>NC_090928.1:993905029-994208060 GCF_040938575.1 Ambystoma mexicanum
TCTGAGTCAGAGGATGAATGGACAAGGGTTACCCGAACCGAAAAGGCCAATAAGGCAAAAAGGGCCTTGCTTAAGGACCCCTTAAAGCAGATTAAGGCGATCAGGAGCGTCATCACGCCTTACCATAAGAACGCTAAGTATTCTGTTTGGGAGCACTTAGAGTTGTTTGAGCAAATGATGGAGACTTTCCATTTGAAGGACAGCCAAAGCTGTATTCAATATGTAAAGTGGACCTTCTCCCCGGAATACTCCAGTTTCTTTGCGGGGCTGGAGGACCAAAATCATTTAAGATGGTCCACCTATAAGGCGGCCATCTTGAAACATTTTTCCATTCATAGAAATCCTCAAGAGGCTCGCAAGGCAGCCTACAATTTACAATGTGGGGAGGATCAGGCCCCACAAGAATTTGTGCAGGAGTTAAAGCGTGCTTTTGCGCAGACCACCAGAAGGGTGCGCACAGACAGTAGAGAATTCATTAATACATTTTTTCATGCCTTGCCCAAATACATAATGACCCAGCTCGTGAGGGATTTTCACGAGAAAAGATCTTTAGACTGGGTCATTGAACAGGCTACCCGGATCTATGAGGTGCAGAAACCGGTAGATAGCCAAATTAATGCCCAGAAAAACCCCAAAGCCAACAGCACCCCTGCTGCTGCCAAGGTGGCAGAGGTAAAGGTCACCCCCGTTTCGGATTTGGAGATGGGGGGGCCTAAAAACCTACCTGCACCTAATAATGCTAGGCCCAGAAGGTCCTCGGGCCAGTCACAGACAGGGAGCCAGGGAGGCAGCCCCACAAATGGGTTCCCTCGCTCTCCTGATTATGTAAGTCCCCGTTACAAGGGAAATCGACCCATCCTGGGTTATGTGTGGACTCCTCCAGCCCAAGGGGGGGGATCCAGCCAAGCACCTAACCCAGGGAACTTCCCTCCCAACTTCCCACAGGAGGGCAGAAATTCTCCAAATCCTGGGCAGAACTTTTTCCCCAGGTATCCACCCAATTTCCAACCCCAAAATCATCCATCCTTCTTTCCCCAATTCCCTGAGCCCAGACAACCTAATCCGGGAGAGGGGAGGCCAAGGGTGGAGGGGTACCCAAATCTTCCCAATCCGGGGTATTACCAGAGAAGGGACAGCTACCCTTCCCGGGATCAGCCCAGGGGAGAAAACAGGGCCCCGTATCAGCCTGAGCGGGTTTCCCAGTTAGAGCGCCAGGTTCAAAACATGGCGCGGGATCTGGGTCACATACTGAGGGCTCAGCAGAACCCCCAGATGGGCGTGCCGGCGCAGAACGCACCCAACTCTGGACCTGGTGCCCCAGAACAATGACAGGGGCAGCACCCCGATAACTCACCGGTTCCCAGGGAGGAGGCACAAAGGGAAGGGGGGTGTAAAGCCTTGGAGGAAGCTTCCTTCCTCACTTGTAAACAGCCCCTGGAAACCCAGGAACCGGAAACAAAATCTCTTGCCCCTGAAAGTCTGCCTCCTAAGGAGCAGAGGGGGGGTAGGAGAAACAAAAGACCCAAACAGACTCAGTTTGAGGAGGAGGTACAGATCTTCCAATTTGAGGGAGAGGGATCCTCAGAGGATCCTGGGAAAAGGATCTTCTCCTTCAGAGAGGGGGGAACTCCTCCCAAAGAAAAATGGGTCCCTAGGGATGCAAATCCAGACGGGGGAGATGTGGAGACTGAGCTACCGCCGCCCACCATCTCACCCCAGAACCAACAGCAAGAAAATCCCCTGGTTCAAACCCATCCTGGTGACTGCCTCCAAAAAGGGGGGGGGCGGCCCGGAACCGGAGCCAGGGGAACCCACAATGGCTCTGATCTCCAGTTGCCAATTTTTTCTTTCAGATTCCCAAGGCTCTCCACAGAATTCCGCCCAAATCTCTTCGCTAGCGATGTCCAAAACCAGAAAGTTAGCCCACCAGTTGTCCAAAAATGTGCATTATCTGTGCCCCCTTGAGGAGAAGGAGGGAAGATACTATGCCCCGGTACAAGTACAGGGGCAGGGTACAATTTTGGCACTGGTGGACACTGGATCTCAAGCTACCCTTCTGTCCAGAAGGGCCTTTGATGAACTGAATGCAGGAAGGGGAGAGAATTACCAAATTCCTCTCACCTCTCTTCCTGGACAACTGCAGAACTTTGACGGGAAGGAAATTCCCGTTGAGGGGACTGCAGACTTGGACATTAAGATCGGGCGACACAAGGTGAAACACCCGGTCATAGTAGTGACTCCAGAGGGCACCCCTTGTTTACTGGGCAATGACCTCCTGAGGAGGTTGTCACCCCTAATAGATTGCGTAAACAAGGTCCTCTGGACCCAGACTAGCCGACCCATAAAATTAAAACAGGGTGTCAACCATGTTAGTTTAAACGGCACCTGCCACATGGTTGAACAAAAATCTGACCAAGTAGAATTTCACTTCCAGAATAGCCAAATTCCAGACGTGACAGTAATAGCAGTAGGACAACAGACTGGTGATGGGGGGTCCTCTCTATTTCTGAAAATCAACCTTCCTTCCAGTCTAAAGTGGTACTCCACGCTGGAAGGAAACACTCTGAGATTCTATACTAATCCACAATCAGAAACTCCCACTCCTATAGTCCAGAAAGATGTGAAATCAGCTCAGAGCCTGGCTGATATTCAGCAAATTGGAGAGCAGTTGTTCATCCCTGTTCAGTTAAATGATGGGAAGGACTCTGTTCTCGCTCGAGTGTGTGTGAACAACGGTAAGAGCTTCATCAGCGAAGCCATGTTCCGCCAACTCCCAAAAGATCCAGCCATTCCCACATTCAAACTGATAGACAAATGGGAAATGGACCTGGAAGCGCCTAATTCCAAACATCTCCTGCGAAGCAGGTGTATGCTCAAAATCTCCATTGGCAACAAGAGCATAGTCCATAACTGTTGGGTCGTGCGAGACGTCACTGCCGCCTTTTACTTAGGCAGTGACATTCTCAATCGCTTTGCCATTAGTTTGGACCTAATAAACTTCAAAGCTTGGTCCCGATTAGCGGATAATCCCATGGGCTTTGATGATCCAGAAAAAGCATTTAGGTCAGCTCAATTGCTACCTTATGCAGTTGAAATTCAGATTAAAGAGGAAGTCACCATCCCAGAAAGGACCCGACAATTCTCCCTGGAAGTGAAAGCTAAAAGAGGACAATATTTGCAAAACCCTGATGCTTACATACATCTAAACGCTTCTCTCCAACAGCAAGGGTTGGGGGTAAACCCAACTCCATTAGTCAACATAGAACATGACACCATTCCAATAGAGGTGGATAACAGCGACTTAAAGAGTATTACTCTAGCCGCAGGCACCATTATTGGAATGGCGGTTGATGACCGACATTTTTCCATCGACTTAGTAAATGAACTGTTAGGACTAATCCCCAAGGACTGTTTTGACAGTGACAGTGATGACAATACAACACCAGACAGGATTTTTACCCGGCATGGGGGGAACTTCCTGGTGTACACTTCCTGCCCCTATGGTAAGGAAGATGTGACTTGTGACTTCAGGAGGGATGAGGTGATTTTCCAGGTCCATGAGGGCTGCCTTTCCCACCTGAAGCCTCCGGTCCAAATCAGCACTCTGACCAGGGACTTCTCCACCCAGCTGGAGGAGGCCGCGGAGATAGCCAAACCAGAAGTCTTTCCAGGCTTCAGGCAGATGGAGAGAGTCAACCTAGCTGATGCCTGTGTGACTCTGGAACAAAAGCAAAAGTTGAAACAAGTTTTCTTGGATTTCCAAGATCTCTTTGCGGTAGACTCATATGACTGTGGTCGCACTGACATCCACACAACAACAATCCCCACGGACCCTGGCATGACTCCAGTGTTTGTGAAGCAATATCGCTTGCCTCTCGCATCCATGGAGTCCCTTACTGAAATAATTAAGAACCTTGAGTCCAGGGGAATAATCCGTCCAGTCCACAGCACCTTCAATAATCCGGTGCTGGGAATATTGAAGCCAAACGGCCAGTGGAGACTCTGCGCCGACCTCAGGGAGCTCAACAAACGGGTCCATACTTCCCGATGGCCTCTGCCCTACATTGACCAAGGGCTGGCCCAGATCCAGGGGTCACAGGTATTCACTGCAATAGACCTGACCAATGGATACTGGACCGTGCCTGTCAGTAGGGAGGACCAATACAAGCTGGCTTTTACCTTTGGGGGCCAGCAGTATACATGGACCCGGACTCCCTTCGGATACCTCAACTCCGGCAATGAATTTAACATTTTCCTACATAAGGCCATGCCCGACCTGGGTGCGAGGGGTAACCTGGCTTATGTAGATGATGTCCTCATCAAAAGTTAATCTGTGGAGGAACACATAGCGGAGATCCGTTATGTTCTGACCCAGTTGAGGGCCGCCGGAGCAAAACTTTCCTTTCAGAAAGCACAGTGGTGTAGAACCCGTGTTAATTTCTTGGGGCATGAGATTACTCCTCAGGGTCTCTGTCCCCAGGAAAAGAAAGTGGAAGCACTTCAGAAACTGAAAGACCCCACAACTCTGCGGGAACTAAGGAGCCTACTTGGACTGACTAATTACAGCAGAAAGTTCATTGAGGGCTACGCAGAGATCACCAGACCCCTGATTCATCTCTTGAAGGGGGGGGTCAAGTGGGAATGGGGTGAAGTGGGAGAATGGAAAACCAGGCTCCCGTCCTTCACCTCTCGCGCTTGGCCTAGAGGGTCACGACCCAAACACCCGCCACGAGAAGAGTTTGCCCATTTACCAGACGACCAGGTACCCTGGTACAGGAACATACGGATGTGTCCATCTGCTTGCCCAGCAGCCCGCACTGGCCATGCCGACACCTGCGGCACGGATCAACTAGACTAAAATCTACACGTCGTTAGAGATGCCATGACGACCTAGACAACGGGAAGCACATCTGTACAAATATACACACTGGACATTCCCACACCAACCTACACGAAGAATATACTCATTGCTATGACGTAGGCGACAGGCATATTCACGGACGTGCATCTTTATTATTTTTATATAGGCTTTCAGAATGCAGAAACGCAAGACGCGTCATGAACTTTTATTAGCTTGCTCACGCTTCTCTTTGAAATCAGGTACAACGATGAGAAATATAATAAAGACAATACCGATTATGGAATTATATGCTCCTATAACCTAAAGCACCTGTGCACCAAACGAACAACTTATGCACCGGGCCAAAGTAGGCCTCAAACAAGAGCTCCCGTGGACATCAACAAGACAAGAGTCAGTTGCTGATCCTACAGAATGAGCTTGGCAAAGCAACCAGCCAAGGTCGCAATGTTGCAAACCCACGTTCCAAGAGCAAATCATCAAAGGCACGATGTTGCAATCTCGCACTCCGCGCACCAACGTTAAAGTCACACCGACAAATTAAACCAGACGCACAGTAGAAAAACAATATTAATTGTGCAGAATTATGCCTCTTTCACGGTCCCTCCCCACGTGATCAAGCCGAACCTGACGAGATGCCAAACCCTGGAGAACAGAGGCGTCTGGATCCCTCGCTACGAGACACTGGCAGATACACTTGAAAGGCTCAATGGACATCTGCAACAGTGGGAACGGTACCCCGTCTAGCTATGAATAAGTCCTCACATTGTCTGCATGTACCCATAGTGAAACATTGTTGCAACTTACAGGTACACCGAGAGCTGGGAACGACGGTGGTCCCAGGCTGGGAAGCTCACGGGTGCACCAATCAGAACTTGGGGCTCTTATCACTGACGCCAGCACATTTAGCCAATCCTCAGGAGCCTTCATGTAACAATTTTCATGTATCTTATTGTAGGGACAACCCAGATATACCACCTGACTACACCTTATCCACTAATATCTTTCTCTATATGTGTGCTATACTAACCCTACCACTCGAACATCCAATTAAGAGTGGCGATAGGTTTTTTGTTAACTTTCTGAAGTGACGCAAGTAGCGCGTCATAATACAGTAAAAAGGGCCTGCGAGCCCCACAATTGTGTGTGTGTCAGGACGAACGCGTGCGCTCCTTGACCCATCCCTGCCGTTTTGTCTAATAAACAGCAGAGTCACCTTGCTCCTTGTGTGCGTCTCATACTCTATCTCATCTTATCTGGGATACACACGGGAGGAGTTGGGGCCTCCCTGCCTGGAGGTCTGCGGACGGCCCGGCCGACCCCGGCAGAATTTCCCCCCGACAAGTTGGAGGCACTGCTGAGATCTGTTTAAGATCGACTTTTATTTTTACTTTTTCCAGGCACTCCCGTTGCGAGGAGGCCCGCGGCGCGGCCCCCTCTGCCGTTGCCCCCTTCTGAGGACTACAGGACCATCGCGGAGCTGCGAGAAGACCGGACAGCGCAATCCGGATATTGGCCCTCGGGAGCCGGTTGAGAAGTATCCCGCCCGCGGTTGGCGAGTGTCCAGACGTGGTCCAGACGAGGGGAGGTGGCGAGCCGCTTGGAGGGGTGCACGCAGTCGAGCGGCCCTGCATCGAGAGAACTTGGTGAGCATGGCACACACAACGAGCAATGCGAAATTGTGAGGGAGGGGGGAGGAATTAAATAAGGGAGGAGGGAGGTGTTGCACAGGTGCGCGGCGAAGGGTTGACAATATAGTGTTGGCAATGGAATGAAAGGGAGTGAAAAGAGTGCGAGAGCAGTGACGTGAAAGAGGGGGGCGGAGCACGAAACATCACGTGTGGTCGCTCGTAGACACTGGTTGGCCTAAATCGCGACTAACGTGTAGGGGTGGGCGTGTGTGGTTTCCTACGATTTGGCATTTATTGATCAATGAGTAGATGAGGTTCCCTATTGTTCGAGCAAGAAACTCGATAGGTAGATGAGGTTTCCTATTGATCGAGCAAGAAACTCGATAGGTAGATGAGGTTTCCTATTGTTCGAGCAAGAAACTCGATAGGTAGATGACGTTTCCCTGTAGGGGGTAGCTAGTTGCATAGTTGCCAAATACGGAAGATAATTGGCTGGTTAAGCCCTCCTGTTGAGGGGCGTATCACACGCGAGGCGACGCAGCGTGTGCAGTCCAATTATATTATTGATGAGATTACCTTGTTCCAGGAGAGACAGGAAGACAGCTGTAGGGTTAGCGGGGATAAATTGCAAGTGTATTTTGAAACTAATAATGAGACTGTACTAGTAGCGTAGAGACATCGGTGACGTCACCAGTAGGGATTTTATAGGATATCACGAGCACAAGGAACATCGAGTTTTGAAAGTGGTGGGGAAGAGAAAAATGATGAGGGAGCGGATAAGAAGATAAACAATAAACGAGTGGATTCGAAGAGGAGAAGGGGAGAGGGGCGTGGCTGAGCACGGAGAACGCCAGCCACGGCAAATGTAAAAGGGGGAGGAGAACGAGGAATAAGGACGACTGTATAAGATCGTCGTAAGGGGTACGCAGCCACAGGGGGCTGCGTGCGCTTCGGCCGCAGGGGGCCGTAGGGGAAGGAATATACAATACAAAATTATACATATATATATATATTTGTGTTTTATTATTTCTTGTTTTTTTTTTATTATTATTGCATACTTTGTAAAGGATTGTCGTAAGTCCCCACACTTACGGGGCCAGGTAAACAATATAAGGTTGTAAATTGTAAACTGATAACGAAGGGAGGAGTAACAAGTAGGGCACAACTATGTCATTTGGGAAAGGGTCAGGAGGGTGGGGGAACACCCTCACTACCCCACTACAACACATATGCACAACACTGCCACCCCATAGGGAGAAATTAATCAAGTACAGCATAGAGTGGACCCAGGGGACGGATAACAAAATGTTAACACCATGGCCGCCTAACGGTAGTTTCGATCCATATGCCCAACATTCATTGCTAAACCATCTGCATAATACATACAAGGGGAAGAAGTTGGCGAGCCATATGGAGGTGTTTAACTTATGGAGGATGTTCCAGGGATCCCGACCAGGACCAAATGGAATGTTCTCTGTGGGAGAAACACCGGAAGTAAAGGAGATTATGAAGGAGGGAACGGATGGGGGAAAGGGGTGTGAAAGGAAAAAGAATGCGGAAAATGAAGGAGAGGGAAGAGAAAAGATTGACACTTTAGAAGACATAAAAAAGGAACCGAGCAACGAGGTACCCATAACACCGGGAGTGAAAACTGAGAGAGAAGGGTTGTACCCTTTAAGAGAACTACGAGAAATGGAAGGACAGTTAAGGGCGGCTGAAGGATACTCGAACCCGGCTTACAGCCCTCCACCATATGTGGGTCACAGGAAGATAGTGGGGGAGGGGAGGATTGGAGAAGAACAGATTGTAGAGATAGGACATGATGAGTGGGTAGCTGCACAGATATTATTAAAATTACGGGGTTCACTAACGGGAGAAGAAAGGGAGGCTGTAAAGAGAACAGGCGAGGATAGTAGAAGGGAGAGTGAGATGAAGGGGGAGGAGCCACTAACACAAAGAGAAGAGATTTTGGAGGAAAAATTGGCAAAACTAAGGGATGAGCAGAATGAATTACTAACACAGCTTGAGAAGGGGGAAAAAGAGAGAGTGAGGAAAAGGAAAGAGGGTAAAAACGAATTGGACAAATTAAGGGAACAAAATGAGGAGCAAAGGATAGAAGATGGAAGGGTAAGAGCAGCAGCAGAAAGGGTGTCAAGAGTAGTATTGAGAGAAAAAAAAAAGGAAGAAGAGGAAAAGGAAAGGGAATTGGAAATATGGAGGAGGAGGGTAGTATCAGAGGCAGCTAAGAAATATGAAGAAGAGAAAGCAATAGAAAGAGAAAGGGTGAAATGGGAAAGAAAGAAAGAAGATGAAAGAATATTGGAACAGATGAGCAACGAAGTGATGGAGGAATTAAAAAGGAAAAGGGAGGAAAATAGTAGAGAAATGGAGGAGAGGAGTGATGGGGAAAGAGGAGGGAGAAATAAGGAGAGTGAAAAATGGGGGGATGTATATAGAAGTAGAGAAGTAGCGACAACATCAACACCCGGGGGAACAGTTGATAACAAAGGAAGAGGAGAAATGGAGCGAATAGACTTAGAAACAGTAACAGTAAAAGGGAAAAGAACAGAGTGGGGGATAACATCTATGAATGATTTTTGCAGTGAGGAGGAAGAAGGAGTAGAAAGGGTAGGAAGAAAGAGTGAAAGGGAAAGCTTAGATAAGCTGTACCTCACTAGAACCAATATAGACTCGCCATGGATCCGTAAGAGAAGGGAGGAGCTGGAACAAAGTGAGGAGAGGGTGCAACAACTAGTGGAAAAACAAACCCATGAAACCACACCATCGCCATCTCCATCACGCCCTCCCCCATCGCACCCTACATGTTCAACAACCACACGCACGCTGCGCAAAATAAAGCTTGCGCCATTCATGGACGAAGTAACTCCCTATGCGTGCCGGCTTAGAGACCTCCCTAGCCGCAGGCAAGACAGACAGATAAGCATACCCATATTAAGCACAGAGGATGACGAAAAAAGGGGAAGGGAAGGAGAGGTAGGTAGGAGGAGGGGTAGCAAGGAAGAATTTGATGTGGTAAGGGAAATAGGGGAGGAGGAGGGGTGTGAGGACTCAATATTATGGAACATAAAGGGTGATATAGGACACAACTTAATGCCACTGTTGGAGAGAGGAGGGGTTAGACCGCAGTATGTACCATGGAAGCATACGGATAAAGAAAATATAAAATGTAGGCTCCCATCACTAAGTGGAGGTGCGGGTAAGTGGATATATGAAATGGAAAAACACACCGCAGGGCAGAAACTAGCAGTAGGAGATGTGAAAGGCCTGTTAATATCAATATTAGGAGATAGAGCGGACGACATTTGGAAGAGAGCGGGATTCCATGGGATAACAATAACAAACACATCGCATGATGGGGCGCCATTTGCAAACTGCAGACATGCGCTATGGCAGGCACTGAGAGTACAGTACCCAGACACATCAGATATAGGAGCAATCACTTCCCGTAAGATGCGTGAGAATGAAGATCCCGTTGATTATATACAGGATATTCAAGAAAAGTGGCGCATGGAAACGAGAGAACAATGGGATAAAACACCAGCCATATTTTATCATATACTAGTACAAGGGCTCCCAGAAGGAGTACAGAAACAACTAAAGAAAGTAGTGGGAATGGAAGTAAAACCATGGCCTGAAATACAGCTGACAATAGTACACCACTGCAGGATATGGCAAGGAAAAATGAAACAAAAGGAAGAGGACAGGAAAACGGAAGAGGCCAAACTAGTACAGAAAAAATTAACTAAATATACAATGGAGGGGGCACTAATAACTGCGCCCACAACAGTGGCCCAAAGCCCCACGCAAATAGTGGCTGCACAAGACCCAGCTCTAATAGCACCTCGACAAAGTATAATACAGCAAATGCCGCCACTACAATTACACGCACAAAACGTGGGAGGAGGGTACCAGATGCAAGGAGCTGGGTATTATGGGTATAACAGAGGGAGAGGAGGATTTATGAGAGGGAGAGGATACGGATATAATACGCAACAGCAGGTGGGGGGAGTTGGAAGTTCATACCCCACAGGGCAACAGGTATACCAGGACAACACAGGGAGCTTTCCATGGCAAAACAGAGAACCACCCGTGTGTTGGAGTTGTGGACTACTAGGACACATGTCACGCACGTGTAGGGTCAGGCCAGGGACACCAGCATGGAATGAGCAGGCACAACCTAGGCCATCGCAAGAACAGCAGGGCATGCAGCAACAGCAATTAACACAACAACAGCCACTGCAGCAACAGCAATTAACACAACAACAGCCACTGCAGCAACAGCAATTAACACAACAACAGCCACTGCCACAACAACAAATAGTGATAACACAACAACCCCAAAATGAACAAACACAATTGGGTAGGGTGACGGTATTGGGACACAACCCTTACACAGGAAATGGCCAATCATTGTACCCCCAATAGGACAGCCCACAGACGGCCTTGGTGTGTCCCATCCTGTCAGTAACACCTAATAGTGCGGAGGAGCCACGCATAGAGGTAACGATAGGTGACAAAAAATTATCTTTCCTTGTTGACACCGGGGCAACCCGGTCTTGCATAAGGGAAGGTAAATTTAAGATGTCAGGCGAAGCCATGAACACCCAAGGATTTTCTGGGGCTAAAGGATTGGTTCCTTTTACTGATAACGTTCCCTTATCTATCGGAGATTACGATCTGTCAGTTCCACTATTGTATTATAGTGCCTCACCAGTAAATATACTGGGGAGGGACATAATGAATAGGTTAAATATGACAATCTCCTTTACAGAGGATGGTATAATTTGCTCTACTCCAGGGATTAACATGCTAGCAGCACGACAGATTATGCAAGCATACTGTGGGCAGACAGCGATTAGGGCGGAACCAATAGATGGCGCGATATTCCAGTATGGGACAGACATGGCAATTGCATGGATGCCAGGGATAGAAGGTAAAATATGGAGGAGGCCAGCAGCTTACCTGTTCCGACCAGAAACACCTGTTAATGAACAGGAAGGAAAAGTGTTTGCAATAGACATTGAAAGCATTATTACAACAGCTGAGTATATTGCTGTGCACGCCCAAGACAAAGAAGGAAGAGCATGGAGGGCAGTGATTGCACTAGCAGAAGGATGTAGGTTGACCCAGGTGTCAGATGAGGAACTGTTTTCAGAAGAAAAAGAGGAGGGGGAAATGGTGTTCATGATGAGTGTAGAAATATGGTTACGAGTGGCTCACAAACATATAGCGCAGAAAATTGCTATGGCACTTGAGGCACCTGCATGCACCCCAGTCCCCTTCTTTAAGGAGGATATGGCTAAGGTGCCCAAATCATTATGGACCATTAGCCCTTATGACGTAGGATGCATTAAAAGCATAGGGGGTGTACGGATAAAATTGAAAAAAGGTGCAATACTACCAAGAGTAAAACAGTACCCATTGTCAAAAGAGGCAGATGAGGGCATATATGAAACTATAACGGCCCTTATAAACAATGGCATATTGGTCCCCTCAGAATCACCATGTAACACGGCTGTGTACCCAGTGCGCAAGGCTAAAGGGGGGTCTTGGCGCTTCATACAGGACCTAAGGCCCTTGAACAACATAGTGGAAGCAGAATATCCAGTAACAGCAAACCCGGCCACAATATTGTGTGGCATTCCAGCAGAAGCATCACGATTTACAGTAATAGATCTTAAAAATGCTTTTTTCTCAATACCACTACACCCCGACTCACAAGATCTAACAAGTTTCACTTACCGAAATACTAAATGGAAACATACCAGGTTACCACAAGGGTATTGTGAATCACCCTCAATTTTCAATAGAGTTATACAGATGGATTTGGGTAACGTTGAGGTGGAAAGCACAGTGTTACAATATGTGGATGACATAATAATTTGCAGTACAAATGAAAGTAAATGCAGAGAGGACTCTTTAAAAATGTTGACTATATTGGCTGAAAAAGGGTATAAAGTAGACATGGAAAAAATACAATACTGTCAGGAACAGGTACTGTACATTGGCCAACTGATATCCCAATATGGAAGAAATATTGCACCACAAAGAGCACAGGCCATATCAAGCACTCCCATGCCACAGACTGTGAGAGAACTGCAGCAATTTTTGGGGCTATGCAATTACTGTAGAGCATGGGTGTTTGATTACAGCTCATACATAGGACCCCTGCTTGAGGGGTTGAAGGAAGCAAATAAAGGGGAGAAAAGGTTGGGGTGGACTATGGAAATGAGGGAGGCATTTGACGAATTGAAGGACGCGATATCAACAGCTCCAATACTGGCATCCCCAGACTATGAGCGACGATTTTTTATATTTTCACATTGCGACTCAGCAGTAATGAAAGCAGTATTGGCCCAAAAAACAAGCATGGGCTATAAACCAGTAGCATTTTATAGCGGTCACTTAGATCCCGTGATGTTAGGCCACTTCCCTTGCGAACAAGGCCTCGCTGCAGCTGCTTTTGCAGTAGAAAAGGCATCAGCAATAACCATGGGGTGTCCAACTACACTGTTTGTGGAACATGCATTATTTGCAATATTGAATAAACCCAAGTCCACACTAACGACACAAAGGGCATCAGGTTATGAGATCATTTTGTCTAGGGCTGAACTAGCGATTGTTAGATGTAGCACTGTTAACCCTGCAAGATTCCTAGCAGAAATAATTGAGGAGGGAGATTACGCCCACGACTGCACCCAACTAAATGAAATGTATTCATGTACTAGAAAAGTTGAAGAGAATGCACTAGAGGGAGGTGAGCTTTTGTTTATTGATGGGTCATCAACTATTGATCAAGGAGATGGGATAAGGAGAACTGGGGCAGCAGTGGTAAAAATGATGGAGGCTCCGGTGTGTGTGGCTATGAAATGTGTACAGTTACCACAGCATTACTCTGCTCAAGCCGCTGAACTAGTTGCACTAATATTGGCATTGAAAGAAAGTTTTAACAAACGTGTAACAATATATTCCGACAGTGCATATGTTACATCCACTGTCCACTCAGGGCTAACAAAATGGAGGAGAAGAGGGTTTAGGAGAGCTGACGGCACTCCAGTGCAACATGCCCTCTTGTTGGCTGAATTAATTGAAGTAATAAACGACCCCCAAGAGCTAGCCCTAGTAAAATGCACCGCACATACCAATGGTGAAGACCATGTCTCAAAAGGGAATGCAGCAGCAGACGCACATGCGAAATATGCTGCATACTTTGGTGAGATATGGGACCCCACAGACTCACAGAGAGGGAGAGGGAGGGGAATGGCTAGGGAGATGTTAATAAGAGAAGGGTATACCCATCTCCCAGCCACACAGATTATGGAATTACAAGCAGCAGCACCAATGGCCGAAAAGGAAATATGGGTAAAAAGAGGATGTACAATGTCACCAACCGACGCACTATGGCGCCAGAGTGGTACTGGGAAAGTTGTAATACCATTGGCACTTTTAAATACCGCCCTGAGCCAATTACATCACCCAGCCCATACAGGCAAGGAAATAATTGCAGCACGAATTAGAGATGATTGGTTCTGTCCCGAGTTAAATTCTCATGTTTCAAATTTTATCAGCAATTGTCTCACATGCCAACAGTTTACGGCCGGTCATACCCTAAAAGTGATAAGAGGTACCATACCCCGGCCAGAAGGACCCTTTCGGCACCTCCACATTGACTATGTTGATATGATCAACATATGTCAAGGTAATAGATACATGATTGTAGTAGTATGCCCATTTTCTAGGTGGATTGAAGCAGGGCCCTGTTCACACCCAGATGCATTTAGAGCAGCCAAATTCATAGTAAGAGAGGTCTTCCCCAGGTGGGGAGTGTGCGAAGTATTAAGATCAGATAATGGCCCACATTTCGCAAACGAAATGTTCCAACATATCACAGCCCTGCTGAGCATAAAGCACAAATTTGCATGTGCATATCACCCACAGGCTAATGGCGTATGTGAACGCCTAAATGGCTTATTGAAGGAGGCAATTGCAAAGATACAACAAACAACGAAGAAAAGTTGGTTGTATTGCCTTCCGTTAGCATTGTTTGAGCTGAGGAACAGGCCAGGGTCAGACCACCACCTCACCCCACACGAGGTGGTTACTGGACGTCAAATGCGCCTTCCTCTAACGCCAACGTCAAGGGCATTCACTGACCACGAAAGTTCAGCGAATATACTAGGTGATGAAATGTATCAATATGTGTCATCTTTGATTACTAGTGTTGTGTTTGTGTCTCAACAGCTCGAGCGCACACGGGGCGGGTCCACCAGAGATAAAGAAGAAGGCGCCAGTACAGAATTAGAAAAAGAGAACTTGTGCAAAATTGCCAAAGGTGACCACGTGCTACTTCGCAATTTCAATAGAAGATGGAACGATAAAAGGTTCACCGGTCCACATCTGGTAGAAGACGTATCAACAAGAGCAGTAAAACTAAAGGATAAGCGTGCTTGGAACCACCTACATGATGTAAAGATATACAAACTGCAGACCCGCCCCAGCGCCAACGACAGGTCCATTGGAACAACAGCAACAACATCCCTGACAGCGGAAGGAAGTTCTACCACAGATAACGACCCAATTGTTCCCTTACCTTCTCACTACCCAGACACCCCAGAGACGATAACTGACGAAGAAAGGGGTGATCACTACACTGCCCACCCCATGGTCACACGTTCAAAGAGTAAAAATAATTACGCCATCCCCCCCCCAGGACAGTTGTAACATAAACTAAAAGAACTTGGTCGCACAAATACACATGTAAACACGTGAATGTTCTCTTTCTCTCTCGCACATACAGGAACTGCGTATTATTGTATTGTTAAGTAGAAAGATAACTAACAAAGTCCACTGTCCAGGCGTAGATGGTACTCCCAGACGATAACTACCCAGAAGAATTGTCACACCAATTTGTATACGAAATAAAAAGGCCAACATACCTAAAAAGAAGAAGGGTACGTGTTTACTACACAGCCTTCCTCCTGGCCATAGAATATTACATGCCCCACCTCCGCCCATACTTGCCGGTCTTAAGAGACCAATCACTTAGAGTAGCGTGGGAGCAGCTCTTCGCCTGGGCACTGAATGACTATTTGATAGGGAGAGCTTAAAGAAAACAAAACTAACATTTAAAACGAGCATTTCTGAGAATTTTTAGGCGGGCAACTTTAACGTCGCAAGAATAAGCTGCCAGGACTGCAGCAAGGTAAGAGCAAAATGCCGGTGAGATTAGCAATTGTAATAAAAATAATAGGGATTTTGATAATCACCGGATTTTTGGCTGCTTCTGTATGGCAGTATAGCTGTGCTATCAATTTTGTTGCTGCACCCAAACCTAATATACCCCCGTTCCTTGCTGCAACAGGTGTTACGTCAGGTGGTAGTAGTAACATTACACCAAAGAAAAATAGAGTTAAACGCAGCACATACTCAGACAATAAAGGTATTGATAATTATGTACAAGATTCAGCACACGTCACAAACAATATATGGTACCAACACATGACCCGCATTGGTAAGCAGACAACTGAGGATAGCTGCTACGTCTGCTCATTAATACCATACGCCATGAGTGCGTCACGAACATTTGTTGCTACAGAAATAAATGAGAAGGTAGCACAGTGCATAATATACTTGGCACTGTTCCAGACGAAAGGAAGATTTCAAGGAACTGTAGTGCACATGACATGGAAAACACGAGACTCATACCCATATGAAAACAACTTCCTCAAGACCTACTTGAGTTATCACAAGACCAGTTTACATGCTGAAGCATTCAAATATATAACAAGTGGCCCTGCAAAAGGAGAAACACAGAAAGTAACACTGAAGTATCTACCATGTGATTGGTACGCCACTGAAATTCCGGGTAAACAAGGATGCTGGGAGAGGCCGCTACTGACGATAACGGGAAAGGTGTATCTGGATAACAGCTGGGAGATAGGAGTGATTGGCAGCAACATGGTAACAAAAGAAACTATCTCAACCATCGAGACACACAATCACCGATGTTGGACGACGTGGATCAAGTATGTACCAATGCTCACATGGGTAGAAGAAGATGAAGACCCAATAACGATACTACCGTTGACTGCGCCCAAGGTATGTTACCAGCATAAAGGAGAGGTGGACGTAGGATATAACACCAATTGCGCAAGTGTGACGGAGTTACCTGAGGGGGGAGCAGGAACAGCAGTAATAATGGATCATTATTGGGCCTGTGGAGAAAAGGCATACCATACACTGCCTCCCCTGTGGAATGGTGTGTGCACAATGGTACACGTCAATGTACCATCACTAGTGGTACCTAAGAAGCACGTCGATGTGGCGAAATTTCCTAGAATGAATGAGGGGGATAAGAGAAGAAAGAGATCTGCACCACTCCAGGAGGAGCAAAGGAACAGGACCAACAGCAATGACACTGTCCTAAATAGAAGAAAAAGACAAGGAGAGCCGCTGACAGGAAATTACCTATGGGGAAGGTCGGAAACGGCACTAACATCAATACCGCCAGAACACAGACTATTCAGCAGAGCAGCAATGTTCTTCTCCTCAATAATACACCCGGGATTACAGGCTTACGCAAACGCAAAATGGCTCCAAATAACTAGATGGGAACTAATGATGACCATCAATTCTACAGTAAATGGGTTCAACGCAATAAAAGAAGAGCTGCGAGCTGTAAGGATGGTAGCACTACAGAACAGATATGTATTGGACCTTCTCACAGCAATGGAAGGAGGAGTTTGTGCAAAGATAGGACAATCATGCTGCACGTTCATACCTGCCAATGATGCTGACAATGGTACACTGACAGAAGCAGTTTCACAATTAGCCCAAATGCACTCTAAAATGACGGATGAAAGCAATGGTGTGAACAAGGATGAGAGCTGGTTTTCACTATTATGGTCATGGATGCCATCTTGGCTGTCAGATGGACTGAAAATAATAGTGGGCTGCACCATATTGGCTGGAGCTACCCTGATCATAATTAGATTTTGGAAGGCACGAAAGGCACGCAATACTGACGAATTGCTGGAAATGGTGGGAATGCACCCCTTGATGCCAGCAGATGATGGCCAGCATACAGGTGTAATTATACAGGAAAGGGAGAAGCTGCGCACCCAAATAATTACCAACCATCTAGACCCACCGTCAGTAAAGACCGAGAACCCAAGAAACCCCAGGAGCTACATAGGAAGATGGGTATATTGTACTCCTGGGGGTACCTGTGAATATATGTATTGGTCATTTGAAGATCATGTAAACCACTATGGACATCTCGGAGGAATAACCAAGATATGGCGAGTAAGAGGAGATAACGAGAAGGATATGTTTGTGGTCGACAAGTCGACCAGAGGGGGGACTGAAGTGGGAGAATGGAAAACCAGGCTCCCGTCCTTCACCTCTCGCGCTTGGCCTAGAGGGTCACGACCCAAACACCCGCCACGAGAAGAGTTTGCCCATTTACCAGACGACCAGGTACCCTGGTACAGGAACATACGGATGTGTCCATCTGCTTGCCCAGCAGCCCGCACTGGCCATGCCGACACCTGCGGCACGGATCAACTAGACTAAAATCTACACGTCGTTAGAGATGCCATGACGACCTAGACAACGGGAAGCACATCTGTACAAATATACACACTGGACATTCCCACACCAACCTACACGAAGAATATACTCAGTGCTATGACGTAGGCGACAGGCATATTCACGGACGTGCATCTTTATTATTTTTATATAGGCTTTCAGAATGCAGAAACGCAAGACGCGTCATGAACTTTTATTAGCTTGCTCACGCTTCTCTTTGAAATCAGGTACAACGATGAGAAATATAATAAAGACAATACCGATTATGGAATTATATGCTCCTATAACCTAAAGCACCTGTGCACCAAACGAACAACTTATGCACCGGGCCAAAGTAGGCCTCAAACAAGAGCTCCCGTGGACATCAACAAGACAAGAGTCAGTTGCTGATCCTACAGAATGAGCTTGGCAAAGCAACCAGCCAAGGTCGCAATGTTGCAAACCCACGTTCCAAGAGCAAATCATCAAAGGCACGATGTTGCAATCTCGCACTCCGCGCACCAACGTTAAAGTCACACCGACAAATTAAACCAGACGCACAGTAGAAAAACAATATTAATTGTGCAGAATTATGCCTCTTTCACGGTCCCTCCCCACGTGATCAAGCCGAACCTGACGAGATGCCAAACCCTGGAGAACAGAGGCGTCTGGATCCCTCGCTACGAGACACTGGCAGATACACTTGAAAGGCTCAATGGACATCTGCAACAGTGGGAACGGTACCCCGTCTAGCTATGAATAAGTCCTCACATTGTCTGCATGTACCCATAGTGAAACATTGTTGCAACTTACAGGTACACCGAGAGCTGGGAACGACGGTGGTCCCAGGCTTGGGAGCTCACGGGTGCACCAATCAGAACTTGGGGCTCTTATCACTGACGCCAGCACATTTAGCCAATCCTCAGGAGCCTTCATGTAACAATTTTCATGTATCTTATTGTAGGGACAACCCAGATATACCACCTGACTACACCTTATCCACTAATATCTTTCTCTATATGTGTGCTATACTAACCCTACCACTCGAACATCCAATTAAGAGTGGCGATAGGTTTTTTGTTAACTTTCTGAAGTGACGCAAGTAGCGCGTCATAATACAGTAAAAAGGGCCTGCGAGCCCCACAATTGTGTGTGTGTCAGGACGAACGCGTGCGCTCCTTGACCCATCCCTGCCGTTTTGTCTAATAAACAGCAGAGTCACCTTGCTCCTTGTGTGCGTCTCATACTCTATCTCATCTTATCTGGGATACACACGGGAGGAGTTGGGGCCTCCCTGCCTGGAGGTCTGCGGACGGCCCGGCCGACCCCGGCAGAATTTCCCCCCGACAGGGGTCCAGAACAAGCCGAGGCAGTAAGACAACTCAAAAGAAGCCTCTCACAAGCGCCTTGCCTAGCTTACCCTGTCAGAAACAAGGAGTTTTTCCTGGAGACGGGGTTCTCTAATACGTGCTTGACGGCAGTATTATACCAAAAGCATGACCAGGTCAATAAAGTAATCTCCTATGTGAGCAAAACTTTATCCTCTGTGGAGGAAAAATTCAACGATTGTGAGAAGGCACTCCTGGCAACGGTGTGGGCATTGAAGAATTACCGCCCGTTTATCCATGGGGAACACATCATAGTGGAGACTCCACACCAGCCTCTGCAATATCTCCAAAGTGATAGAATCCGGGCCGGAAATGTGAGTAATTCCCGAATTACTTCCTGGATTCTGTCAATGCAAGGCTTTCCTGTGGAGGTCAGATATGGCCAAAACAAGAAGAGTCCCCTCGCGCAAGGTCTGGCTGACTTGCATGATTGTGCCAGAGAAAACTGTCTCGAGGACGAAAGTCTAAAAATAAAGGACAACACGGAGGCATACCTTAATTCCCCACACAAAGTCTTTGAAGAAGACAAGTGTGAGGGAATGCCCACTGTCTATGTGGATGGATGCTCGTACCATGTTGACAACAACGGGGAGAAAGAACTGGTGGCCGGCGTAGGGAATGCATGGGTGAAGGAGTCCCCAGAACCCTCCGCTGGATACAAAATTGGTCCCCGAAGTAGTCAGGTGGCAGAATTGATGGCTGTGCATCAGGCCATCCTCACTGCTGTCCAGCATCAACTCCACGAACTGGTCATAATCACAGATTCGGATTATGTACGGAACGGGTTCGTGGAGCACCTGGTTAATTGGAAAACCAGAGGCATGTTATGTGCTAACAACAAACCCTTGAAACATGGGAAGTTGATCCAAAACATTGATGATCTGGTCACCTCGTATGAGATGACCATCTATTGGAAAAAGATCAAGGGTCATTCCAAAGTAGAGGGACCAGACAAAACTGGAAATGACTTAGCTGATCAGCTGGCCAAAACCGGGGCCATCCAAGGGGATCTAATTGAGATTGAGTCCCTGTTGGGGGAAATCCAGGTCACTGCTATCACTAGGTCCCAGACAAATGCTCACAACGACCTTTCAATTGCACAATGGAGTAAGGAGACCCCTGATGCTGATTTGATTACCGCTCAGAAGGGGGATCCAATTATTGGTAAGTTTTACCAACACCTTGAGGACCCTGAGAACTTTCCCCTGACGGATACCGATTACATTGGGAAAGAGGACCTAAGAGTGTTGATGAAATGTCCAAAAATGTTCCGGATCCAAGACGGTTTGTTGGTAAGGAAATCCAAAGCTGGCCACGATCAGTGGGTGGTTCCTACCTCATTCCGAAGCCTGATGTTAAGTCACGCCCATGATGCGGCCACCGCCGGTCATAGGGGGTTTCACACAACATTGGAAATCTTAAGAGAGGTTGCATACTGGCCACACATGGGGCAGGACCTTGACCAATACTTGAAGGGGTGTCTTGTGTGTGCACAATTTCAGCCATCATCCCTCACGCACCGTGCGCCTCTCCAAAAGCGGGGGATGACACTGCCATGGTCAGATTTACAAATCGACTTTGTAGGCCCCGTGATTCGCTCGGCTAGGGGGAATAAGTACATGTTGACTGTGACATGCTTGTTTACCAAGTGGGTGGAATGTCTCCCAGCCCCAAATTGCAAGGCAGAAACAGCAGCTGCCTTGATGATTAACCACATCTTTTCCCGTTTCGGTCTACCTCAAAGGATTGAGTCAGACAGAGGTAGCCACTTCACCAGTGAAGTAATGACAAAGATGTGGGAGATACTGGGGGTCAAAAGGAAGTTGCATATTGCTTACCGGCCAGCTTCTTCTGGAGCAGTGGAACGCTACAACCGAACCATTGTGAGCATCTTAAAAAAGTTTGTGGCAGATTCTGGGCCAAGTTGGGATATCCGATTACCTCTGGTCCTAATGGCCATCAGATCTACCCCTTCATCTGCAACCAAAATGTCGCCATTTGAGTTGATGACTGGGCGCAAGATGGTGCTTCCGCAGCATTTGCTCTATAGGACCCAAGAGCAGACACTAATAAATGCCTCCACAACTCATGAGTATGTGGAGAATTTAAGGAAACACCTTCAACATGCTTTTGCTTATGCTCAGCGGAATCTAGAAAGATCAGCTGATAGCATGAAGACCCACTATGACCTGAAGACTTCCAGAAAGGAATATCAGGTGGGGGACCGGGTCTATCTATACAACTTCCAAAGAAACCAGGCAAAACAGCGGAAATTCTTGCCTACATGGAAGGGACCCTTTGAGATCATCGACAAGATCTCCCCTGTGGCCTACAAAATCCACATCCCCAAAGGTCCTTTGGCAGCGGGGGAAGACAAGTGGGTCAACATAAACCAGTTGAAATGTTGACATCCCAGGCACACTCTGCAACAACTGGAGGAATCCTCTGGAATCATAGCGGGTACTGTCTCAGACTAATTCAGTTCCAACCATAAAACATACCACATCTAGTCTCTAAAATATTGTGATTTGCATGAAACTGTCTCTTAGTTATACTGTTCTTTTTTCAAAATAAGAATGTAATGTTTCGTTATGATGAAATGCATATGCTGCCCCACTATCTCAAAAGTGGTGGAAAGACGTCTATGAGTAGGTATTGCCGCTCTTCCTTTGTCATCCTAGGAGAAAGAAAACCTGGAGACGGGCCAAGGAGGACGATCCGGAGACCGGGAGCAGAGACGCAACGGGCCCGGGGTACCGCCCAATATTCCCATCAGGACCGGCGAGGAGAACCGATCGATCCGACCGGATGGAGAAAAAGATGCTGAACTGTGCCATCTATTGGAAGAAGATGAGGAAACATCCCAGGTCTTGCGAGTCCCATCAGTGAAACCGAATGGCCATCGCAAGAGGGGGGCTTGTGGGATGTATTTACCCATGCATCCGAGCCCTACCTCAAAACTGTGCAGTATTGACATGGAAAACATCATGATGGACAGAGCTTCCCAGAAAATGCACAGGGAAATGCATGAAGAATAGGCTGCCACTCATTTTTGCCGATGTTATGGGCACAGAAGGACGCTGCCTAAAACCACCAGTGGACTACCCACACAGTAGTCTGAAACCATTGGGAATGGCAATGCTGATTGCCAAAAGCAAACCCATAACTGTTGGGAATTCATTTTCTTAAATCCCAAAAAGGGGTGCAGTACCAGTACTCACCACTATCCAAAAGCCGGCGTTTTAAAACCACCAGATTTTACTTTTTGTAGAAAACTGAAGAAATGAACCCAAAACATACCAAAGAAAGACTTACTGAGAGGTGGATCCAATGTAAAGTTATATTCTGAAGTGACTTGAAGGTTTATAGCAAGACTGGCTGAGCTGTGGATTTCAGCAGTTTAAGTAAATTTGGACTGAAAGACACTACAAATCTAAATGTTTAAAAGAAATGAGTGACCTACTTTGAGTGTCACATAGGTTGCAATTGATTAAATGTCATAGTTTTAAACTTAGAATCAGCATCCTAGCTGCATATGTAAAAAAATGTCTTGACTTAAACTGGGGAACAGAAATGACATGTAGCTAAAAACTGGCTTAAAGAGATTCCAATTTTGCCTGGCAACTACCCCCCATCAGGAGTGAAACTTGAGTCACAGCTGTGTTCCCAGGCCTATCTGCCTTTTGCTGGCCACACTAAGGATATGCCATCTCTCTGATAATTGAATTAAGGGGAGCCCCCACAGAATACAGGAGCTCTGAACAAAGCCCTGTCCTGACCCAGGCAGATGGTTTATTGCAGATGTCGTAAATGTAGCTTTCTCCTGGAAGGACAAAGGAGGGGCACTGCCTGTGAGAGCAAGCTGGCTTGGCAGAACTGGAAAAACCAGAAATTCAACCTTGTGCTGGGGGAAACCCACACCCCTTTGGGGCCAGAACATAACTCTAAAAAGATGAATAACTCATAGTACGGACTTGTGAAAATTATTTAAATGACACCATAATTCTTGTGATTTTTCGGTGCACATTTGAAGACGTGTTAGGACCCGCTGGTATGTTCAGGGGGGTTTTAGCGGAAAAGAGGATATTACTCAAAATGTGTGCATGTGAAAAATCTGACACTTCATCAACTAATGTCCATACTCCTTGCGCACATGTGTGTAAAATTGGGTTAATGTCCGATATTGCAAACCAGTTAAAAAGTGCAAAATATTGCCATTTCTGAATGCAAGCCCCCAGGAAGAGCAGAGTTGGAACAGGGGATACCTCCTGTGATATGTGATGGGTGCATGTAATTTCAAACCACTGTGTAGCTATGAAATATGTATTTGGTTCAAATCTAGATTTGTGTGCAAGTTGACAGGAGGAGTGGACTTTCTGCAGGCTGTAAAATGACATCACTCTGACACAACTTAGCTCCCCCAATCAGGGGAGAAATGAAAGCTTGGCCAATGATAAGTGGAGAGGGGCTGGCTAGTGATGCTGCTCACACACACCCATTTTAAAAACACATAAAAGCAGAGAGACAGGACAGATAGGGACCTTCAAATCCATTTGCAGCTGGAAGCTCTGCCGGGAAAATCCATACTTTACCTCCATCAACCTTCAGAGACCCAGACCAGACCAACAGAGTAGAGCTGACCTGTTAGCAGAACCAGAGAGAGCTGACCCAGATCACTGTGAAGTGCAGAGACCAGAGTCCAGTCTAAAACCTGACCAGATCCGTGGCGTGGCCCATTTAATTCAAGAATATAGTGTGAGTACATAGCAAAACTGTGCAGAACCCAATCTCTTAGTTAAAATAATCTAATGCAAGCTATTTTAACTTGAGTAAAGCGGTCACCTGTCATTTTCTAGTTGCAAGCTGCACTTGTCTTTTTGAACTTTAAAATTTCAAATCTGAAAAACGACCTTTATTTATTCGCTCATATCTCCGGGACCGTTTGTGCTAGAGACTTGCAGTAACTTTCCTTTGAAAGCTTAGAATCTCAGCTTTTCAACGAACCTAGAACCGCATTCCCTATACTTTTGCCGCAATCGCGGAAAACGCACTCGCGAATTTGCCGCGATTTGAAAATTTCTCCACTTGCAAAAAGATAGCTGCTTTTGCTTTCCTCTGAAAAAAATCGTTTGCCTCGTTTGCCTCATAAAAACTATCCCTGCATCACTGCTAGAGTGAGCCTGAGCTAATATTAACTAGATACCACTCACCTAAACCTCTAGAGGGAATTAAAAGCATTTTAGCATATTTTTCACTTTATTGCCAGCACATATCAAAGCATTTTGCCTGTGTTTTCAACTTCTGTAGTCTAAGTTGCTGGGTGAACTGAATTACATTTGAATTGCATTTCTGAGAATTGTGTGCCTTCCTTCCATTTCCCTGCATTGCATAAAAGGGGGGGGTGAATTGTACAAGAAAGTGATTACATTGTCTTTGCTGAAATCCTATCAAGTTATTTTCTGTACTGCATTTCATTCCACATTGCATCCATTTGAAACCATAAAAGTATTGTTGCTATCTTATCCATTTCATGTCAACTCCTTAGTGATTATCAAGAAGTGTGCTAGTGCCAGATTCTCCGTTGTTAATCTTTATCATATCAGATTAAGTGTGCTATTCAATTATTAATTTATTCTAAAGTGTGATATATATACCTATTGTTTAAACTATCAATTAAACCTTTTAACTTGCAAAACAGAACTACTTCTTGGCTCAGTGGGGTCAGGGGGATTCCAAGAGAGGGGTGTTATATAGGGGTAGTCATCCAGAACGCATGAACTGGACATAAAGATATATCAATAAGGGTTTTCATTCAGTATTATAGACTAGGCGTTGACTTAGCTGTAGTGTTGAATTGAATCCCCTTACATGGGGGGGAAGGTCACCACTAGAGAAAGAGAGGACTGCATTCCTTTGTATAAAGTGGGTGATCCGCCAATCTCCGTCCAGCTACATTAAAGAGATGACTTACCAACCCCACCACAGTCGGCTGGTCAATGTGTGTGTCCTACTTTACTAAACGTTAGAATGTGGGAGGGGTTTCCTGTAGTTGCCCCTTTACAAGACTGGTAGAGGCATAACTGTATTCTTAAGAATCTCAAGTTGTATACATGTGCAGATACTGCGACCCACCCTCGTTCTGTAATCGGTGCAATTGCTAAGCTCCCGGGTCTTATTCCTGGGACCGAGGCCCCTGATGGCCAGCTAAGAGCTATGCAAATCAATTTGTGGAAAACTGGGACGCCTTCTTTTTAAAGTGGAAGCACTTCAGACTGCCTTTCAGTGAACTGGGTTACATCAGCCTAACGCAGGGGAGCAGGCAGAGGCGCAACACCAGGAACGATATCTGTAGACTAGGCTTTGGAAAATACCCTGAGAAAGCCCAATGCCTCATTTTGAGTGTCATTGTGTACTCCCTATGCCCATTGACACATCCCAACTTGTGCGAAGGGATTTCATTTGTAGCAGTAACCTTGGTAGCAAATAGTCTGTAGCCAGAGCAGTGACACTTTAGCACAAGTACATTGAATTCACAGTAGGGTGGACTAAAACTTGCAGGACTTTCATAGACCCTACAAGGACCCTGCCACCTATCATAGATGAGTCCCCACCTCAGTACATACAGGTTTAATGGGATGGCTCCCCTCCCCATAAATTGATATTCAGCCTGTAATCCTCAACCAGAGCATTCACTCCCAAGTATATTTCACCCCCCTCACTGTCCACGTGCCAGGATGGCAATTTTCTAATCACTCTGTATCAATGTGAGGTTATGGCCCTTTAGTAACATGCATGCAATGGATGGGTTCACAGAATAATTCTGAGTGCAAATAACCAAACCAATTAAGGAAGATGGCAAAGTACTGTTTTATTATCCATAGCTGTCCCCGGCCACGCGTTGCTGTGGCTCAGTCTGGTTAAATGGAAAAGAAAGAAAAAAGAAAGCACATGTTTCTAATATGTTTAATTTCACAATGGCTCTGGCGGTTCTCCAAGTTGAAGCAGTTTAATTTTCCCGGCGGCGCAACACATTCCTTTAGTTTCTCCATCAAATTTCAGAGCCCTCCAATAAGGACACACTTCAGTCATGGTGCCAATGAGAACACGCCGGCTCTAACTATAATCATCAGCTATGTTGTACCGGAATGCAAGGTGATTGTAATCGCGTGATTGCTGAGCACAGAGTTGTGTTAGATGCTGATCTGCTCAGCCACTCTCAGCCTGTCGCGTACGAAGCAGATCTGAAGCTGCAGAACATGATCGCCGTGCTTGCAACCGTGCATCCTAAAGTCTGGCTGCACGTCGCTCTGCTGCTTCCTAGGCATGTATTTGACCCAGCGTGGGTTGCTTTTATGTCCAACAGATGGCGCTGGTTTGCAGTAAAATGTTTAGTATAGTGTGTGTTGCTTTTACGTCCAACAGATGGTGCTGTTTTTCAGAAAAAGCATATTTTTACCTGTCACAGGTGTGACAGCTATGTATAGTAGATATATAAAAACACGCACCTATTCGAATGCAACATTGTGTCAAAATTTCAAAGCAATCAGTGAAGAACTTTCAGAGATTTAAGGTTTTGAACAAACAAAAATGTACATTTTTAATTATGTAGATTATCTAAAACAGGGAGTTACCACGGACATCAACGGACTTCGGCTTAATTTCTCTCAGCGATCTTTTCACAAAACATAGACTTTATACTAAAAATACATCAGCTGTGATGTCATACTACGTGGCAAATAATGCAAAACCTACTAGGGATTGTGATAGGCTTAAGGGGAACAACTAAGTATACATTACATTGGAACTAGGATTGTGATTGGCTGCCCATTGTCAGGTGGGTAATATATACCTACCTCTAAAAAATGTCATCCTTAAAATCATTAAGTACACGGTTTTCAATTAGTCCTTAAACTTTAAGGTCCTTTGTTATACAGACCTCTGCAATTGGTTGGCACGCTTGTGCCATTTCTGGAACATTCGGTTTACTTAGCAGCATGTAAGCCCAGCCCAAGGTGCAAGGAGGTGGGCCTGACTCTATCTCCCCATTCAACTAGCCCATCATCTCTCATCACCCAAGCCTTCTGCCATGAAGATTGTCTTTGAACTTGCCCTTGGAAAGTATCCTTGTCTCGGGGAATACATGGAAGTGCGAGCACTCACTATCATTGTTCTAGAACTCCAAGTTCGACACTATTTTCATCCTTGGCTCACGTGACAGGAGAACACGATTTGGTCCATTTTGCAGGTTTTAAATGTCTTAAATGAATCAAACTTGGCACTCTTGTTGTTCTTTCCTTGCAACTTAACAAAAGATGATTCATCCTCTGCACGTTCACTCCTTTCACGAATAGGTAACCAACCTTGGCTGCTTCAGTTTTCATACCAGGCCAGACAGCCTCGCCATGCAGCTCCACGATTTCAGCTTATTCTTGCTGCAACACAATTCCCCCTTTCTTCTTAATGGGTCCTGGCTTACTAGAATTCATGATACTGATGTCCAGCTTCTATAGAGTGGCAGCTTAATCTGCATTCTTTTCACTACATATAGCCAGCTTCTATGATGACTTGGTCTACCTTGCATTCCAGAGTCCATACAATTATTGAACGGTTGATTCTCTGCAGCACTTCGTGCATGTGTAATCTTCTTCTTCTTCTTCACAACTGCTGGTGTCAAACACGGCACGATCTCAGACTTCCAACATACAGGCCGGAGGCCGGGATTTCCTGCAGAGGCATGTAACTGCTCCTCTACAAATGTATAACAAAGGTAGGTGTAAAGAGTGTATACAGGAGCAAAATCTGTGATGTAAGAGAACTAGGGAGGTACTCAACATCCAGAAACAGATGGATATGTATTGGATATTAATAAGATGGAATTTAGCTGGAGATACCAACAGTCCAATTGATATCAACCTTGGAGCGTTACAAGGTTGTGTGCTTGTTCCTACATTATTTTTTGTAAATATCAATAAATTGATCATTGCCCTAACTCGGGTAGAAAGTAATGCACGCAGATTGGGTTGTGATTTTATACACATCTTGCTTTTTTCTGATGATTCAATTTTGATTTCCAAAACTCCTGCAGGGCTACAAAGACATGTAGACATTTTCCACAAAGGTTGTATCGACTGTTGTCTTACAGTTAATATTCAAAAGACTAAAGCAATGGTATTTGGGCCAGCAAACAGCAAGATGAGATCGTACCTGTGTGCAAACGTAGGGGGTCAATTTATTGAGCAGGTGGACACCTTTGACTATCTAGTAATTAGATTCTCTGCTAAAGGCACTTGGTCTGCCCAGATAGAAAAGGCAGTGATGACCCTGGACAGAGTAAGCAATGCTGTACTAAAAATGGTGTGTACCCTTGGTGGGGGAGGTCTGTCTCCTTCGCTTGAATTGAAAGATATGCAAGCTAGGGCAGCATTGATCTATGGGGCAGATATCTGGGGTCATGTTAACTGTTCAAAGCTGCAAATACCCTGACCATGGCTCTGCACATTGAATTAACACAAGTGCTTATAGCTGATGTATTGCCCAGTAGACCTACCATATATTGGATACGACTCTGGGCGACGCCAGAGTGGTCCAAATACAGAGATCTTATGTGTGATGTGTTGTCACAACCAAGTGGCAGTAGCATCCAGTGGTGTAGGTATGTCAGGGGAGAAATGAGTATTCTGAATTCGGACCGTTTGTGGTCCAATCCTGCTTCTGTAAATGTGCAGACCAATTCCCTGATTAGGCATAAATACCCGTCAAAGTAGCATCATTGCCAGTTATGTCACATCATCAGTTCAGGCCAGGGAATACCGCAGCTGTAAAGAGATTATAGGAAAGGAGGACTATATGATGAGATCTTTGTACATGAAGCATAGGCTGGGCCTATTGACACTCAATGTGCTACTTTTTAAATGGAGCCCGAGGGAAGATATTGCCAATTGTTTGCGTGTATATGCCCATATAATTTGGGACTTGGAAATAAGTTTTGAAAACCAATCTTGCTGAAACATAACATTAGTCACTTACACAAAGCCGTGTTGTTCTGAGAGAGTACAGCTGAGAATTTGGTGACCTTTGCATTTGCATTTGCAAGTTATATTTATCGTGCTTGGTTACTGTGGAAAAAAAGGTTTCTTAAATGTGTTATAGATGACACGATGCTTAGCTCCCTGATGTTCTAAGTTGCATTATACTTAAAAGGGTCTAATAAAAGACATGTTGAAAATTGTGTTTAAATGTGTTGCAGCATTGTTAGGCTGAGGTTTGACACACTGTACCTCTTAAAATACTGATTTAATCAACTTTAGCTTATTTCAAATACGATATTCTTCTGGAGAATCAATGGTTTCGTTGTGTAGGAGGCTTTTATGATAGGAAGGCTTTAAAGTGGTGTTTTTAGTGTTGTTGTTTTTCTTTTGCACTTTTTAAGACGAATGTTGAAATAAAAGTCTTTGATGATGACAGAGAATATTTGACCCCATAACAGTGGTAGCATAGAGAGGGCTCCCTAATTGGTCTGACAAGGTGAACGAAGAGAGAACACATTAACGGCAATGGTTACAGCTAACAGTGACTTGTAACCATATACAGCTTTTTACATAGTGGCAACGTGCCAAGACGATACGCATCATATTGGCGTAATGTGAAGGCTCCACTTTCTGGTCTTATCTGTAAATTAACAGGATGGTAGAGGAATTCTGAGTTATCCAATGGTGTTCACTGTCTTTCATCAACTCCATCCTAGAGATGGACACAGACCCACAGTGGCCATTATCCATACTGCTGAACCCCCACCTCAGCATCCATTGTGCATTAGCTTGTTCGAACTGCTCGTAGGTTTTTGTAAATGGCTTAGGCAATACCGTCCTCCATCACATAGATGAGGCCAATACATAGTGAGATCCACTCCTCCCTACATAGCAAATGTCCTCAGCTAAATGTTCATCATAATCTTACCCCCCTCACCCTCCCATCAGAAAACTCCTCTATACTGCACCAATACAACAGTCAGAAGGTCAGCCCAACAGCCCAGAGTCCCTCGATCCTGCAGCAGTTGATGCTCTAAGAACCCCATCCATCAGCTGCCATCTGTGACGTAGGGCCACCCACATGTACGCAAAGTATATTCCAGGCCACTAGCTGCACTGGAATCCCCATGCCATCAAGAGACCAGATGGCAGGGGCTATGTGGCACCAGAAACTGCATCAAAACATACTCTGGGGCACTTTGAAGATCTCCTCAGTAATTGGCAGAGGTGCAAGAACACTAGAATATTGTAAGACTCACCACAATGTGGAGAAGTCCTCTACCATAGTACCTCCACAATCCCCGCTGAGAGGCGCGTCATATCCCCTCAGGGTGCATATAATCAAATGAGGCCAGGCGTCAGCTTAGCACAACCCCCTCCGCACGACCCCCTCCTCATTGACAAAGCAATTGACTGGGAGTGTCTCGAGTCACCAGAATGCCGTGCCACATCCTGCCTCTGTTTAACATGAACGTGGTCTCCTCAGTGTTCCCACAAATGACAGAACGTGTATCGGTAGGATCTCTCAGAATGGCTGAATCATCCGCAGTGCCTCACTCCAGCATCCCTAGCGTCATCAGCGATTACAGCAATCAGCTGTAAATGTCTTGGCATGAGCCTAGGCACGGGCTGAGTTGCTGAGGTTTACTGGCACCCCTACTTATGAACGGTACAATGCCACACCTAACAATCGTGCAACTACTAGAATTTAGCCCCATCTACCATTATTATACCCTACCACATCCGACAAACAATATAGGCAGTGTGTAGACTTCAGCCGCCTTGAGGGTCTCCTCATGGTTAAGCAGGGGTCCATCACCTGAGAAAGCAGTGTGAGACCCTACTAGCAGCAAGTGAAGCTCTAACAAAGTGGCATCTGAAAACACTGTGTGTAAAAAACCCTATCAAACTAGCAACAACCTGTCAGTGCAATCCAGAATGCCTCAGCAATTGCAACCCATCTCCAGCCTAGCTCTAGGCTTGTGTGTCTCCCTCATGGACGATCCCTGATCAGGTTGGGTGTAAAAAGGGAAATAACCGAGCTATTATATCGGCACTCCGAGGCCTTCGATTTGGCAGCAGGATCATAACCGTTGGCTGTGGCCCAGCGACCTTGCAAAGAGCTAATAAGGCAGCCATTTCTCAAGCTCCTGCAATAGAAACAAAAGCAACAAACCATGTCAATAAAATTGGCATAGAACCCCTGTGCTTTGATATTTCCAGAGACAAGTGGAAGAGCTTCCTTTACGTAACCGTGGCGTAGATATTCTGGGTAGCCGCTAGACACTTAGTTGTAAATCTTATTGCCAAAGGATAGGCAGGGTGGCCAAAACGCAGACTAAAGGTTTATCAAATACAAACAGCGTCACAGAAAGGCATAAAATAAATACATTAGAAAATTCCTGAATGTCTCCCCCCAGACAAAACAGGGTCGATTTTAAACTGGATGAATGATGGATTTTCTTAAGTTGTCCCTGAAGCTTTGAAGCACCTACCTAGTGGCCGCCTCCATTGTTGGCCAGGCTCACATGATATCTGATTGTTGTCAAATGATTTTAGCTTTTCAAAAATACAGATTTCTCATCATGAAACTGACTGTGAAGCATGGTGAAAGACCAGCTTTCATTTTTAAATACTCAATTGAAGCTTAAACCTTGAAAGGTCTATTGTCAGATGAACATCAGATCTTCTACATTGCAACTCAAATCTCTACTATGATACAAAAATTAGCAGGCATATAACTAACCTTTGGCGAAAACATCAACTTAAATTATAATGTTGCTATTGCTAAAATACAGCCCCAGGTATTGTGTCTACCAAATAACAAATTTAGAATAAACTAGAGGTGGAGCAGAGCTTCTGTACACGCACAATGTTAGTTTGCAAAGCAGGTCTGTGGCGTGTTCCTCAAAGACAGAAAATAAAGGTAAACACATCTGTTTTGGTTTTAAAATTTGCTGTTTATTGTTTAATGAAAAATGATAGTCCTCCTTAAAGACTTGTTTTCTTATTTATAAACTTGTTTGCTGAATTGTCTTATAATTTTCAAACACAGTATTCTGTTCCTCAAACCCAATATATAGTTCCTCTACACGCGTTTCACCACATGATTTGTGTGGCTCATCAGGAGGGAGTGACTTTTTTAAAATAATACTTTGATATCTTGATTGTTTATAGAGTATTACCACCAAATATTTATTCCAGCATGATTAACTATAAACAGTAGAATCTTTACTCTTGCTGACATATTTTTATTTGAAACACAATTTGTGAATGGCATCAATTGGCAGAGATATATTAACTTGTGACCTATAATCCAGGACCTGTACAGTGCTTGCCTCTGGGAATGATGAAGAATCTACTCAAGTTGTGGATTTCCTCTGTTGTGTTCTGGGCCTGATAAAATCCTTTGCATTGGCCTTTGATTACTGTGGCTAAATGTTGGCAAACATTTGACTGGCGTCAACAATGTATCTAGGTCTTTCTGCAGGACCAGAGCATAATGCAAAAGTCGCACATTTGTTTCACTTCTTTGTGCATAGCTTTCCAGGTCGACTTTCTTGCCCTAGCCATATTCATTATTTTATTGCCTCTTGTATGATGGCAGTGGTAACAACAGGAGCCCTGCTGGCATTTAACCAAACACAGGGAATAGTGGCTAATTAGCTTACAAGATGCTATAATAAAACCTTGACTGAAAAGGGTAACCATTGCTTTATCAGAACCAGTCAATGTCTGTCAAATGTCTGCTTAGAAAAATTGCTTGAATGAGTATGAATGGATCAGACTGGGTTGAAATCCATCATGTACTTGGTAATCTCCATCCTGCATGTTGAGCCGAGTCTATTCTGGCCTCATTATTCTATAATCTTTGGATAATGTCAGATGTTGGTGGGTTCAGTGCATAGATTGTATTGTATATTTACCAGCTATGCTACACACTGCCAACAGTACATCACTTTTACCCCTTTCAGCGCATCTATGATTTGGAGATAGTGCCTTAAGCTTTTTGAAAACTTTCCTGTCTGACTATTTGTGGGCCATGGATCTACTTTCTTTTGTACCCCACTCAAATATGGCGTGCTCCAGCAATCATCCCATCTCTTATTCTGCTCCATTCTCAGGCCCACACATTGGCATCATTGATCACTACCATTGATAACTTCTTTTTACTCTTGAGTTAATGGCACCAAGGTAATCCTCTGACTTGTTGGTGATTGGGTACAGTTGGTGTTGAGATCATGTGCACACCAATGGAACTGGGGTGAACTTCCAAGGATCGATCTATCTATCTATCTATCTATCTATCTATCTATCTATCTATCTATCTATCTATCTATCTATCTATCTACATATCTATCTATCTATCTATCTATCTATTATATTCTTGTTTAGCGCCATTCGCCCATAGGCCTTAAAGCGCTCATTAGACAAACAAACAAAAAAGAAAAAAGATCGGAGTCAGAGAGGGAGAGTCTATGTCAGAAAACACAGTAGTAATATTAGCCCATATCAAATAGATGTGTTTTTAATTGTTTTGTAAACTGGGTGGTAGACTCGCAGCCCTTGAGAGATCTGGGGCCCAGGCATGAAAGCTTGAGCTAGCAATCCTCTTCAATAGGATTCGTGGTTTCTTCAAAAGTATATCTTTGTTGGAGCGGAGGGTTCGCTAAAAAAGAACTCTGGAGATCCTGGCTGACAAGTATTTTGGGGCTTTGCCTTGCAGGCAATGATGAACCAGCCCAGTGCCTTTAAAGTATGGTGCCTGGGTGACACTGTGGCAAGGGTGGCATAGCTGACACAGTATATTCCACTCTTGCACTTGAGGGGTTTTTCATGCTTTTTTAAACCAACCATAACATCAGTGGTGTCTGCTAAACATAACCCAATGCTCAAACCACACTGGTGTCAGACAATACTGCACTGATGTTCCGAAATTACTGTGAATTGCATTTGTGGTTGTCTGTGTCATTGAGAGCTGCCTGTCTTGAATTGCTAAAGATATGCATAATACAGCTCTGCACCTTAAGACAAAGACAATCTTCTGGAACAAAAACAATGCTTTTGATGTAATCTGCATACCAACAATGCATAGCTCAGTGGCTCTGTACTGGAGTTCAATTTCCAGGAATGGTGACAAGGTGGTGCTGTGTCACGTGTGGCTTAGATGAAATGGCCTATTCTCCTACTGATACTGTGGGTTAAAAAGACAGCCCCAGAGTGACAGAGATGGAGAGGCCATGCTAGGCCCCGTTCTGAGAAGTGAAACTGGCTCAGTGTGGAGCTCCATTGAAATATAAAAGCCAGTACAAAACAGTGATTTCAACATGAAGCCTAGTGAATGAGCGAGAATTGGCCTCCCTCCATTTTGTTACAATGTACAGGCATTCAGCCGGAAAAGAGTGAGACTTAGAACTGGAATATTCTCAACTACATGGGGCATTGCAGATGCTGACATCGTTTAAATGCCCACTTTGACAGATTAAAAACTGCAACAGTGCACATAGAAATAAAAAGACATTTGAAATCCTGTGCATTAGGAAGCTAAAAAGAAGGAATGATGCCTTATCTTTGAAAAATAAAGTTAAATTAAATGAAAAATTGCCTTCATGAGGAATAAAGAGACTTAATTCAGTACATATAATGACAACATTTATAAGCAAACTTATTTCTGCGTATATAGTGTATAAAGAAAGATTATATTGTGAACAACAGGCTCTGGTGCAGTATTGAAAGTTACATGTTCATGGTGGGTACATTAAATATGCTAGCCTTTCATAATTGTGAACTGCACATTGTTTCTCTCATTGAGCTGAAACTTTGACCCCAAGACCTTTGGGGCTTGGCCCACCAAGGAAACAGGTCTGGTTGTCGATTCAAATCCTAATATATACAAAGAATTAGATTGAAAGTATGAGGCTTACAGATAACATGACCAACATAAATTACCTTTAAGATCAGGTTTCACATAAAAAGTACATTAGCTCTGAACAAAGACCCTTTGAAGCTCAGGGGAAAGGGTAAGATAAACATTGGTTCGAGCAGATGGCTGGTCACAAGCATTAGGCAAAATGAAAACTTGAAGTAGAAAGGAAACTACTGCTCATAGCATGCAGTGCCATTGATTAAACATTGAACACATTTTGCTGAATAAAAAGAGCATTGTTTGTCCTATCAAGCCAGCCGGAGGATAATTTTAAAGGGGATAAAAAGCCAGTCGTGACCATGTAAAAACATAATTTTTGTGATGTACATACTTAGGATATGATCAAAAGTATGATTCTGGCATTTTCATACATCTGAGGAATTGGAGATATTGATAGACTAATAGTGAAATTAATTTTGGAAGTATGTAGTGTCAGAGTTGTAACTGTTTTGGTGCAGCAGCAAACCACGAAAAATAGTGGCTCCGCCAAGGAAGGGCATGCCGAAATAAAATGAGTATTGTCCAACTCACCATAAAATATAGAACTCAAAAATATATATATTCACGTGGTTATCTGAAAGATTAAGCGAGTTACCACATTGTCAGATTTTTCAAAACACAAAATGTAAAACCCACATGTCACTTTGGGATGACAAATCTTTCTCCTCCCTCAGCCTACATCATACATATCACCGAACTTCTGGTCCTATCAGCAGCCAGTGGGCATCTTGGTGGGACATGAGGGGAAAGTGGTAGCCAATCCTTACCGTGGGCATTATGACCATGTTGGAGTGTGTCCCCTCAGCCTGACACAGCCCTCTCCATGCTCCACTCTGCTATCTCTGATACCCTTGATATCCTTGCCCCTGTCATGAGAATCTGCCTGAAGCCCAAAGCCAAGTGCAGCTCCTGGTACGACTCAGACCTTGCCACCCTAAAAACACATGTGCAGGGTGACCGAAAGAAAATGGTATTCTTCAGGTACATCCTCTGGCAGACTGGCCTGCCGCCTGCTGCAAAGGCAATACCGGCTCTCTGTCCTAACCAAGAAGAGCGCTCATATCCAAGTCCGCGTCTCAGCGGCATCTAACAACTCGGCTGAGCTCTTTAAAATCTGCAAGGAACTGGCCAATCCTGCCACAGTCTCTACCTCTACTGTCCCTTCCCAGGCCCACTGCACGGCACTGGCTTCTCACTTCATCTCTAAAACTCAGGACATCCTGTCCTCTCTCTCTTCCTCTCCCCCAATCCCTGCTCTTCCTCTGGCCCTTCTGCCGCCACCTCTCCTCCCTCCTTCTCTGCCTTTCCCCTGTTCTCTGCTGATGAGATTTGTAGACAAGTCCGATCTATGAAATTCTCGTTGAAGCAGGTTCACCCCTGTTCCTCCAAAACAATCAAGGACCACATTGACTCCTTGGCTCCTGCCCTGTCTGATTTCTTCAGTTCACTCCTTCACCAATGGAGTCTTCCCATCCCCCCTGAAGCACTCCCTTGTGACCTTCTTCTTAAGAAACCCTCTGCTGACCCCTCCTGCCCGGCTAACTATCGCCCAATCTCTATCACTCCCTCCCTGGGCAAGCTCCTGGAGAACCTGGCCATATCCCAGCTTAATCTTCACACTGAATCTGTTGGTTGTCTTCATGACCATCGGTCTGGCTTCAGAGCTGCTAGAAGCACAGAAACTGCTCTCCTGAACATCCATGAAGACCTGCTCTCCAATCTTGACTCTAACACCCCTTGTGTCCTCATCCTGCTGGATCTCTCTTCTGCCTTTGACACTGTCAACCGTGCCATCCTGCTCAACCGTCTCCGTGATAAACTGGGTATCACTGGTCAGGATCTGGCATGGCTGACCTCTTTCCTCTCCGACCGACCCTCCCAGGCCCAACTTGGGTCCTTCCTCTCTGCTACCTTCTTCTCTAGCTGTGGTGTCCCCCAGGGGGCTAACCTCTCTCCCTGGCGGTTCAACCAATACCTAGCACTCCTTGCCCACCACATCGCCGCTCTCTGCCCCAACTTTCAGTGCTATGTGGATTACACCCAGCTCATTTTCAGGCTTCCCTCGGCCTCCTCCTCTCCTTCCCTCATCCCTGACTGTCTGTCTGCTATCCAGGAGTGGTGTGCTACCAATGACCTCTGCCTTAATGCCAGTAAGACTCAGATTCTCCTCATTGGCACACCTGTTCCCTCCTTTCCTGTAGCTCTCTGGTCGGCCTCTCTTGGTCCTCTGCCTGCTCCCACCTGCAAGGCTAAAAACCTCGGGGTCATCTTCGACTCCACACTCTCCTTCTCTCCCCACATCTCTGACATCTCTAAGAAGTCACACTTCCAGCTGCACCTCCTCAGAGGTATTCTTCCTTTCCTCTCCTTCCCCCAGAAGCTCACTGTCTCCAGAGCTCTGGTTCTCTCTAGGCTGGACTATTGCAACAGCCTCTTTCTAAATCTGCCTGCTTCTACTCTCCGCCCTCTGCAACTTATCCAGAACAGGACTGTGAGACTTATCCTTGCCCTCAAGCCCAGGGATCGTATCTCTTCAGGACTGAAATCTCTTCACTGGCTACCAGTGGCTGCAAGGATTAAGTTGAAACCCCTCTGCATTGTCCATAAGGCCTTCAGGGGTCTTGGGCCTCAATACCTTCAACTCTCTCTTCCCAAATATCTTCCTTCTCAAGCTCTTCGCTCATCCACCTCCAACTCCCTCAGGGTCAGTCGCTTCTCCAAGCAATGAGTTGGTGGTAGATCTCTTTCATCGGCTGGGGCCTCCCTCTGGAACAGCCCCCCTGCCTCCCTTAAACTTGAGGAGAACCATCTCCGGTTCCGGAAGCACCTCAAAACCTTTCTCTTTGCTTCTGCTTTTTATTCGCCTCTCCTCTGTTGACCTTCTGGCTGTAACCAGTACTGCACTGGCTATCTGGACACCCCCTGATCGCGGGCCCAGGTCCCTCCCCCACCAGGCATCACACACCTGCACTGGCCACCTGGCAACCCCCGCAATTGGGGACTGTTTCTGTATCCCTAGAGTCCTCCTTCCAGCTCTTGACACCTGATGTCTGCACTTACCCATGCACTTGCCACTTGCTTGCACTTACTTATTGTTATTATTTTTCCCATGGATTGCACTGTCCCTGCCCCCTTCCCACGCACTTGCACGATCTGAATGATACCTGGCCTAGTAGGATCGCTGTCTGTCATCCCTTTGTTCCCCTCCCTTGCCTCATCGCGCCTTGAAACACATGTGTATAGGCGCGTTATAAATGCCATATCATATCATATCAGCACTATAAGAGGACATGTTTTCATCAGAAAAAGGCTTTTCACTTTATTCCGGGAGATAGCCTGCTGACAATCCCTTGCAAGGGACAACTAGCAGAGAGGCCTCAATCCTTGCATTGGAGACAATGACAGGGAATTCTAGAAGCTAGCTGGGACCCAACCAGAGTAACCAGAAGGAGTCTAGATACAGGAGAAAATCGTTCACTGAAAGTCCTTGACCAGATCTGCACTGTCCTCCGAGGAGCCCTGCGGTTTTCCATGATGAATTCTCCAATGTAATTAGACCAATTCAAAAGCCATCAATTGTGTGGGGAACTACCTGACTTATCCCTTTCCATTAGTCGGTAGAGGGGTTGAAACTGGATAGGCCTCAGGCACATTGTATTAAATCCATTCAAATGAATTCCACTATAGAAAATCACCCTATCCGTTTACATTGCATTGTATTGGGAACAACCTGCCTTATCCTTTCTATTAAATTGTGGGGAGTGTGGAAACTGTGAAGATTTTGGCACTTTGAATTGAAGTTAAATCAATGAATTCTATATGTGGGGAGTGTGGAAACTGTGAAGATTTTGGCACTTTGAATTGAAGTTAAATCAATGAATTCTATATGTGGGGAGTGTGGAAACTGTGAAGATTTTGGCACTTTGAAAAATCAATGGGCCTCATTACGACCCAGGCGGTAAGTTACCGCCTGGGCCGGACTTTACCACCATGGCGTAAACTACGTTTACGCCATGGTGGTTGGCGGACTTACCGCCCCATTCCGACCTTGGCGGGGCGGTAAGTCCCCAATCCCCATTTACCCTTCCCCATTCCCATTTTTGCCCCATAGGGCATAATGGGAGTGGGGAAGGCGTTAATTACGCCACCGTAAATTACGGTGGCGTAATTAACTCCATGGTCCCTTAGCTCCATGGATTTTAACACCTGCTAAAAGCAGGTGTTAAGTCTGCCATGGCGCTAAGGGACCTTGTACTCAGGCGGTAAGGGTCGGCGCTGTTTACGCCGCCGTAAAACCCTTACCGCCTGGGTCGTAATGAGGCGGAATGAATTCACATATAGAAAATCACAGGATGGGTGTTGTTAGAATTTGAAACTAACAAAGTTCCTGCCCAGTGTGTTAGGGCTGATATAGACCATTAATACTTGGGTGACTGTCCTTCCGAAACCCCTGACTCCTGTCCGAAAGGTGGTTGTCCATAATCCCAAAATAAGTCATCCTAAACACTACCTTTCAAGTGAATGTAGAGGGTTTGAAAGAAAACTTCCCATTTATTCCGAGGGATTCCAAAGTCAGAATTACAAAGCCTTACATCTCATTTGTATGTGTGCTGCAAAACGAAATTTCCCATGTATTTCCTTTTATCCCAAGGGAGAATGAACAAGCATTGCTTTTCATTTGAATGTGTGATGCAAAATTATTTTTTCATTGTATTGTGAATGTTTTCTATTGGTTAAATTGAAATTAAATTTGTTGTAAGTTGTGACTGCATGTTTCAAAATGTTACCTGTGTTGTATAATAACGGAAACTACTTGGGAGTTGTATTATTGGCTGCTAGTCTTTTTTTGTCAAACCTTAAATAAATAAATATTTTTACTATACACCGGCCTGGTTCCTAGTTCATTGGTGACACGGGTATTTGTTGGGGTGGGTGCAAGATGGGTAGAAGGCCTCACCAAATTTGAATCTCTAAAGCGCTTTATTGTGCGCCACCTTGCGTGGAGGGACAGGAACTCCCTGAGTTAAGTGTGACCGCCTAATAAACTGCGACAATACTCTAAGTCAGTTGTGCGGACAAAAACATTCTTAGTATGTATCACAAAGACAGGCTCTGGACCCTAAACATTTGGCCGGGCTTTATAGGCACCATGCCTTAGATCAGTACCTCTCTCTGATCATCAAGAATCTTGGGTTCATATCAGCACATCGACACTAAATGTCAGTGAAATTTCTGTAGTGTGCTTCTTCAATATAAAAGTGCTTAGCCTCTGCAGCACCTTTCAGCTGTAGCATGGTTCTGTGTAAAATGAAAAGACCTAATGTCTCCAATATTCTACACCACTTATTGGGCCTCATTACAAGTATGGTGGTGCAGTAGAAATGGCAGTAATTCCATTACCGGCACTTTAATTACACATTATCAGGCTGCCGAATTACGAGTTTGGCGATAAGGTTGAGGTTTTACCTCCAGCCAAAATTTGGAGGTAAATCTTCCACCTTACTGCCAAAACTCGGCAGATTTACCAGACGGTATTACTGCTCCTGGTAAATCCTCAAGAAAATCCCTTGTGGGCTGCAAAAATGGGGATGTACACCGCCTTATCACCACTTGTGATACCGTGTTAATGCCAAGGGACAGAGTGGCTGTAATGGTGTCTGGGTACGGGGGTAATTCCCTGGGTTTACCACTGGGTTAGTCAAATTAATTTCAATGCTCCACATCACTAAACGGTCCTCCTATGGACGCATGTCACTTTTTATTGTCTGCACATTTCTACATGGGGACCTGATTTCGTGCATAAGTGCCCAATCATTTTCAATGCAGATGTCCCTAATGATATCCTGTGCCTGTGGGTGCATTAAAGGGTTAAGTCTCTAAGCACGGGACTTCGTTTCGAACCGGTGTCGTTCTGCATTGTCTTGCTTCCAAGACAAACACACTGCCTAATGCGCTATCCTCCCAGCACAGGATCAGGCTGTAGGATGTTGCTGTTGTACAGAGGAAGGTAAGGAGCATAGCTGAGATAGTGCAGTTGATGGTTAGTTGCTATGGGTTAGCAGGGGATTTCATTGGAAGAGTTTGATGATCCTATTCTTCAGGGCCTTCGCTCTTGAGAAGGAATGCATTCAAGAGTTCTCTTGGTAAGGGGAGAGAGAGAGAGAGAGAGAGAGGGGATGCTGACAAAGGAAATGTGGCCAGGATCACACAGGGAGTCTTCACACACCATAAACATGTACTCATAATTCAATGTCCGATTAGGACTAATACCCAGGTTGTGCAAAGCAAGACCTTCTTGCTAACAGCTTCTGTTAAAATTACCTGTCGAAGCCAAGTATTTTTTTTGGACGAGCAATTATAGGGTCTTTGGAGCTGACAACCTTGATGGTATTATGCAAGGTACTTTAAAGAAGATACTCATAATCCAACAAGCCTCACCTTGGATTCCTGCAAAGTGCACGCACACTGTCAATCACACAAGAGCATGAAACGATGTAACAGCAAAGAGTGGAAACTTAATATGCAATGACACTAAACAAGGGTGTGGTAGATTAAGTACTACAAAACAGAGAGCAAAGCATAGGAACTCATGCATCATCAGGATAGCAAATCAAATAGTACATGACACTCAAAATGAACAGGGAACACGAAAATCAGAGAACAGGGATAACATAGAAACAAACCCCAACAGGGAGCGAAGGGAATGCGGGCAGGGGAAAACAAAAACAAACATCAAACCTGTATCCCCACTAAGGGAAAGAAAAGAAAAGAAAGGACAACATGATGAGAAACAGCAATGCAAGCAAAGCAAGCTCGGGAAGCAAGGGTTCATGTCAGCACAATGCTAGGCAAGAGATCTTTAGTACACAGCAAAACAGTGACTTTTAGATAAAGGGCTGCATTGGAGAAGATCAGGTTCAGGAGTTAAAAGGGTCCCAAAGAGAGTCCAGGAATTAGCAAAGTACTATAAAGCATAGTCCACCTGAAATTCAGGAATCTGGGGGAATCATGAGCCAGGAGCTAGAAAACAAGAACTTGGAACTAGCTAAGGACAAGAGAGTCAATCAGAAAAGGAACTATCACCAAAGCGGACTGGCGCAAGCTGACTTGACTTAAGATCACGGCTCTCAGGTGTGGTCAAATGCAAGCACTTGCCATCCACAGCTGATATGTAGCTTTAATCATTATTTTGCCTGGAAAACGTAGTCCTTGGAAGAAAAAAATCCTACTTGTGGCCACAAGCCCAAAATTGATCCAGGGAGGGAGGGAATTTCAAATTGCATCCTAGGGCTGGCAGACCACCATAGCCATATGCCACAAGACCTGGCACCAATAGCCAATAGGGCAAAAGTCCCCAAAGTATGCCCTCTAGTGGTGGGAACAAGAACAAAAGGAGCAAGATGTGGCCTCTGTGAGTTCGGGAGAGTTTGGGAAGAACCCTTGAAGCACGATGCGGGCTGCAGCTTTATAATTAGTTTGTAGGCTTTCATCGTGTTTGCAAACTTTCCCAGCTCGTTCACGCTCATTTGTTTCATAATGAATACAGGTACATGTAGAAAGGGTGGTTCTAATGGAGGGCGGGAAGCTTATGCGTATATCAGTGCTTCTAATAATAACGTGTTACTTATATAGCGTTTTACATAGAACATGTATACATACATTATAGTTACTCAATATAAATTGGTACTCACTTTATCGACCTCGGCAGGCTAAAAGGCTGAGTCGACCTTGCTGGGATTTGAACCTGCAGATCAAACACAGATCACCGAAACGAAGTGCTCAACTTGCTGAGTTATCTTACCTCTCTCACCAGCTTCTTCGATACAGCTTCTCAGTTCCTGAACACCATGAGCATGTCTAATCACATGACTTCACCGAAATATAAGAATGGTGCTTGGGTTCAGATTTTCACTAAAGATTTTATGAGTACATATAAACTACAATCGGACACGATTTATAAAGTATAACACATGAGTTCACATCTGCTTTAAAAGAGCATATTTCTTTCTTGTATCACATTTTGCCTACTTCTCATCTGGGGTCACCTCTAGAATCCCTGCACATGTACTTTAATGCAAAATATATTTAAATCATATTTTTCATTAGCCAAGCTGCAGGTTAATTGAATTGAGACGTATGCAATTGACCGTAGGGGTTCTATAAGAAATCTGCAATTAACATGATTCCATTGTGAACACATAAAGCACTTTCTTTAGGGGGCAAATTGAATGCCAAAGGTAATGCTTCAGTTTTATTTCTTTGTGCCAATGTGCCTCCTTTTTAAATAGTGTCTTTCTGTGCTTACTGAATGGTCTTGCGGTCCCTGTAGTCTGTCTGACCTGGATGTCGACAGGGGACATGGGGCAGGGATTTCATGCTACGCTTCTGTCACTGTTCTTACCAAGGGGGCGTTTCTGCTGCATTCCTCGTGCATTGCAAGGTTTGCAGCATCACCTTGGTTCGAGTTTTTTTAAAATTTATTTTTACTGGAGCACACTATACAAACCTACATTGTGCACCACTGTGCAAATATTATTGTAACTAAACAAAAGTGTGCTAATGCACATTCCACCACGCATGTGTTCGTTTACAGGCGATGGGCAAGATTCTGAAAAATGTGTGGGTGCAGAGATTTAAGGGTGCTTTGGCCTCATCCCTTTGCGCTCACAGATTTCACATCTCAAATTCCTGATGAACCCAGGGGACTTACTGGAGAAGGAGGGGTTGTCTGCTGGTGAAAGGGCGTGCATATCTATCGGTCAGGCCTCCCCCAACACCTAAAATGCATTGGCCCATTGAAACATATGTGGGTCATGGGCCATGGTGATCCCAACACCGGCGTTGGGATTAATGAGCGGATTAGAGTGGCCATTTTGTTGTATTTAGACAACTAGACAATTTGAACACTCATGTAAAGCATGAGCATTTCCACTGTAGACAGATCAACGCTGGTATTTAAGGACACCTGGTAGGATTGCGCTTTCCCCAGTCTCTGGCACGTGACTGGAAAGACCAGGTGCAGGGGAATGAGGAGCCCATCTGTTGCGCATCAAAGCTCATCTCTTTGTGAATCAGGGTGTGTTCAGTCTGTCGCAGAGTTGTCGGTGCCTGCGATCTGGAGTGATTCACCAGGCCGTACAAGGCCACTGTCAACGGAAGGGTACCCTTTTGGCAAATGTTGTGTTACTTTACAAAGCCATGACAAGTTAATGATATTTTATTGTTGTCTAGCTAGTTGTATCACACATGTTTCATTGGGTGGGAAGTGTGCCCCAAAGATTTGTCCTTTTATCCTGGTACCTCAGTCATGAATGATGCAGTGATACTAGGAGATGCAGCAGATACTCTACACATGGGTACCCAAGTGGGCCATAGATGGTGTTCAGAGAGGACAAGACTGGCATGTGAACAAATGCATCAAACACCACTTGCATTGATAGCATGAGGCAGAGCCTGGCAATCTGCAACTCATGTGGAAGGTCGAGTGGATCATTTAGAAGCATCACATAGACAGGGTGATAAGCACAGAATAATCCTTTAGCTGCAGGAAACACTCAATGGATCAATGAGTTCTACAGGTGAGGGGAGCGCATACTCATATATATGCTGGGTCTCCCAGTGCCGGATCAAGAGGTACCACCTGCAAGGAGAATGAACCTTATATCTATGCTGGGTCTCCAGGTGCCGGATCAAGAGGTACCACCGGCGAGGAGAGGGCATCCTTATATCTATGGTGGGTCTCCAGGTGCCAGATCAAGACGTACCACCGGCGAGGAGAGTGCATCCTTATATCTATGGTGGGTCTCCAGGTGCCAGATCAAGACGTACCACCGGCGAGGAGAGTGCATCCTTATATCTATGGTAGGTCTCCAAGTGCCGGATCAAGAGGTACCACCGGCGAGGATAGTGAATCCTTATATCTATGCTGGGTCTCCGCGTGCCGGATCAAGAGGTACCACAGGTGAGGCGGGTACATCCTTATATCTATGCTGGGTCTCCAGGTGTTGGATCAAGAGGTACCACCGGTGAGGAGAGTGTAGTCTTATATCTATGCTGGATCTCCAGATGCTGCATCAAGAGATTAAGAGGTACCACAGTCAAGGAGAGTGCATCCTTATATCTATGCTGCATCTTCAGGTGCTTCATGAAGAGGTACCACAGGCGAGGAGAGTGCATCATTTTATCTATGCTCAGTCTCCAGGTGCTGGTTAAAAAGGTACCACAGATGAGGAGAGTGCATCCTATCTATGCTTGGTCCCCAGGTGCTGGATCAAAAGGTACCACAGGCGATGAGAATGCATCCTCACATCTATGCTGGATATCCAGGTGCTGGATCAAGAGGTAACACACGCAAGGAGAGTGCATCCTCACATCTATGCAGGATCTCCAGGTGCCGGAGTAAGAGGTACCACAGGCGATGAGAGTGCATCCTCACATCTATGCTGGATCTCCACGTGCTGGATCAAGAGATACCACATGAGGAGAGTGCATCCTCACATCTATGCTGGATCTCCAGGTGCCACATCAAGAGGTATCACAGGCAAGGAGAATGCATCCTCACATCTATGCTGGATCTCCAGGTGCCGATCTAGAGGTACCAAAGGCAACGACAGTGCATCCTCACATCTATGCTGGATCTCCAGGTGCCAGATAAAGAGGTACCACAAGCGCAGAGAGTTCATCCTCACATCTTTGCTGGGTCTCCTGGTGCCAGATGAACAGGTGCCACACGTGAGTAGAGTGCATCCTCATATCTATACTGCCTCTCCTTGTGCCAGACGAAAAGGTGCCAAAGGAGAGGAGAGTGCATCCTCATAGCTATGCTGGGTTTCCAGGTGCCAGATTAACAGGTCTCATAGGAGAGGAGAGTGCATCCTCATATCAATGCTGGATCTCCAGGTGCCAGATTAGCAGGTACCACATGTGAGGGGAAGGCATCTTCATATCTATGCTGGGTCTCCAGGTGCCAGATGCCACAAGTGAGGGGAGTTCATCTTCATATCTATGCTGTGTCTCTAGGTGCCAGATGAACAGGTGCCAAATGAGAGGAGAGTACATCCTCACATCTATGCTGGGTCTCTAGGTGCCCGATAAACAGGTATCACAGGAGAGAAGCATGCATCCTCGTATCTATGCTGGGTCTCGAGGTACCAGATGAACAGGTATCAAGGGAGAGAAAAGTGCATCCTCATATCTATGCTGGGTCTCGAGGTGCCAGATGAACAGGTGACACAGGAGAGAAGAGTGCATCTGCATATCTATGCTGGGTTTCGAGGTGCCAGATGAACAGGTGACACAGGAGAGAAAAGTGCATCCTCATATCTATGCTGGGTCTCGAGGTGCCAGAAGAACAGGTGACACAGGAGAGAAGAGTGCATCTGCATATCTATGCTGGGTTTTGAGGTGCCAGATGAACAGGTGACACAGGAGAGAAGAGTGCATCCTCATATCTATGCTGGGTCTCGAGGTGCCAGAAGAACAGGTATCACATGAGAGAAGAGTTCATCCTCATATCTATGCTGGGTCTCGAGGTGCCAGATGAACAGGTGACACAAGAGAGAAGAGTTCATCCTCATATCTATGCTGGGTCTCGAGGTGCCAGAAGAACAGGTATCACATGAGAGAAGAGTTCATCCTCATATCTATGCTGGGTCTCGAGGTGCCAGATGAACAGGTGACACAGGAGAGAAGAGTGCATCCTCATATCTATGCTGGGTCTCGAGGTGCCAGAAGAACAGGTGACACAGGAGAGAAGAGTGCATCTGCATATCTATGCTGGGTTTCGAGGTGCCAGATGAACAGGTGACACAGGAGAGAAGAGTGCATCCTCATATCTATGCTGGGTCTCGAGGTGCCAGAAGAACAGGTATCACATGAGAGAAGAGTTCATCCTCATATCTATGCTGGGTCTCGAGGTGCCAGATGAACAGGTGACACAAGAGAGAAGAGTTCATCCTCATATCTATGCTGGGTCTCGAGGTGCCAGATGAACAGGTGACAAAGGAGAGAAGAGTGCATCCTCATGTCTATGCTGGGCCTCCAGGTGCCAGATGAACAGGTATCACAGGAGAGAAGAGTGCATCCTCATATCTATACTGCGTCTCCAGGTGCCAGATGAACAGGTGCCAAAGGAGAGGAGTGTACATCCTCATACCTATTCTGGGTCTCCAGGTGCCAGATGAACAGGTATCACAAGAGAGAAGAGTGTATCCTCATATCTATGCTGGGTCTCGAGGTGCCAAATGAACAGGTGCCAAAGGAGAGAAGAGTGCATCCTCATATCTATGCTGGATCTCCTGGTGCTATGAGCGGAATGCTGAACTCTGAAATGATGACTGTCTCAAGGAGCAGCAGCCTTGTATTGTGTGGTGATAGATTTTTCTTTCTCTCTTCTCACTTGTCTCTTCTGTTTTTTAAGGTGCCATACTTGGTTATGAACTGTTGGCAGATGTTTTGAGGGGATCATGCTGTATCAGAGTTGGGACCATTACAGGCAGTGGGTAAGAAAAACACAAACCAGCATCATTGAAAAAAACAGCAAAGTATTTGACTCACAGTTGTTTTCCATATTAAAAAAAAATCATTGGGTGCAATAAATCTATACATGATGGGAAGGCCTCTGGAGGGTCTAAGAGTGCTCTTCATTATGAGAAGCTGTCAAATGCCCACAAAACAGTAACTATTACCAGATGTTCAGGAAGAGCTTCACTCCAGTCGGCCCCCAAATATACACCTTTGACCATTACACTTCATAATTATAATGCGTTCATTGTCTGTGGCTGCCATTTATCTGTGTCCTTTAGCTGTAAGGGAGAAACAAAACAAAAATAAGACTAAACGAGAAAGGAACGTACAAATAGCACACTCAAAGTACAGGGGGGCCCCCTTGAGTGAAGTGAAAAAAAGATATTATGATTAAAATCCTTGGGTCTGCATGTGGCTAACAAAAAGGAAATAGAAATCTAAGTGTTAAGACATGGATGTGAAGAATGTGAAAAAACTATAGAAAAGACAGGTGGGAACATAGGGGAACAGGGGGAGCCCCTTCATAATGGTGATGGGGTGCCGATCAGCCCCCATTATGGAAGAGCCGAAGCCAGAGCCCAGTGAGAAGTGAGCATTCCCTCAGCTACAGCATGCAGATGAAGGAGCGCTCCTGTGTTGGCTGTGTTAGGAAACAAGTTTCCCCTTGTGCGAAGTAACCCAGCTGCACATAGGCAATGCGCCATGCAAGGTTGGGGAGTTTTGCTTCCCCTGTCTTGTATGGCCCGCTAGCTATGCTGGCTGGGGTAATGCCCCCTCAAAATGCCCAGGGAGTGCTCCTGTGCCTTCCCGTGGATTAGGAGGGGATGGTGCGGCCAGTCCCTGCTGCTCTGCTTCTCTCTCTAGGCATGAGGAAGCCGAGACAAGTGTTTGATTGACACCTCTCCCTGCTTTCTGCTTGATGGGTGCTGGAGCCTAGTTGAGGAACAGGTATGAATTTCTTTCAAATAAAATTAACTGTGTGTGTATGTTTGTGAGTGGTTCTATGATTGCGATAGTGTGTGCGTGCCAGAGAGGGAAGCATGTATATGTGTGAATGAGGGTGTAATGCTTTTGAATTTGAGAGTGAATGAATGCTGGTGAATATGAGAGTGAATGAATGCTGGTGAATATGAGAGTGAATTAATGGGTTTACTGTAATTTTAACAAACCCAAAAATAAATAATGCAATTTTAAGTAACCCAAAATAACAAAAAAATGCAGATTTTGTAAAGAAAAAGTGGGGGTTTGCGCACACAAAGCCCCTCTTTCCCCATGTTTAAAACTCCAACCCAACCTTCTCCCTACCAGATTTAACCTCTTACCCCACCACCACATATATATATTTTTTTTAACTCAGTATTTTTTCCTTTTTTTGTATTCTTTATAATTTCATTCTTTATTTTGTATTAGGTATAATCACTGGATACCGAATGAATGCTGTTGATTGCTTGAGTGTGTGAATGGGGAATGTATGAGTGAATGAATGCTGGTGAATATGAGAGTGAGTGAATGCTGTTGATTGCTTGAGTGTGTGAATGGGGAATGTATGAGTGAATGAATGCTGGTGAATATGAGAGTGAGTGAATGCTGTTGATTGCTTGAGTGTGTGAATGGGGAATTTATGAGTGAATGAATACTGGTGAATATGAGAGTGAGTGAATGCTGCTGATTGCGTGAGTGTGTGAATGGGGAATGTATGAGTGAATGAATGCTGGTGAATATGAGAGTGAGTGAATGCTGCTGATTGTGTGAGTGTGTGAATGGGGAATGTATGAGTGAATGAATGCTGGTGAATATGAGAGTGAGTGAATGCTGCTGATTGCGTGAGTGTGTGAATGGGGAATGTATGAGTGAATGAATGCTGGTGAATACGAGAGTGAGTGAATGCTGCTGATTGCGTGAGTGTGTGAATGGGGAATGTATGAGTGAATGAATGCTGGTGAATATGAGAGTGAGTGAATGCTGCTGATTGTAGGAGTTTATCATTGGGAATGTATGCAAGTGAATCTGCTTTCTCTTTTCTATCAGAATGAAGGTTTGAATGCATGCATGCGTGTCTTCTTGTGTGATGAATGGGTATGAATGTATACGCACATGTGACTTTGGGGGGAGCAGTGCGGCTAAAGATTTGCCAGCGTTGATGGGCACATTTCAACATGATGTTAGTGGGGACCCCTTGCCTTACAGCTGGGAAAACTGTCAGAGGAGCTTGTGAGGTGTTTAAATTATAAAAAGACCAAAGGTGCCCTATTAATATACATTTCATCAAGAGACATATTCTATAGTGATGCATAGTTTACAAATTCGCTAATGTCTCCTCCCACACATTTGCAAATTTGTATAATATTGTATCATTATGGAATATGTGTCTTCATTAAATGTGTACAAGCAGCAGACCTTTGGTCATTTTAATTAATGTTTTGTTCATTATATATTATATACTTGCATAGGAAGTATAGCAGCTTCATAATTTTGCTAATAGAACACGTAGCTAAAATATATAAATAATATAATCACAGTATTAGGACGCAATTACTATTCATACAACCTGTGAATTTATATGTGATCAATTATAAGGTCAAAAGAATGCAGAGAAGTAGGTAATATCTTCAGATTATCACAGGACAGGCAGCCAGGATTGCTGGGAAAAAACGACATGTCTGCTGAAAGATTATGAATTGCTCTTTGACAGCAGGGTTCTAATGTTGGAAAAACCTGAAAAAAGGCAACAAGGTGCTAAGGACATTGTGGGAGAGTGCCAGAAGGAGGTCACTGTAAAGCAACCACTGGTGGGGTGCATCTGTACACCCACTCTCTATATGGTAGAGGAGAGGCACAGAGGAACCCAGACAAGATTCTCTATTATTGATAACGTAGTCAAACAATCAAGGCGTAGCTTCTCAGGAGGTGATGCGGGCTGGTTCTTAAGTACAGTGTAGTCCCCAAGCACCCACAAAGGAATGTCCATACACTGTATTAGTTAAAACACAGTCTTTATATAAATAAGGTTCAATGTTATATACAATATCACGATAATACACTTTGTGCTCCGACAAATCTAAAATGGTAAATATATACAATTCTAGATGGTACTCCACGATTACTCTGATTCCATTAAAATGCATCAACTGTACTCAGTTCCAATAGCATACAAATCAACACAGCAAAACGATATCAACCATAGACCTAGGAGGAAGACAAGTTGGTTAGACAATTGGCAGAATACTGAGTCCCTGCCAACCAGACACAGTTCTGTATGAGGATCCTCCACCTGGGAAACCTGTAAATGAAGATGCACTACAAGCCCAGTCCATGGGCCTCATTACGACCCAGGCGGAGGACCATGGTGCTAATAGCCGTGCCGGTGTCCGCCCTGGCGGAATGGGGAATTACCACCCCATTCCGAGGTCGGTGGGGTGGTAATTCCCCATGCCGCCATGGCCCTTCCCCATTCCCATTTTTGCCCCATAGGGCTCAATGGGAATGGGGAAGGCGCTAATAACGGTGCCGCAAATTGCGGTACCGTTATTAGCACCAAAGTCCCTTTGCGGGTCCCTACTTTAACGGCTGGAAAAACCAGCCGTTAAGGTCGGGTCCCGCAAAGGGACCTCGTAATCAGGCGTTAAGCGTTTAACGGCACCGACACCTTTTACGGCGCCGTTAAACCCTTAACGCCAGGGTCGTAATGAGGCCCCATATATTGTCTATTAGTGTCAGGATTAGTCAGGCGAGTACAAAGGCAGCGAATATGGCAAGGGAAATGTGCACTAAATTACACAGTGAAAGGCTTCGAATTAAACTACGTGCACACAGGAACAACGACTCATGTATGCTAGAACCCAGGAGTGCAAATAGAGTGTGACAACAAAACCTATATATGAAAAGGGATGTGGGGTAAGCACCTGACCGCAAGGAAAGTCGGCAAGCGCCTTACCCCCAATTGCTGTTACAGGTACTGACAGCGCTAAACCCACGTGGAGGGCAAGCAATGACAGGATCTGTGAACTAACACTCTTGATGGTATTAAATAAGGGAACTAAAGAACAGTACTCACGAGGACGAGATAAACCTCTTCAATGTCAGCTAGCCCACGAATCCTGTTGATGAAACTGGGACCCAGAAAGGCTAGAACAGCAATGGGAGGAAAACTAAATACCTAAGTTGGAATAGTGATTACAAATTAGTGAGGCAAACATAAGCATTCACACAGGAGCTAGCTACAACCGCACACCACACCTAATAATCAAATGGGAAATAAATGCAGAAGTGCAATGGAAAACATGGAATGGATCCCAATAGAAAGTAAGGATCAGGAGCAGGGAAAAACGAAATAACCAATGCAAACTTCTCCCTACCCTTCCAAGGAAAAGACAGGAAGCTAATCTAAGAGGAAGGCTAAGGCATACGGGTTTACAGCAGCAAAGGACAGAGTCAAAGAAATATAGAACACAGACAAACTGGGCTGCATCTAAAAGGGGAAAGCACTGAGAAATGCTGCCTGCAAACAGAGGAAGACAAAAAGGGAATCAAGGGAGCAGAAATCAATTAGCACATGAATCCGAGATTCAGGGCGGAGGAACAAGAAAACAGGAACTAGGAACTAGGTACAAAGGCAAGGAACAAGGAACAGGGACTAGTCACAACAGGAACACTGCAAACGATGACCAGCGCTGGACTGAAGTAAGACTGAGGCTTTTAAAGCTGCTTAACGAGCACACGCCTGAGGTGTGCTGATTGCTGCACCTGCAGCCACAGCTGTTGCCTATCCTCCACCCAACCTTGTCCTGCAAGGGTGGAGGTGGAGCAGTGGGCCAGGCATTCTGGGAAGCATAGTCATTTGGTTAAAGAAGCATGCAACCTGGAATGGATCCGGAAGGGAAGTAGCTTGGAAAATAGGGATTTAGCGCTCCCAATTCATCACAGCACCGTAGCATAAGGTTCGGAGGAAAGGTCCAGTAGGGAATATACCCCAAATCATGCCCCCAAGTAGTGGGAACGGGAGCGAAGGGAGCGAGTCGTGACAATTATAGTCTGATCTTCTTCTATAGTTCTCCACCCCAAATGTACCTTGTTTTGTAGAGTTCTTCATCAGGGAATCGGCGGGCCCTTCTTGAGTGCACTCCATTTCAAGCAGGAGCCATGGGTCGTCGAACTTCCAAGATGAAGAAAGGGTGAACATTGTCTTTGAGGCTGCAGCTTCGGTCCTTGGGGTGCTCGTAGACGAGTGATTGAAAACGTCCTGCAACTGGTGTGCGATGCACCTCGACGATGATGGTTTGTTGCCGCAAAGAGTTAGTGAAGAACTTTGTCGAGTCACTGGCGTCTTGCGTCAGCGAGCGGGATGTGACCTCGGCTGGCTTCAGTAGCTCCGTCAGTGTCTCTGAGGTTTTTGGGTGGCGGGAAACCCACCGGTGGATTCTCCGTGGTAGTTGACAGCCTTGATTTTCTCCGGCAGGATGAAAGCAGTCGACGATGATGAACAAGGGAGTCTTTGGATCAAATTTTCTTAGGCAAATGGAGCACAGCGTCTCCGGTCGGCGATGGCGGTCGGCGACAGTGGACGGCTGTCCAGTGCTTTTCTTCGTTCTCCTCAGCGGTCCCCTTCTCCGGTTGGCAGCCTTTCGTAGGTCTGCCTACCAGGGAGGTTTGGCAAAGATCAGCTGGTGCACGATGGTCCCTTGTAGCTCGGGGAGAGGTCTCCTTACCAGGTCCTCTCTTTGATCTGTTCTTGAAGGTACAGCAGCTTTCAGATTGCACGGAAGGGAACACCCGTTCACCTTCTTTTTCCGGCTCGGCTTCGAGAGTAAGCCTCAAGTATCAACTTCTGAACGATTTCTAGCAGTGAGAGGCCCCCATACATGCCAGTTGATCTCCCATTCATTCTGCTGGGTCACGCTCAGGCGACCGGTCATTCAGAAGGGCATTCAGGCAGTCAGGCAGCCAATCAGGCACATGGTGCATTCAGGCAATTCTTCTCCATCCAGACAATCATAACACAGAATGTGGATTTGGACAAGCACTCTGCCATTCAGCACCACACAATGAATTTATACCAATTTCGGGCAGGGCTGTCTCAGTCATTGTGTCAAACACCAGATACTAGACACCCATAACACGGAATGCGTATTCATCACACACTCCATTCACCCAGGTCCCACCCCACGGGCGTACCCACAACATACAGTCATTGCGAAGGCTCCAGCCAGTCTGGCCTGGACCTCCCCACACTACCATATATGGAATTTCCACCCATCAGCCAGTCAGGGGGAAGGGACAGAGTCAGGGCTTCCTGGGACTTCGGGAAACAAGGTAACAGGTGATGGAAAGCAAGAGGCCACAGGTGCCATCTTGTCTCCATTAGGAATCCACTGATTCCAATGACAGGGCCTGGGCATCCCAAAATGGAGGATGCGCAGGGCACATGTCAATTCAGCACGGTGCTGCCACTATACACTAGGAGTACAGGATCAAACTCACACCCATGGGTGCCATAAGGGTATCCCAAGGGTCTGTTCACCAAACCAAATACAAGAAGAGCCGCACTGCCAGGAGTCCCACATAAACTCCTGCACGGAAAACAAGTCAGAACACATGATAAAAAGCAATAAAGGACAAGGATTCAGAGACCCTGTCCTTCTGATGCATTTCCAGCATCACGGTGACAGTCTGAGGCTGCCAGAAAAGGCAGTCTGTAACATGGGCACTGTGCGAGTTTAATGTCTCGAATTAAAATTCCTTGGTGTGATAAGACAGAAAGCACAGTGCAACTGCTAAGGGCCCACAGAGTCCCAAGGCCAATTTCAAATGAAAAGGTTGAAAGGTGTTGGCGCTGTTCCTGGGTGTGGGTGAGCTGGTGCACTCAGCCAGCAGGAGCATGTTTTCTTACTGGGCATGACATTTTAGACACATGGACAAAGTTAACCTGACCAATGTTATTACATGTGGGGTGGTAGAAGGGGGGGGCATTTTCATCTGTGAAGCCAGAAAAGACCTCTTGTTTTATGATGGCATGATATTCTAAACTGGATTTAAGGGCAAAGCCAACATGAATTTTTGTGCTTACATGGAAGTGGCATGTGTGTAGCCAGCAGAGATATTGTTTTCTTGCTATGGCATAGCACTTTAGTTTGGCATTTAGGGCAAATCCAACATGAGTGTTCTTACATTTGGAGGTGGAATTTGTGTACCCAGCAAAGGCGTGTTTTTTACTATGGCATGGAATTTTATAATGGCTTTAATGGCAAAGCCAAAATGATGATTATTATTACACGTGGAAGGCATTTGTGCAGCCAGCAAAGTCATGTTTTGTTACTATGGATGGGCAAAAACAAACATGATGATGGTTCATACTAACGGGGGAGGAGGGCATTTGCTTAGCCAGCAATAACGTGTTTTATCACTATACTTGGCATTCTATATTCACGTTAAGTGCAAAGTCAGGAGGACTGTTCTTAGGAATGAGGGGCATTTGTGTAACCAGTAGAGAAGTATGTTCCTGCTACAGCCTGGCATTTTACACAGACGTTAAGGACAAAGCCAACATGATGCGCATTCTTTCATGGATGGCGGAGAATTTGCGCAGCCAGGAAGAACATGTTTTTTTACTGTGGCATGACATTTTAAATTGTCATTAAGGGCAAAGCCAACATCATGAGTGTTCTTACATGAGGGAGAGGGGCATTTCAGCCAGCAAAGATATGTCTTCTTACTGTGTCTTGGCTTTATTTCCTGGCATTAAGGGCAAAGCCAACATGATGAGTGCTCTCACATGACCATACTGGCCTATATTGGTGCAATCAGTCTTGGCGTTTTTTTCCTACTTTGGCATGGCATTTTTTCAGGTGTTGAGGGCAAACTCAATAGGATTATGTTCTTATGTGGGGATATTGGCAGAGCTAGTGTGGAAATGGTTTGTGAGTAGTGAGCTGGGTAGAGAAGATCAGTTTGACTCTGTAGAGGCGGAGCAACAAGTGGCTTGGGTGCATTGACACATGAAAATGTCGGAGCCTAAGTGCCAGTGTAACAGCAGCAGTAGCGGCAGTTTCGCAATACCATGCGGGAGCCTCTGGGGAGCCTCGAGGACAGACCACTAAGAACACAAAGGGCCTGATTCACAGAAGTATTTAAGAATGGTGCAATTCCATTGGAAAACACTCCATGAATCAGTCCCAGGGTCTGTGGGCCAAGAGCTGATTGTAGAAGAGATTTCTGTGCATTTGTATAACTGATTGCAGCGCTACGACAGTAACCCACTTTCAGGCAGTCTGCAAGTCGGGAGCAGCTGACTTAAGGAATACAGTCAATGCAGCTTGACTCGCAGGGCCCTTGCCGCTCTGCCGGCTCTGCTGCATGCAGAGGTGTTGTGTATCTGAACTCGTAGCTGAACTTATGGTGGACCTGCAGTGATGGAGCCAGTATCTTCAATTACCGTTGAATCTGAGTAGAGGCTGTGCCATACTGTGCTCAGGCAGTGTAGCGTGTAACCAATAAGTGATCTGCAAAACGCTGTCAGGTGTTGGGAAGGACCCGGGAAGACTCGAAGCATACCACATGAGCGATTGATCGAGATGGCCCATGAATATGCTTTGCTCTGTAAAAGCCAAAGTCAACTTGACGATATTGAAGGACCTGAAGCCGTGACTGCAGGTGAAACAACGGCAATCGTTTTAAGTTCTATGCTTGGTCCCTCTAATGAAAGTTTAAGTTCTTGTGCTTTCCCGGGTTTCCAAGCAAAGTCGGTAGAGCCCCGTTTACCAGAATTGCTAGGTAGTGTGTCCACAAAGTCACCAAAAACTCCCTCGGATAAAATCTGCACCTAGGAGCGAGAATACATTGACTTTTGATAATACAACAAAAGTGATTACAGAGATCTCAGATGCTGATCCATTGGCTGGGGCAGCGAAATGTAATATCCAACTTGTCTCTTTCCCTCTTCAATTGCTGGACGTCAATGTAAAGGATGCAGTTTTAAATGTAATTGCAGGAGATTCTGTGTACACTCCAGCACCTAATCTGGCTCTAGGTCACCAGGAAGCAAGTGTTAAATGCTCCTCCTCTCCGGGCCGCTCATTACATCCAGTGACTCTTGTTCTTTGTTTCTGGCCCGCTCTACCATGACTTCACTACTGACATCAGCGGAGGCCCTGTCAACAAATGCCAGCTTCACCTTGGAAGTGACCCTGGTGCGCACGCCATTTTTGAAGTTGTACGAGTCGCTTGATGATAATTATAATGATCAGGCAACATTGCTTGACATGCTGAACTCGAAAATCATTTTATTGAAGTTTCTATAACCGGTCTCAAAGCTAATCTGAATCATTCAAATCATTTGGAAGCCGGTTCGCTCAACTCTAGCAGCAAGGGGGTGCCGACCTAGGACCTCTTCTACCAAAATGGCTCCTCCAAATGGGACTTCTTTGGCGAGGTCCCCCCTGGGATCCTCAATTAATCCAAGACAATCTGGCAGTCAGGCAATGGGTCAGCTGCAGGCGAACCTAGGTACAGTAGACGATCTGGAAGCAGACCTTAAATGCCTACCCACTCCCCCTCTGTTACCTATAGAAGATCTTCAACCCTCCCTAGATTATTCCATCTTTTATCAAAGGAGGAAAAAGAGGCATGGGGGAAGAAGGCACCACAATCTAAGAAGATAAAAAAACAAAGGTTCTACAACAAAGGCTAGGACTTGTGATTCAAGGAAATTCCTTTGAACCTTGAAGCGGGCGAATGAAGCCCCAAATAAGCAAAGTGAAATACTGTAAGCAGGTTTCAGAGGGATGACTGAAGCTAGGAGTTAGTGGATGTGTGCCTCCTGACGTGGGGCAGAATGCAGAGATTCCTGAGGAATTGATGGACATTTCTACGTATACAGTGGAGGACAACCGAGAGCAAGAGTAGCTAGTCCTGTTGTCCTCAATGGAGGGTGCAGAGAGTCGGGTGGTATTATCTGTCCCAAAAAAGCTAAAGAAGGTGTGCAATCTCCCGTTTAATCTAATGTCCCTAATGCTCCTATTTGTTTGACTCTGGAACAAAGAAGGAGGCTGATAGACTTAACGACTCGCACGCCTCTTGATATCCAGTCTTCATTGGAGAGAGAAAACACACCTGGAAACAGAAAGATTCTGTACAGTCTTCCGCCTAAAAACCAGATTACATGTACTTTTTTGCTCCTAGAGAGAATGCCGATTTCAGATGATTTCGTAATTTTGAATCGTGTTCTAAACTTATATTATAACCAGGTTACACACAATTAAGTCCAGTAATATAAGTTGGGTAGAATTTGTGGATGCTAAGCAGTTAGATTGAGTACTCTGTCAGATTGAATATGGTTTAGTGAGACAAACCATTTTAGATGCAGCTTTGATGTTATTACCACTGGGATTTGATCTCTCTGAGGTTGTCAGATACGCAACGTTGGCTGCTCAGATAAGAAGAAAGATGAGAGAGGGCTTTATCAAAGTATGCACAGGCAACCGATGGAGGTGCACAGGTCGAGGTATGAAAACAAGGTAGAAGGTGGAAGGTTTGTCTGACCTGCGGAAGGATAACCAGTTTGCACATTAAGCACCTTTACAAGTGACATGTGACAGAGGTAGTATTAATTCTCGTAGGGTTGTGTTGAACACTTCCAATAATCTAAAACGTGATCAAGGATCGAATTGGTCTTGGCTTGCAACAGCCCTCAAGGTTAACAAAATGAACTAATCTCTGCCAATACTTCTAAAGGCATTGTTGTTGGGCCATGGAACACCTGTGAATTTACCCACCTATGTAAAGTATGAGACTTTAAATATGAGTCGTTTGACATTCTCCTACTACAGGAAATTTGGTTACGTACACGCCATTATTAGACGGGTATTCAATTTTATTAAAACCGTTGCTAAAGTGTCCTAAGGCAAGACTGGCAACAGGCCTGTTAATAGCAGTAAGGAATGGCCTGGGGATAGAATTAGTTGGATGGAAAACTCCTAGTCCACTCATTCAAGCAATTAAGATAGTGTGGGATCTGATGTAGGTTCCTAGTAGTGGGATATTTATTTTAATATATTTATATCGGAACCCAACAGCAGTGCCAGATGAAGATTTTTTAGACAGCATGGGCGATTTGTTGGATAACTGTTTAACAGACATTAGCTGCAAGGGAGTGTTAATTGCAGGTGATTTAAATGCAACATGCTTAGATGCTCAGAGGAATCTCCTCAGAAACATTAGTGAGTGTTCATCTCAATTGTCAAAACGAGGTTTATTGTCTAGCCCTGATGGAATCAAGGGGCTTTCAGATACTGAATGGCCAGGTCAGGATGATATTCCAACTAACGCAACTTGGACCAGAGGCCTACAAACCACCACCCTGGACTATAAGTTTGTTTCAGCCATTATTTTTAAATATACATCGTCAATGCAGGTGATCACAACTTCTCAATGAGACCACTTCATTCTGAAAATGTCTATGGTCATTTGTGAAGACAGGTGGAGGAGCGAGCTATTAGCCAAAATTAGTGGTAGCACAAGGAGGAAATCACTTATTATATAAGCCGGAAGTAGTAGAAACATTTAAATTAGTTGAAGAGGAAGTGCCAAGTGTCATCCACACTCCAGCCACCCCCTTTGTAGTACCCAGTACTTTCACGCCAAAGTATGTGACATATGATGAACAAATAAACCAGCAAAGATCAGCGGTTGGGCTTTGCCCAGTGCCTATCAGAGTAACAGCACCTATTGAAGTACCGACACCTAAGAAAACATGGATGGTAAGGTACCCATTGAGAAAACCATATCTACAGTCAAGACAGAATGATGGTTGTCAGAATGAAATTCCCGAAGAAGCCAAGAAGATGATAAAAGAAGATGAATGGTGACATCATAAGAAATCGGACTGACGCACCTATAGAAGATATAATGACCTGAGAATACTGACAAAAAGACGAAATACCATGGATAAGTGACATCTTGAGCCTAAGGTGAAGAAGTTGATGTCAAGATGCAGAAAAGTATGCCATATGCATGATGAAGATATTTAGTTAGTTTAAGCGTGTTCAGATGCAAGAAACAGCAAGAAGCAAAGAAATCATTACGCTTGCTTATGCTTAGTAGTAAAAAAGATTGCGGCAAGTGCCAACATATACATATATATATACCTCAAAAGCACTTTATACATGAGTGTAACTCCACTACGCACATGAGCAGAATTGAACAAAGGTTACTAAAGGTCTCAAGAGGAGAGAGTTGCAGCAAACAAATTGAGAATGAAGACAGCGCGAAACTCAGCTGAAGGTAACCGTGCCAAGAAGCCAAGGTCGTATCTGGTTGGAAAAGGCCGACAGTAGATACAATTAAGGAGACACAAACAGAGTATCCTGTTCAGAAATGTCAAGATAAGCCACAGATGGTAGAAGACTGGCAGAATTAAATCAAATAAATGCAAGAAGAAGAGGCAGATATCATGGTGTCCTAGCCACGTGACAAGGCAGGCCGGAAAGGATGAGATTTTCACACCTACGCATGGATCCCTGCCATACCCATACTCCTTAAAATTCTCAGACCAAGAAGCAGACTCAAGGCCAAACTACAAAGCAGTAATTGACACATGACCACTGAGGTGATGATTGATTGTAACATAATTGGAAGGAAGCTGGGGTGCAGACCAACTCCCTGCACCTGGCTGGTTGTTCTGCATGCTGCTAGACGTAAGTGGAAAAGTATAAATGGGGTTGATGCCAACCCAATCATAGTGGACAGTGTGATCTAGGGTCATATAGAGAGTAGAGCCAATGGCACGTCGTAATTTTAGTGATGTTCATAGTGGCCATTTTGAAGGATGGGCTTAGTTGCCCCACCTGACATTGAGTGTCCAATCCCCTCCGCCCGTTACCACATACAGATATAATACCTATGATAAGGTTACCTTCCTATAACCAATCACATTGCATGTTAGGTTTTTAAGATTGCGTGTCAGTAATGACGAGTTGTTGCTATAAATACTGTGTTGTTTCTGAAATTAAGTTGGAGTTGAAAGAGAGAGAGAAAATCGAGCGGTTGCTGATGTTCATTGTACTCCCCTTTTTATGTACTTGTCATTAAACAACCTCCCTTTGCCAAACTATTGAGTTGTCATAGTTATTTGATGCATGAGTACAAATCTGCATCCCCATCTATCTCGAGGGTACTGCTACTCATCGTAAAGGGCTGTTTGGAGATCCCCAGTCAGAGGGCTGGCTGGAGACCATCCAGTTCACTTGGTAGCAGAGATTGATGGTTCGATTAGATAAGATACCCATTAGCTATTGACATAAGTAACTTCAGGTCCTCGGCAATATCACAGGTCCTTTGCCATCCGGCTGATAGAACGAGAATCTCCCTGTAGATAGTGGTTAGTTTAATTGAAAACCCTGCAGGTTAGGCGTGAAGGGACCTTTGCTTTCCCCCAAAAACTCCTTCCCACTTCTACGAGCAGCTGATGGAACGAGCGGCACGGAAAGGCAGTAACGAAGGCGGTGATCCCGAGCGTCCGGAGAGGAAAAACATGTGAACAGTGAGTGAAAAAGACTGAATGTTTTGGCAAAGGTTTGCATGCCTTAAAAAGAAGTAAAGGGAAGGTAACGGAGGGAGGTGGGACAAAAATAACGTCAGAGTAAGAGTATAGTGTAAATGTATATATAAGGGGAAAACATTGACTCAAATGTGACCGGGCAATATAAAGAGATATCGTGAGTGTGGCTGCGATAAGAGTATACGAACAGTGCCTAGGTTTTAAAGAGTGCTACAAGAAGCTTCATTTAAAGTCCTGATTGGTAGGATTATGTAGGAGACCAGATCGATTAAAGACGATCTGAAAGAAATGGGCTTAAATTCCACGTCGGAATATATATAGGGGCAGGATGCATCTGAGGAAGCAGATGGCATAACATTTGTGTGGCCGGCTAGAGTCTGTCTGTCTGTTTTATGTGTTTTAGTTAATCTATGACGTCATAAGGTCAAACACTTTTTTGAAATAGCATGACAATTGCATGATTGTAAAAACAAAATGTTGCATGGCATGGATTGATGGTTGTTAACAAAAGTAAAAGTACAATTATTGTTGAAAAAACGGGATTGGAGCTTGCGACGATTGGTGCTCGCTCATACTGTTGATTTTGTTTGTGAAACGTAAAGTATAATAAAGTGTTATATAAAGAGATGATAAACAGGTTAAGCATGGAAGACATTACCCCATTGATACACTTGTGCAAACAGTTGCCGAAGCATGCACCTAAGCTTAAACAGTACAGTGCAGAATGGGCTAAAGGGGCCGCAAACAAAATGTTTATGCATGGCCCCAAAGAGGATTGCTATCTAAAATGGTCCTGCAGCACATGACAACATACTTACATGCCACATATATGGGAGAAAGGTTAGATAAACGCCTGGCTAGTTTAGAACTTTGGAAAATGTACCAAGAAGAAAAGGAGAAGGAGCAACCATTCGATTAGATACTAAATTTATGCACAGAGGGGGTGAAGAGCCTTCTGTGCCACCCGCCCCGGCTGAAACAAAAAGCGAAGCTAGTAAAGATGATGGATTGTACCCGTTGAGGGAACTTAAGCAGCCACAGGATATAGCAACCCGTTATATGAGTCAGCTACGCAAAGTAGTGACGAAAGCCCAGAAAAGGACAGAGAAAAAGATATTACCTCCAAAGTCCCGAAGGACAAGGGGAGACGCGAAAAGGAAAAAGGTGATCAAGCACAAGCAAGTACATCTCTAGGTATGGGAAGAGAGGTAAAGAGATGGAAAGGAGATGAGGTTAGGATTGATGAGATAGCATTCACACAGAACGAATGGATGTGAGGTCAGATTTTATTGAAACTCGATGGTAAAGGCATTGAGGATATGAGATAAAGGGGAGAACAAGACAAATTAGAAGGGAAAGAGAAGGAAAAGGAAAAACGGTTAAGAGACGAAGGGGTTAGGAAAAAAGATAGGCAGAAACGAGAGCAGTTATATCATGACAAGCAGGTCAGAAAACAGGAAAAGGCAGAAGAACAAGGAAAACACGATCATAAGCAGAGAACAGCTGATGATCAGGAAAGAACAGAGCAAAGGAGAATAGAAGAAGAAGAACAAAAAATACAGTAGAAGAGAATAAAAAGACGAAGAGATGAGGAAATGCGAAGGGCACATGAATGAAGAGATGCAAGGGAACAAGAGGAAGATAGGGTTAGAGAGGAAGCAAGGAAGCGTGGAGAATTTGATGACAACATAGAACGCAAGCAAAGTCAGAGAGCACGGGATCTCGAATATCTGGAAAGAGAGGTTCAAAAATTCGATCCAGTAGTAGACTGGGAAGATATAGAAGAATTCTTTCCTGAGTACGATTCAGTACCAGGCATTTCTAGAGTAAATCTAGAAGATGGCTTCGACACCAGGAGCATCGGAGAGACAATCGATAGAATATATGATGAGATGGGGCTAGAAAAGTTACCCCATGGGAAAGGAGAGGACGAGCGGCTTGAGAGCACTCAGTTGTATGATACTGAAGACGCTTCGCGAAATAGCAGACATAGAGAGCTGTCCTTAGATAGGCTGACACTGAATAGAGATGAGGAAGATGAGAGAAGTTGCACGAGTTGGGCACAGACAATATCAGATGCAGGAAGAGAAGAGTGGGAAGAAAGAGAAGACGAGAGAAGGCGCGAAAGCTGTTGCTCTAAGGAAAAGGGAATAAAATGGTCAGATTCTACTGGATCTGCACCTAAAACACCAGAGTTAACCATACAATCAGATCGGCATGAAGGAGTGTCACATGGTCAGAGGGGGGTGTCTCCACCACCCTATGTGAGCAGGTTAAGGACATTGCCAGGTAGACGGCGATGCAGGAATATTACCCCTGTAGTAGACAGACAAATGATGAGAGAGGAAAAAGAGTTTAATGTGTCGCAGTTCCCTGTATTAGAAAAAGGAGGAACGTGGGCACAATATATACCTTGGCCGCAGATGGATGGAGAAAACCTGAAAAATAGGCTCCCAATGTTGACATCTGGAGCTGGAAAATGGATACATGAGTTAGAAAAAATGATGGGAAGGAACACTTTAGCTATAGGGGATATAAAGGGTCTTTTAATCGCCATACTTGGTGATAGTGCTGACGATGTGTGGACACGTGCAGGTTACCCTGGGGTGACTACGTTATTACTGCGCTTGACAGAACGCTGTTTAACAATTGCAGAACCGCAGTATGGAAAGCACTTCGAGTGCTATACCCAGATACTTCTGATATGAGAGCTATAATGACACGCAAGATGAAGGAGGCAGATGATCCATTGCTTTATATTCTAAATTTCCAAGATGCATGGGTATAGAAAACGCAGGAATCTTGGGGGAAATCTATACCCGTGTTTTACTATATATTATGCCAGGGGCTGCCAGAACAGGTACAGAAGCAGCTCAAGACATTGGTAGGGATTGAGGCTAAGCCTTGGTGTGAAATACAGCTGACCATTGCACACTATTGCAGGCTGCTGCAAGAGAAAATTCGCAAAAAGGATACTGCACAAAAGGGCGAAGAGTCTAAAGTAGTGCAGAAAAAATTATCAAAATATGCCATTTAGGGGGCAATGATAATAAATACAGATGGATCAAACATGCAGCAGGCCAATAACCAAAGGCAGTTTGTTCAAAGCAACAATGGGTTTTAGCCAAGAGGAAGAGGCTTTCGAGGTAGAGGATGGCAGAGTAATCAGGGAGGTTTTCAGATTAATCAGGGAGGTTTTCAAAATATGCAAAGCGGAAACCACGATATCCAAAATGGGCAAGTAATCAGACCACCGCCAACATGTTGGACGTGTGGGATGACAGGGCATCCAGCACGTATGTGCAGAAGTCAAGGAATGGTGAAAAACGACCATTTTCACCTGCGTTCTTGCAGCAGGGTGGAAATGGATTTGTGCAGAATCACACGGTGCAGCAGCAAGCGCTGAGAGTACAGCAAAGCTTGCAACCACAGCAGAAAGTGACAAATTTCCCACAAGGACAGTCTCAACAGTATCCGATGCAACTGTCACAAACAGCAGGTACAGGACAGGTACTAAATTCTGGAATAGGAGATGCCACTGGTGATGGAGGAAACCCATTCACTCAGTGTGGGCCAAGATTATATATGGACTAGGACAGCTCACTGGGAGACCTGATGTGTTCTATCCTATCAGTGACACCGAACGCTCATGGGGAACCAAGGGTAGATGTCTGTATAGGGGATAAAGAATATTCTTTCTTAGTTGACACAGGTGCGACACGCTCGTGTATACGTGAAGGCAAGTTTTCTTTATCTGGCGACGCCATAAATACTCAGGGCTTTACAGGAGCAACAAGTCGTGGTACTTTTACAGAAGAACTTCCAGTTTCCATAGGAGAATGGGACATGAAAGTGCCACTGCTATATTCAAGGCAGACTCCTGTAAATATATTGGGATGAGATTTGATGACAAAGTTAAACATGACAATCTCATTCACGGAGAAGGGTATAGTATGTTCAACTCCAGGAATGCATTATTTGTAAATATACAAAATGATTAGAGCATACGCTGGACAAATGGCTATGAGAGCTATTCCATTGGAACCAGAGATATTTGCATATGGAGTTCGCATATTAATCTTATGGCTGCCAGGCCTTGCAGAGAAAATAATGAGAACCCCAGATGGGTTTCTGTTCAGACCAAGAATACCTATGCATGAGGATAAGGGACAAGTGTTTCCTTTAACAATACAAGCAGCCATAGTGCAAGAAGAGATGACTTTGCTTGATGGTTGTGATGATGAGGGCAGACAATGGTGTGCAGTAAGCGCCATTGGGGAAGGTTACAGATTGACTGACGTCACTGATGATGATTTAGTTGACAAGGAAATAGGGGAAGATGAGATGACATTTGAAGTAAATCTTATTTATTGGGTGGAAATGATTAAAAGAGAGGTGCCTCAGAGAATGATGTTGGCACAAAATCATCCCGGATATTTTGATGACGACATGGCAAAGGTGCCTGTCTCAGTATGGACTACAGGCCCTTATGACGTAGAATTACTGAAAGGAGTCGGAGAAGTGAAGATTCAATTGAAACCAGGAGCAATTTTACCAAGAACACAACAGTATCCCATGTCTAGGGAGGCAGATGAAGGGATTTTTAAGACAATTTCTGCCATTAAGGATCAGGGCATCTCAGTGTCGTCATGCAATATTTTGATTTACCCTGTGAAAAAAAGGAAGGGAGGGGTCTTGGTGTTTAATCCAAGATCTGCGCCCGATAAACCATATAGTCAGAGCAGAGTTCCCTCTAGTCCCGAACCCGTCCACGATCCTATGTAATATACCTGTTGAATCACGGTATTTCACGGTGATGGACTTAAAAACATTTTTTTTCTCAATCCCATTGTACAAAGACTCACAAGATTTGATGTCATTTACATTCAGACAAGTTTGTCTGAAAAGCAGAAGGCTGCCTCAAGGTTATTGTGAGTCTCCTTCAATTTTCAATAGAGTTCTGCAGATGGACTTAAGAAATATTGCATTAGAGAGTGTTGTCTTGCAATATGTGGATGATATTCTAATTTGCAGCACAACAGAGGAAAAGTGCAGATGCGATTCCATTCAGCTATTCACTATACTTGCTGAGAAAGTACATAAAGTTGACAAAGAGAAGTTACAATATTGTCAACAAAAAGTGCTGTACATAGGCCAGCTGATCTCACATGAAGGGAAAAGGGTTACCCCTGAAAGAGTTGAAACCATTTAAAAAATTGCCAAGCCACACACAATAAAACAAATGCAGAGTTTTCTAGGGTTATGCAATAACATCAGGGCATGGGTCTTTGATTACAGTTCATATACTAAGCCCTCATTACAAGCCTTAAAGAAAGCACAGTCAAAAAAACAAAAAATTACGTGGACTAAGAAAATGGAGGAAGGGTTTGATAAACTAAAAAAGGCCATTTGCACAGCACCAGTCTTAAGGGTTTCCAAATTATGCAGAAGAATTCTACCTGTTTTCACACACGAATGGCAGTGTTATGACAGCAGTCCTTACACAGAAAACCATGTAGGGGTACAAGCCCCTGGCGTACTACAGTGGAAATTTGGACCCAGTAATGAGAGGTCACTTCCTGTGCGAACAAAGTTTGGCTGCTGCAGCGTTCGCCATAGAAAAAGCTACAACCATTGTGATGTGGTGCCCAATGACGTTATTCATCGAGCACGCATTATTTGCCATTTTAGAGAAACCGAAAGGCACATTGACATCTCAGAGAGCTTCAGTTTATGAAGTTGTCATATCAAATCCAGCGATTTAAATAGTTTGATGCAAAATAGTGAACCCAGCTATGTTTATAGCGGAGCCAGTCACTGAAAGAGAGCCAATACATGATTGTGCGAACTATGAAGAATTTTATGATGAGATTCCCAGAGTGAAAGAAAATGCATTGGCTGAAGGAGAAATCGTCTTCATTGACGGTTCTTCGAGGATTGATCAAAATGATGGACAAAGATATACAGGAGAAGCACATGGCAAATGGGGAATTTTGAGTACTTATTAGTGCAATGTTACCCTCACATTATTCAGCACAGGCTGCAGAATTATTGGCGTTGATTCTCGCACTCGAGAATCACGCAGACCAGGAAGTAACGGTGTGCAATGACTCCGCCTATGTGACATCGACAGTGCACGCAGGCTTAGTGTGCTGGAAAAGGAGGGGCGACCTCAGAGCGGACGACATGCCAGTACAGCACGCCACCTTATTGGACAGGCTTATTAAGGCACTACAGCTCCCAGTGGGCATAGAGGTCGTGAAATGTGCCGCCCACACAAAAGGGACAGATGTTTATCTCACATGGAAATCAAGCAGCAGACACTGAAGCCAAGCATGTGGCAACCGAAGATGAAATAATAATGAATCTGGAAATGGCTGATGTGCAGGAGAAAATGATTGTTGCACGAAGTGAGTCGGAAGGCTATAGCAATATGGCAAAAACTCAGTTAATGGAGCTACAAGGGGAAGCACCACAGGAAGAGAAGAACTTATGGAAGCGAAGAGGGTGTTCTTTAAACCCCTCCGAGAGCTTGTGGCGACAAGACAGCACTGCTAAACCAGTGATGCTTATAGCCTTATTGAAGATAGCACTGGAACAGTTGCACTATCCAGCGCACATAACAAAAGAGAATCTAGCAGCAACAATTGCCGAAGACTGGTTTATACCGAACTTAGCAAAACATGTTGCATTTTTTATGGTAAACTGCATAATCTGACAGAAGTTCACGGCTGGGCATACACTATGTGTAATTAGAGGAGTCATCCCAAGGCCTAATGGGCTTTTTCAGCACTTGCATATCAATTCTGTCGATATGATTCAAGTATGTACGGGTACAGGTATTAAATTGTTGTGGCGTGTCCATTCTCTAGATGGATAGAAGCAGGTCCATGTACACACCCAGACTCTACCTCTGTGGCCAAATTCCTGGTGAGGGAGGTGTTTCCCAGATGGGGAGTGTGCGAATTATGAGGTCAGATAATGGTCCTCATTTTGTTAATGCAGTATTTGAACAGATCAGCTTGTTGCTTGGTATAAAGCACAAGTTTTCATCGGCATATCATCCTCAAGGGAATGGCATATGCGAGAAGCTCAACGGCTTATTAAAGGAAAGGATAGCCAAGTTGAAGCTTACTCTGAAGAAGGGATGGTTGCACTGTCTTCTTCTGGCACTGTATGCACTCAGAAACCAACCTGGTTCTTAACACCATCTCACGCCGCACAAAATCGTGACGGGCAGAAGGATGCGAACGCCATTAACACTTCGAACTAGAGCTAGATGTGATGCTCAGCCAATAGGAGAAGTGTTAGGATTGGAAATGCAAAACTACATGAATTGCATGACATCTTGTTTTTCTGTAATTTCAGGACAGCTGCAGCGACCACAAGAAGGGTGTAGGGCAGAACAGAACACAGAAGGAGATGCTACAACAGATAAAGTTTCAGAATTATGTGTACCTCAATTATTCCCTGGGGAGACTGTCTTAGTAAGAAATCACACAAGAATAAAGTGGGACGAGGCAAGGTTCCATGGGCCATTCATCGTAGAGGACGTCACACCCTCTGCAGTCAAGTTACAAGGAAGAAGAACTTGGATCTTCCTGGGGGACGTCAAGCCATACATCGGAGAAAGGACGACAGCATGTGCAGACAAGATCCATGACGAAGAAGAAGGACGCATGACCAGTCAAGCAAAGGGCAAGAAATTGTGTGCAAAGTTGTGGCTTAGTTCTGGACATTTCCATTAAGCATAATAAGGGAAGAAGGACACAAAATACGGAAGCTCTATGCATCCTGGTTGCAGGGTGAAGGAAGAGAATTGCACTTATAAGCCACAAAATAGCTTGTTGACTTTGAACTTTGGACTGAGGCACATTGAAGCCTTCATAGGAAAAGCTATGTCGAATTTTGATCGAGGATACATAAAATGGAAGAGAATACAGTATCCTGAGGCTTTGCCACAGAATCCTTGTTTGGACTCACGTATGGTGTCACACAATAGTGACCTCACCAAAGACATTCTGATCTATTTTGAGTTAGTATTGAGGTCCTACCCATCGCTGGTGGGAAGGCTCACGAAAATAACAGAGTTCCTTCAAGATCCTGAAAACAAAAAGACAATAAAGAGTCTGCTCACAGTGATTGCAGAACAGTTTCTTTTACTTCCGGAGTACAGCGAGGACAAGACAAATATCCCTATCACAGGAGAATAAGAGACTAGCCAATGCTGTATTTTTCTGCTTTATTGAAGACTTTCCAGAACTTGTGGGAAGACATGCCAATGTTGACGTCCTCACTTTCATCAGAGATCCAGCAAACACTACACATCTGAGTATGCTCCTGCATAGTATTGTGATTCAGGTTGAACTTTCCAGTAATCATCGAAATCACATAAGAGTGTAGAAACTTTCCTTCGAGGGACAGATCGTGAAGGTGTTGCCAAGGACTTCATTTTTGTTTATGCTGACAAGAAAACAACGTGTCGTCTGAAGCAAAGCAGATTAGAGGCATAGACTGAGAATTGGTCTATATGGAACATGCAGATTAAGACTTACTGAACGTATTGCCTTATTTGGAACTTTCGTTAGTGGAAAGAGAAATGTTTCCAGAGACAAGAGACAGTCTATCATATAGACCAAGAGGATAATCGAGACAGCAGAATCCAGACATAGTGACACTGTTTAGCATGCATTAAAAAGATTAGTTTTGCTTCCTTGGATGATCGAGATGGGAAGCCAGAACAGCAGCGTAATTCTCCCCCATGAGAAGAGACATTCATATTGGCCCAGTAACAAATGCTGCAATATTACCTACAAGTGTATAATTTACACATGTATTGTGTTCATTATCATACTGTTGTCATTAACGATTAGAACTGCATTTTTTATAGGTGCACAAAACATTCAGATTCCTGTGCACCCACCTAATGATGTACGCATGAAACCTACAAAGGTGCTCAGACCTTACATAGTCATTCCAGTTCCTAGAAAGAGTGATAGAGTGACTGAGCTTGAGATGGATGTGATAAACAATGACACACACACAGCATTTGTGTTAACAAATGAATTGGAACGCCAGAGACAGGGTCAGCAAGGTAAATCAGATAGGGGATTGTTGAAAGGTACACCTACACAGATAAAGGGCACATACACACCTGGTCTAGTGCCAATGGCATCAAAATCACATTCTAGAGAATGGGGAAAGTTTGGACAAACAGCGATGAGAAGTTCTACACCAAAAGAAGTTGAGAGACAAATGGAGAAAGCTGAACTTTTAAAGGGACAAAAAGCTTTAGAGAATAAGCAAATAGAGACAACACCGCAAGCACAACTGGTCCAACGAGACATGATTTCAGGACAGTGCTTGGAAGAAAAACACGGACAGAAATCTTGAGAGACATTTTCATGCCCAGTTGGTATGTTGAAAGGATGAAGCATATTGCACTTTCCCCAACGCAAATAATACAAGTGGAAATGCCCGGATCATTGATGGAGATGCTTGAGGATCCTCCAGCAAGAAGGAACTATACAGACGTACTGCGTGACATGCTTGTGAAAGGTCATATCAAATGAATAAGAGCCAGAAGAAGCACACAAGAAGACAATAACGAATTGAACGATTACCTGGACAGCACAGCACACTTTGGAAACAACATATGGTGCCAACATATGAAGGAAGTTGGAAGGCGACTTCAGATGAAGAATGCTTTGTTTGTGCACTCCTACCGTACAGCATGGGGAAGTCAAAAATCTTCTTAGCTGTTGAGATAGATGTCAAAACAGCACACTGCCTATCACATATAGCAATGTACATGACCAGAAGCCAGTTCATGGGAAGTGATGCTTCGCTTAAATGGTCGACTGAAGCAACTGCTCCAGATGAAGATACTTATGTTCAAGACATAAAGACGAGAAATAATGGCAAAATGAAGAACATTGAGATCAGATATGAGAAACCTGTAGTGAAAGGAGCAGAGATCAGAAGAGAAACAAACAAAAAACGTAACATCAAAGGAAAATCTACAGAAGATGCTCGAAGATGGAAGGACAGAGGTCAAACAGTGCTTTCTCCAGAAGGATGGGAGAAAGGAGTAGTGATCTGCAGAGCATGGACAATCATTGGCTACTATAAAGAAACAATTGAAAATGCACAAATGATTTGCAAACCATTATGGCCGAGGCTTGCAAGACTGCTGACAAGGGTCAAAGACAGAGGAGGACCCTTGCAGATAGTGCCCTTGGATAGTGCCAAACTGTGCTTTAGAAACAATGGTAGAAGAAAAATGTGAGAGAACCAGAACTGTGGACAAATTTTCGATGCTACAGGAATGATGCATGGAACTGCAGTGATCATGGATCATTATTGGGTATGTGGATCCAAAGGCAATCAGATTGCCAAAGAATTGGGGAGGTATATGTACATTGATGAATGTCCATGTTCCAGCATTGGTGGTTCTAAAAAGTGATCTGAATATTGACAGTTTCCTGAAAGCAGATGCTCACCTGAGGAAGAAGAGTTCTGTGGAAGTGCTAAGCCGAATGAAGAGAGAAAAACTACTTCTCTGCCAAATTGATAGAAGCCTTTGATGCCATCCCGTATGAACATAGGTTGTTTAGCTTAACCTCATCAGTGTTCACAACAATTGTGATGCAAAGAATTCAGGTTGGAGCAAATAATAAATGCTTGCAGATAACCAGATGGGAGTTACTGCAGACCATCAACACGACAATAAAGGGATTTAATGCAATCAAAGAACAGTTAAGAGTGATTCGACTAATGACGCTCCAGAACAGATATGTCCTAGACATGATCACAGCCATGGATGGAGGTGTTTGTGAAAAAATCAGAAAATCAAGTTGCACATTTATACCGTCACACGATAACGAAAATGGAACCTTAATAGAAGCCATAGGTATGCTGACACAACTACAGAATCAGATGATAGATGAAGTTGACAAAGTTGATGATGACAGTTCGTTTGAAACACTGTTTTCATGGGTTCCACAATGGATGACAGATGCATTCAAATTCCTAGGAGCCCTGTTGGTGATGATATTGCTTGGATTCTGTATAATCAAGTTAATAATCTCTCAGTGCCAGAAAACTGCAAAAAAGGCCAAAGGGATGAAAATCATGATTGATGTTGAGTCAGGATGGAAGCCCAAGGACCTGACTGACGAAGAAATACGAGATTTTGTGAAGGCCAGCATTTATGCACCAGAAGTAAGAAAGTTCCTGTATCCTAGAAAACATAGAAAATGTGTGGGAAAATGGATCTACTGCAATCCAAGTGGAGAATGTCAACTAATGACATGGAGCAAAGATGAGCATGTGAGAACAGCAGCATGCTTGAAGGGAGTAATAAAGATAAGGGGCCTCATTACGACCCAGGCGGTAAGTTACCGCCTGGGCCGTGACTTTACCACCATGGCGTAAACTACGTTTACGCCATGGTGGTTGGCGGACTTACCGCCCCATTCCGACCTTGGCGGGGCGGTAAGTCCCCAATCCCCATTTACCCTTCCCCATTCCCATTTTTGCCCCATAGGGCATAATGGGAGTGGGGAAGGCGTTAATTACGCCACCGTAAATTACGGTGGCGTAATTAACTCCATGGTCCCTTAGCGCCATGGATTTTAACACCTGCTAAAAGCAGGTGTTAAAAGCGCCATGGCGCTAAGGGACCTCGTAATTGGCGGTAAGGGGTCGGCGCAGCTAACGCTGGCGTTAACCCCTTACCGCCAGGGTCGTAATGAGGCCCATGGACCCCAAAAAAGCATTTCTTCAGACCTAGAGATGTCTAGATCCAGAGGATGAAACTAAAGTGGACACAAAGAAGGAAGTGAGACTGGTCGATGAATCGCCCAGAAGGGGGAGTGAAGAGGAAGTGACAAGTGACATTCACACTCCAGCCACCCCCTTTGTAGTACCCGGTACTTTCACGCCAAAGTATGTGATGTATGATGAACAAATAAACCAGAAAAGAGCAGCAGTTGGGCTTTGCCCAGTGCCTATCAGAGTAGCAGCACCTATGGAAGTTCCGACACCTAAGAAAACATGGACAGTAAGGTACCCATTGAGAAAACCATATCTACAGTCAAGACAGAATGACGGTGTCAGTATGAAATACCCGAAGAAGCCAAGAAGATAATAAAGGAAGACGAATGGTGACGTCATAAGAAATCAGACTGATGCACCTATAGAAGATATAATGACCTGAGAATGCTGACAAAGAGACGAAATACCCTGGATAAGTGATATCTTGAGCCTAAGGTGAAGAAGTTGATGTCAAGATGCAGAAACATATACCATATGCATGATGAAGATATTTAGTAAGTTTAAGCGTGTACAGATGCAAGAAACCGCAAGAAGCAAAGAAATCATTAAGTTTGCTTATGCTTAGTAGTAAAATAGATTGTGCCAAGCGCCAACATATACATATATATATATACCTCAAAAGCACTTTATACATGAGTGTAACTCCACTACGCACATGAGCAGAATTGAACAAAGGTTACTAAAGGTCTCAAGAGGAGAGAGTTGCAGCAAACAAATCGAAAATTAAGATGGAGCAAAACTCAGCTGAAGGTAACCATGCCAAGAAGCCAAGGTCGTATCTGGTTGAAAAAGGCCAAAAGTGGATACAATTAAAGAGACAAGAACAGAGTATCCAGTTCAGAAAGGTCAAGATAAGCCACAGATGGTAGAAGAATGGCAGAATTAAATCAAATACACGAAAATGCAAGACGAGGCCGATTTGACGGTGTCCTATCCACGTGACAAGGCAGGCAGGAAAGGATGATACTTTCACATCTACGCATGGATCCCTGCCATAACCATACTCCTTAAACTTCTCAGACTCGAGGCCAACCTACAAAGCAGTAATTGACATATGACCAATGAGGTGATGATTGATTGTAACATAATTGGAAGGAGGCTGGGGTGCAGACAAACTCCCTGCACCTGGCTGATTGTTCTGCATGCTGCTAGACGTAGGTGGAAAAGTATAAATGGGGTTGATGCCAACCCAATCATAGTGGACAGTGTGATCTATGGTCCTATAGAGATTAGAGCCAATGGGATGTCGTACTTTTAGTGACGTTCATAGTGCCCATTTTAAAGGAAGGGCTTAGTTGCCCCACCTGACATTGAGTGTCCAATCCCCTCTCCCCATTACCATATGCAGATATAGTACCTGATAAAGTTACCTTTCTATAACCAATCACGTTGCATGTTAGGGTTTTAAGATTGCGTGTCAGTAATGACGAGTTTTTGCTATAAATACTGTTTTTTCTGAAATTAAGTTGGAGTTGAAGTTGAAAAAGAGAGAGAAGATCGAGCGGTTGCTGATGTTCATTGTACTCCCTGTTTTATGTACTTGTCAAACTTTGCCAAACTATTGAGTTCTCATAGTTATTTGATGCATGAGTACGAATCTGCATCCCTATCTATCTTGCGAGTACTGCAACTCATCGTAAAGGGCTGTTTGGAGATCCCGAGTCAGAGGGCTGACTGGAGACCATCCAGTTCAGAGTTATATTGAATCTTTGGATGGTGGGGTGCAGGAGAATGTTGCGACAGATTATGCACTGATTCTAACCAGATTCTACATATCTGGACCGGGTTGGTTTAGAACGTGCCATAAACACAAACATGTCTTTCAACCGAAAGTAGAATCTAAGAAAAGACAGCTCCATGCGGAGGTAAGGAAACTGGGTAAACTACCTATACATATTGGTTGTGCCTGCACAAAACAAGTTTAATTCAACAGGATGCTGAACGGATTCTATCAGCAGTGTGTATGAAACGCTCGCTTAATATGTGGAAACTCATTAAAACATTGGAAACTCAAATAGCCTTTCAAATTAACCCAGTGTCAGAAGCAGACTGGGTTTGCTATTTTGAAAGGGATATACATGAAATGAACAAATGTGAAATGTCCGCGGCGGGGAAACAACGGAGTGGATTTCTTTGTATTTAGAAAAATGTTGTTTTGCCTATGAAAATAAAGAAGTCATTAAAGCACACATTGCCAAGGTAAAGGGGACATAAATGAAGTCTTATGAAATGAACAAAAAAAGGAACGGCACCCGCAAACATAACTTATGGCTCGCACCAGAATGCTTCTGTATTCCAAGATCACACAAGAAATCAAGAGAGAACGTGATTTCAGGAAGAAAGAGCTCCTAGTGTAATAAAGACAGTTGAACTGTAACTGCCTTTGGGCTGAATTGCGAAGGAGTGTGGCTATTGCTACCTTCAGTTGCGCAACGGCAGAAAACTAACAGGCCGATTCATGTAATTCCCCTCAAAAGTGTCGCACGCGGCTGGCGCACAGCGTGCCCGTGCGAATGTCTGCGCCAGCCGCGTGCGATAAAACCAATTCCCGCGCACAGCGTATTCATGGATTCTCGCCTCAAAAAGCAGACGTGGTGCAGAGTGGCGCAGCGACCCTGCAGCAGCGCCAGTTACGCCCCCAAGAACGCCCTCGCGCAAGGAAAAGCCATTAAGATCGCAAAACCATCGCAAAGGGCTGCGCCAACACTGTACCAGTTTACCGGACTGGCAAAAGCGGGGAACGCATATTATGGGTGTTGGGAACACGCGTGCGCGAGAAGATTCACACGCGATCGGGCCAGGGGGAGCGTGTGCGTGTATTTCAGGGGTGCGCGAGAAGTCCTACACGCGAATGGCCTGGGTGCGTGTATTCCAGGGGTGCGCGAGAAGTTCTACACGCGAATGGCCTGGGCGCGTGTATTTCAGGGGTGCGGGGGAAGTTCCACACGCGATTGCCCTGGGCGCGTGTATTTCAGGGGTGCACGGGAAGTTCCACACGCGATTGGGCTGCGTGCGTGTATTTCAGGGGTGCGCGGGAAGTTTCACACGCGATTGCCCTGGGCGCGTGTATTTCAGGGGTGCGCGGGAAGTTCCACACGCGATTGGGCTGCGTGCGTGTATTTCAGGGGTGCGCGGGAAGTTCCACACGCGATTGGGCTGGGCGCGTGTATTTCAGGGGCTCGCGGGTGGTTTCACACGCGATCGGGCCTGGGGGAGCGTGTGCGTGTATTTCAGGGGTGCGCGAGAAGTTCCACACGCAATTGGCCTGGGCGCGTGTATTTCAGGGGTGCACGGGAAGTTCCACACGCGAATGGCCTGGGTGCGTGTATTTCAGGGGTGCACGAGAAGTTCCACACGCAATTGGCCTGGGCGCGTGTATTTCAGGGGCTCGCGGGTGGTTTCACACGCGATCGGGCCTGGGGGAGCGTGTGCGTGTAATTCAGGGGTGCGCGAGAAGTTCCACACGCGATTGGCCTGGGCGCGTGTATTTCAGGGGCTTGCGGGTGGTTTCACACGCGATCGGGCCTGGGGGAGCGTGTGCGTGTAATTCAGGGGTGCGCGAGAAGTTCCACACACGATTGGCCTGGGCGCGTGTATTTCAGGGGCTCGGGGGCGTTTTCACACGCGATTGGGCTGCGTGCGGGTATTTCGGGGGTGCGCGGGAAGTTTCACACGCGATTGGGCTGCGTGCCTGTATTTCAGGGGTGCGTGGGAAGTTCCACACACGATTGGGCTGCGTGCATGTATTTCAGGGGTGCGCGGGAAGTTTCACACGCGATTGCCCTGGGCGCGTGTATTTCAGGGGTGCGCGGGAAGTTCCACACGCGATTGGGCTGCGTGCGTGTATTTCAGGGGTGCGCGGGACGTTCCACACGCGATTGGGCTGGGCGCGTGTATTTCAGGGGCTCGCGGGTGGTTTCACACGCGATCGGGCTGCGTGCGGGTATTTCGGGGGTGCGCGGGAAGTTTCACACGCGATTGGGCTGCGTGCGTGTATTTCAGGGGTGCGCAGGAAGTTCCACACGCGATTGGGCTGCGTGCGTGTATTTCAGGGGTGCGCGGGAAGTTCCACACGCGATTGGGCTGCGTGCGTGTATTTCAGGGGTGCGCGGGAAGTTTCACACGCGATTGGGCTGCGTGCGGGTATTCCAGGGCTGCGCGGGTAGTTTCACACGCTCGCCTACAACACGTATTCATGGAAACGAAAGTGGCCAATCCGGAAACACGTACGCCAGCAGGAAGTAGGGTCCACCCGCACAGCATAAAAGTGCACGCAAACAACAAACAAGCTCAGATGCCAGGATGAACATACCGTTCCTAGCAGCAGTGGCCGTGGGATACCGCAGGAGGAGGAGGAGGATAGTCCGGGCCAGAATTTTTACACCCAGAACCAGCCTTTTTGGGATGCCTGATGACCATGTGTATGGGAGGTACAGGTTTCCACCTCACATAATACTCGACCTGGTCAGTGAGTGGGAGGATGACCTCACATCAACCACCCTGTGCTCCCAAGCACCCAGCCCCCTGGAGAAGGTCCTCAATGTACTGCACTTCCTGGCCACTGGATCATTTCAGCGGACAAGTGCCATAGTGGGGGGGGTGTCACAGGCCACGCAGTCACGCTGCCTACACCAGGTCTTGGCCATCATCACTGCACGCCCATCAGTCCGCAGGCACATATACCTGCCCAGAACACCTGCAGAAAGGCAGGCTGTTGCCCAGGACTTCTACAGGGTGGCACAATTCCCCAAAGTGCTAGGTGCCATTGATTGCACCCATGTGGCTCTACGTCCCCCCCCAGGGCAACTGAGCACATCTATAGAAACCGCAAGCACTGGCATTCCATCAACGCCCAGGTAGTATGTGATGCCAAGGGAATCATCACCTCAGTATACGCCAACTATCCAGGCTCCACCCACGACAGTTTCATCTACAGAATGTCTACCCTAAACCGGGACATAGAAGCTGGGCGGCATGGCGATACATGGCTGCTCGGTGAGTATAAATGCATGCATGTCAGATACTGCGTAATGTCACAACCCCACTGATGATACCCATCACCACCACCCCAGGGGACAGTGCCTACCCTCTCAGCACCCACATGATGACGCCAATTCGGAACCCCACCACGCCACCCCAGGTAAGATACAACACAGCCCACATTGCAACCCGGGGCATCGTGGAGCGCACATTCGGAGTGCTCAAGTCACGCTTCCGCTCCATTGACCGTTCTGGCAGGCAGCTGTTATACGCTCCCCCAGTAGTGTGCAGGGTCATAGTGGCAGCATGTGTCCTGCACAACGTTGCAACATGCCGGGGCCTGGCCGTGGACATGGTGGTGCCCCCACATCCCCAACCACATGCATGCCCACTGCGCATGGGAGGGGAAAGGGCACGGGGTGAGGCAGCCCGTACGCAGCTCGTGGCTAATTACTTCACATAAAATCACACCCCTGTGGAGTGCACACAGCCCTGGCACATACCAGCTGACAATCAATGATGATTGTTACTGACAATTATGATGTGTCAATGGACAGTCAACTGTCACAACCATACCAGCCTGAGATTGTACATCTGGAAGTGTTCCATTGTGTGCTTCCCTACCTACACAAACACCACCAATGCTGTGTTCAAAAGACACACTTCTATGCTGCTAAAATCATTACCCCCTTGCAAGACACAACATGACAACAGTGCCATGTCACCCAACCCCTCCCCAGCACCGCCACCCAACACACCATGGCATGACATGCCATGTGAGAGCAAACAAAGTCATTCCCCAAACATGACACGTGTCACAAAGTACAGTGTCCCTAATGGAAACTGGCCACACACAATATATAGAAACAACAACACACATGACCAAATACTTACCACAATACAATCGACATAGCATAAACATGACAGTACTAAGGCAAAGGATACGTAGTCTTACAACATGAGAATGCCAGCACATCCACCACCTCCAACTGTACAGTGTTGTTGCCACGCACATCTGGAAGTCCACTGCTCACAACATGAGCTCCATCTCTAAAGTGGACGGCCTTGTGAAGACATGAGGAATGAACCTGCAAATTAGGAGGGAGACATGGATGCACAAGCACACATCAATACACCATGCAGTGCACAATACAACAACAATATGCACTAAGAATGTATACACAGTATTGACTACAGACTGCCCACACAGCTCATGGGAGTCCAACGTCACTGTGTAATTCACTGTCACTTGGGCACACCCTTTGCAAGCCCATGGAAACGGGAAGCAGGAGGGGTGTGTGTCTCACTGACCCAAGCATCTAACCCAAACTCAGGACAAGCCTGCATGTGCCCAGCCGGAATACAGTGGATGCCCACGGGAGCCACACAAGGCAACACACTGCAATAAATAATCAAAAATCATAAATCAAAAATGGCCATGTGTGGGCCAGGGGGGTGGGGGAGGCCACCCAGGAGGTCCGAGGACAGTGTGCCCACCAACAGCCACCTGCGTGAATGTTGCGAAAAAAAAACACCTCCATGGGCTCATGGCCTGCACGGCTACTAAATAGTGGGAGATTCACTGCTGGATTCGCTCTCCTCAACCTCTGCTGCCACAGGAGGTGGTGGTGCCATGGGAGGCAGCCCACGCAATGCCCTAGTTTGGTCCTCCATGGCAGCAAGCATGCGGGCCTGGAAGGCCTCGTTCTGGAGGGATATGGTGCGGAGATCCCCATGCAACACCCGACGTGTTGCCCGGACCTCCGCCCGAGTTGCCTGCATCTCTGCTGAGAGCGTACGGGTGACGCGCTCCAGCAGCTGTTCCATCCTCAAGGTCCACAAGAGTCTGCCTGAGGTGCCGGACCTCTCCCCTCAGGGCTTCCCTCTGTCCCTGGGCATCTATAGAAATTGATTCCCTCAGATTGTCCAGGGCCGCCTGTCTGTCCCTGTTGGACTCCAACATGTCCTCCCTGACTGATTGGCAAATGGAGTCTGTTGCCTGCTGTAGTAGCTCCATCTGCCTTTCTGGGGGGACAATGTAAGTGGCCACCCTCTCCATGGCTTGAGCAATCATTTCGGATGATGCTGCCTGTTGGTTGGCCATACCGTAAATGGATTGCTCCCATGCGGTATTGCCTGGTGGTGGTCGGCCACCGTGTTGGCGGGCACCACACCTGTCTGGGGCAAGGCGAACTGCGCCTTGCTGTGACAGCACTGCCTGAGGCTGCAGGACTGCATTTCCCCTCTGAACTGCTGGCCCAGGAACAGGATTAGATGTTGCAGAGTGTGGCCCTGCATCCGTAACCACCACAGGCGCACCTAGCAACACTGACATCCCCATAGTGGGCTCTACCCCTGGTGCAGGTGGGTCGGACAGAACAGTATCCCTTCCATGAACACATACCTGCGAATCCACATAGACCTCATTCGAATCAACACCTGAAAAGAGTTCTGGGGAGGTGCAGCCAGGGACACCCCGGGACAGTATGGCCTGCAGCAAGAGAGGGTTCTCCCCCACCACCAAACCACGTCCCCCACTGGTGCCTGGTCGTGCTTCAGATCCCTCCTGGGCCTGCACCATCTCCTCTCCCTCAACAGCATCAGGTGCGTCATCCTCTGCAAAAACAAGAAAGACAAAAAATGGAAACAGGCATTAGCACCATGGCACGCTATTAGGCCAGACAAGCTACAGTACCAGTACTTGATTTACACATGTCCCACATGACTATAACCCTCCCATGCATGCACTGTCCATGAGTTGGAAGGGGAGGAAAATGTCAGACACTGATGACACCAAGATGGGAAAGCAACACATCAGCTGCATGCTGGCTAGCAGTGCCATCACACATTGGCCTGTGAGTGGCATGTCCAATACACATACATGACACATGCCATCACACAGATGGCATGTACCATGGGCATGTCATATATGTGACAATGGGGCAGAGTGATGCTCAGTAGAACCAGGTGAATTCCTACAATCTGCCTGAATGAACACAGCTAAATACGGAACAATGTGGTAGCAAGATGCCACTTCAAGGGCAACTGGCGCAATGTAGTGCAAAACGCCTACTGTGGCCAGAAGGGATACTGTAATACCCAAATCCCGGGGCGCAGAATGCATTGGATGAAGCACATGGGTGGGACAAAACACTCAGGCACACACACCCTGACCTGGCACTCAACCAGATCCCCTCCCACAAACTACATACACATGGATCACACACACATGCATGTGCACTCACCGGACAATGCCTCGTAATCTGGCAGTTCTCCCACACCTTGGATCTGCTCCTCTTGACGTAGGTCCCAGCAACATGCTCATGTAGAGTGAGTTCTATGTCCTCCTGTGGAGACCCACCTCCAGTCACCATAGTTGCGGCATGACTTCAGGCCAGCTTTTTCTTTGCCCTACGCTGAAGGTCGTTCCAGCGCTTGTAGCACTCAACAGCTGTGCGCCTTATGAACCCAAGGGCACTTATGCTGTCCGCAATGGACTGCCAGTGTGCCTGACGTCGAGCAGGTGTAATCCTACACCGTGAAGTGACCAACATTTTGGCGTCATGTTCGGACACATACTGCACAAGTGCATCCAGTTCGGCATCATTGAAGCTAGGCTTCCTTGGCGTGCCGGACCGTGTAGCCGTGTCGGGGTCATCAGCCTGTACTGGACGAGCACTCTTCCTCTTTCTTTTTGTGGGTGGTGGGGATCCGGAGTGCCCTACGCCGCTCTGGACACTAGAGGCAGGAGCACCGGTGGACTGTGTAGTAGTAGTGTGCGATGGCACAATGACCACATGACTTTCTGCAGGCATTAGCTGAAGTGTGATGATGGCAGGGGGAACCTCAGTCTGATGTACCGGGACCAACACTGTCCTTGCTGGGGGAGTCAGAGCTGGGGTGGACGGAGCTGCAGCTGCCCCTGCAGCCTCCCCACCCCGCCTACTCGGGGCAGCAGATGACATGGCTGCCCCTGTACCATGTGGCCTGGTGACACTGGCTTGCGTCGCCACCCGTGGCCTAGACTTGGCGACCTGGAAGTCAGCCTGGGAGTCACCCTGTGCTAGGTCAGGTGCCACAACGGGCCGGTCCAACAAGGGCTGAGCAGGGATGGTGTCAGCCACGTTTCCCTCAACCATGGGGGGGGGGATGTGTGTCCCTGACTGGTCCTCCACACGTGGGGGGCTTGGGGGAGTCTGCAAATCCTGGCCACGTCCCCTACCGCGCCCACCACGCCCACCTCTTGAGGCTCGCCCACCTTTGCCACCCTTACCACTTGCTCGCCTCCCAGCCATGGCACTGATGGAGTTGTGCGTATGGGAGTTGCAGTGGACAATTGTCCTGGGCAATTGGGGGTCAAAGGGGTAGGGTACTAGATGGAATTCGTACCCAAGTGCTCTAGCAAGGCTGTATGTAACCCCTGGGGAAAGATGACGGGTCACGCAACGCACAGGCACCCCTAAAACAGGAAATGACGTGCACGCGACCCCTCGTAGACCACGTGCGTGGGAAAAGGAACCTGCACTACGCTGTGGCACCCAGAAACACAAAAATGAACGTATGCATGTCACACGCAGCCTACAATGACCTCTGAAGGGGTACGCTACACACGGGGCTAGCACAGTTGGTAAATACGTGCGCGACTCACCGTCTGCCTGGGAAAAGAGCGTGAAAAATACGCGCGTGTGCGCGTTGGCAACACCCCCGCCAAAAGAAGAATTGTACACTGTCTGAGGAGACAGGACAAAAGGAGAAGTCAACGCTGTTTGAGGAAACAGGTCGAAGAGAAAATCAGAAAAATACTGACAGAGGTAACAGGGAGTACGAACTAGAAACGCTGTGAAGTAAATCGCGTGTGAACCGACAAGAAGTACAGATTTCACCCACTCGCTCTCCACGGGAAGCACGTACAAGGAAATGACGTACTACATGCACCTTTTAAACCGCACCACACGTCCAACGTCACTTCCGCGTATACGCACTGAGGCACTATCCTCCAATCACGCGGGCTGACACTCGGACATGCAGTTTTTGGTCTTGTAACATTCCCCCGGGTACAGGGACACGCCCGCGCGTGTCACGTCACAGACGCGCCTGCGCTGTCAGGGCCTTTGGTCCAATGGAATGGCGTACACAGGCCAATCACGTGTGGAACTTCTCACGCACCCCTGAAATACACGCGCCCAGGACAATCGCGTGTGGAAACACCCGCGAGCCCCTGAAATACACGCACCCAGGCCAATCGCGTGTGAAACTTCTCGCGCACCCCTGAAATACACGCACACGCTCCCCCAGGCCCGATCGCGTGTGGAACTTCTCGCGCACCCCTGAAATACACGCGCCCAGGACAATCGCGTGTGAAAACACCCGCGAGCCCCTGAAATACACGCACCCAGGCCAATCGCGTGTGGATCTTCTCGCGCACCCCTGAAATACACGCGCCCAGGACAATCGCGTGTGAAAACACCTGCGGCCCCTGAAATACACGCACCCAGGCCAATCGCGTGTGAAACTTCTCGCGCACCCCTGAAATACACGCACACGCTCCCTCAGGCCCGATCGCGTGTGGAACTTCTCGCGCACCCCTGAAATACACGCGCCCAGGACAATCGCGTGTGAAAACACCCGCGAGCCCCTGAAATACACGCACCCTGGCCAATCGCGTGTGAAACTTCTCGCGCACCCCTGAAATACACGCGCCCAGGACAATCGCGTGTGAAAACACCCGCGAGCCCCTGAAATACACGCACCCAGGCCAATCGCGTGTGAAACTTCTCGATCACCCCTGAAATACAGGCGCCCAGGACAATCGCGTGTGAAAACACCTGAGAGCCCCTGAAATACACGCACCCAGGACAATCGCGTGTGAAACTTCTCGCGCACCCCTGAAATACACGCACCCAGGACAATCGCGTGTGAAAAAACCCGCGGCCCCTGAAATACACGCGCCCTGGACAATCGCGTGTGAAAACACCCGCGAGCCCCTGAAATACACGCACCCAGGCCAATCGCGTGTGGGACTTCTCGCGCACCCCTGAAATACAAGCACAGGCTCCCCCAGGCCCGATCGCATGTGGAACTTCTCGCGCACCCCTGGAATACACGCGCACAGGACAATCGCGTGTGGAACTTCTCGCGCACCCCTGAAATACACGCGCACAGGACAATCGCGTGTGGAACTTCTCGCGCACCCCTGAAATACACGCACACGCTCCCCCAGGACCGATCGCGTGTGGAACTTCTCGCGCACCCCTGGAATACACGCACACGCTCCCCCAGGCCCGATCGCGTGTGGTACTTCTCGCGCGTGTAGAACTTTGGCGCACATTTTTTTCCTGCGCAGGGACGCTACCGCCTGCTTTCGTGTGGCGGACATGTATGGACCTGTGCGCGTCTTTGGCCGTGCGCTGTTTTTCCCTATTCGATTCCATGAATACGTGTTGTAGGCGAACGTGTGGGCGTTCTGCGCACTTGCCTCCTGTACTTCCCCCGTGACGCCCACATTTTCACGAGTTGTTCCCCATTCTGCGTGTAACGCCCCGTGTTACGCCTACTTTTGTTATGTGCGCCGCGCTATGTGCGAATTCGCTGTGGCCTTATCGCATGGCGTTCAATGACCTGTGCGCCAGCGTGCGCCAGCGTGCGCCGCGCACTTTTTCAGCGCACATCCCACATTTTGCGTGTGCACGGACTTCCATGAATAGATGTGCGATGTTTTCTGTGCGATAATCGCACTTGCACTGCGATAATCGCACTTGCACTGCGATAATCGCACTTGCACTGCGATTTTCGCTATTTCACTGCGAATCGCATGTTTTCGCACGCGTGCGCCATTTTTTCGGCGCACGTTGATTCCATGAATCGGCCAGTAAATACAGCATGCCTTCAAACACTTATAAAAAAATGCTGCGATTGTAAATTAAGCGCTAAGGCGCAATAAGAAAACAAGTGTGTGAGATCATGCAGTATAAGCGGGGATAGTCAAATTGAATGCGAGAACAACCAAAATAAAAATGTGCATCATCCTTCATGAAAAGGAAGAAAGCGCGGAAAGTCATATTAAATGCGCGAAGAATAAAAATAAGAGCTTTAAGCACAAATGCAAGAGCAAACAATGGTTTTACCATAACGTAGCATATGACAGGCAAGTCACATTATTCATATGGTACAATATTTCAACATTTTCGGATATAAGCAATTTTAGTACAGCCGAAATTCGAACAATTATACCATACAAACTATTTTTTCTTGTGATTTTCAACTGAAACATTTTGAGAGTACTTTTTCCAAGAGCCCCCATGAATTAGAACTACTCCCAGAAATTCCAACATTGAAAGGGGGATATCCTGGCTCTCATTAAGAGGGCTAGTAATTCACAAGCACCGGGTACAGATGGCTTGTCAAAATCCATTAAAAAAAATGCCCAGAGCAATGGACTGAATTTTATTTCTATTCTTTGAGCAAGTCCTAAAAAAATATAATGATTCCTTCTTCGTGGAAGTTGGCAGTGGTCCTTCCAATTTTTAAGAAGAGCAATAGGGTGAATCCTAAGGCCCTATCGCCCTCCTGGATATTCCGGGAATTGTTTTTGCCTCATTATTATTAGTATTAGCATAACTTTAGGAGTGGACCAGAAAAGATATACATCCGTCAGTCTTCGTAAAAGGGGTTGTTACAACCCTAAAATGTTTTATCTTAAATGTTCTAAAAATAAAAAAAGCACTATCATTTATGCATGCTTTATAGTTTTGCCTTAGAATTTGTCAGCATTAATCGCAATCTCCTGTGAGCCAAGTTATTAAAGTGGGAATGCCTGGTGGGTCTGGTGGATCTTATAATGGCTTTCTATAGCTCAACTTCTCTTCAAGTTAGGTTGAACAAGGAAGAGAAACTAACTAAAAAGAGTCACACAGCCCGAGGGTTGAAACAAGGGTGTTCCATAGCGCCTGGGTTTTTCAATCTTCATATATCGGATCTAGGAGAGACTTTGACCATGGCTAGATCATTCCCCCCCATGTATAAATGGACGGCCTATTGGCTGAATGTTATATGCAAACCATCTGGTGTTACTGGATCAGACAGAAATCGGTCTGCAGAGACAACTTGAGATGCTTCAGAGATAGAACACTACAAATGACTCAACACTGAATGTTGCAAAATCAACTGTTATTATTATGCAATCCAGAAGGATGAAACTGACGCATGTAGAGATATGGCATCTGAATACGGTACCATTAGTGAGAGTAGACTCATTCAACTACCTCGGTCTATGCATAATGATAGCTCCTCAGACACGTAGAATTTAGAAATCATAAGAATGAAGGCTAAAGGTTTAGTGGCACAAGGGTGTGTTTTGGATAAAGGTTTTGGAGGCTTTTCCCTGATTCCAGCGCTCTAATTCTACAACATGAAGGCTGTCCCAGTTCTAACATACGGGGCAGAAACCTATTTAGCCTTATTATGTAAAGTGTGGCGTGTCCCAGAGGGCCTTTATTGGAAGAAAGTTTTGGATTTGCCAAGAAGCTTACCAATACAGATTATACACTATGAGCGAGGGTTATTATCTCTTGCCGGTGATAGTCCGATGGAAAGTTCTTACCTTCTATTGGGAATGTTTAGTAGCTAGGTAGGTCCATGTTTCAATTCCTGAATGTGGTGCTAGGCAGTGGCAAGGATACAATCGTGCTACAGTGGGAAATGGACTGCTTGGAGATTTTAGATTCCTTAGATGTTACGTGCGATCTTATGATTGACAATCCTATGGCTGTTAAAGTGAAATAGTGGAGGAGTGATTGGAGAAATCCTCAGTCCGAGTATAAATATTATACATCGTTTTATCATTTTAAACATGAAGTAAAATTGTTGAATGAGTTACCAACCTATTTGAAGAAATGTCCCAATCAATTATGTTGCAGCAGTTTTTAAGGGTTTGTTTTAATTTGTATCACACACTTGAAATTCTTCGTGTTAGTTTTAAATTAAAAAAGAGTGACTGTGTGTGTAGGTTCTGTAAAATCACTACCGAAACTGAAACACTAAAACATGTGATACTGTTTTAAACAGGATTAACTGAGACTAGGGGCCTCATTACACGGAAGGCGGTGAACCATGGCGCTATTAGCGCCATGGTTCATGCCAGTAAAATACCGGCACCGCCTTGGTGGAAAGGGGAATTACCGCCCCATTCCAAGGTTGGCTGGGCAGTAATTCCCCCTTCCACCATTGCCCTTCCCCATTCCCATTTTTGCCCCATAGGGCTCTATGGGAATGGGGAAGGCGCTAATTACGGTACCGCAAATTGCGGTACCGTAATTAGCTCCACTGGTCCTTTGCGGGTTGGTTTTTAACGCCTGCAAAAAGCAGGCGTTAAATTCCCCAACCCGCAAAGGGACCTCGTAGTAAGGCGGTAAGGATTTACCGGTACCGGTAAAATACCGGTAAACCCTTACCGCCTACCGTGTAATGAGGCCCTAGGACTTTGCACATCGGTCATATGTTAGACGATTACAAAATGTTAAGCGCCGAGGAAAGGTGGAGGGTGGTCCGATTTTTACATTCATTATTCTGTGACCATTAGAATCGCGAAGTGATTTGTTGATTTGTAATACATTTTTATGGATTCATGTACTAAATGAAACCTGGAGATTTATTTTTGTATGTAATTGTTGTTTTAGATGTCTTTTGTAAAGCGAAAAGTTTGTAATAAGCCAAAACACTTCATAAAAATATTTTTTAAAAACAGTTTAATCCCTGGTATTGTGGGCAAAGTAAAAATGAGTATGCTTATATGTAGAAGTACTGGCTTATATTGGTGCAGTCAGCATGGACATACATGGACACAGTCAGCATTACATTTTTTTACACTAGCATATAGTAGGCAAAGGCATCCTGAAAACGTGTTGAAAAATGCTCCTGTGTACTATTGTTGACTTGGGGCATCTTGTGTATTTTTTCTAATCTTACCCTACATAACTGATTGTACTGTGTGGCATTTTACTCAATTGTTCACAGAAAGTGTGCTGTTAAATGCACCATTTAACCCATTAGTTAAAAAATGTTGTCAGGGGGAGGACCCCCGCCCCCTGAATTCCCATGGGTGAGTGTGGGCTCCCCCAATGCACTTAGTCGCTCATGCATATTTATGGGAAATGTTTACACCCCTCCAATTAAAATATTTATCAGCCGCTACATTGGGGGAGGCCACACCTTTCGAAATCTGGCTTATAAGTGAGGGAGTTAAAGGATGTTTGCTTCACCAACACTATCATTGTTTCCGACCTCAAATAAAAGGGTCATAGTGCACCTTCACGTCCTTCACATAGGAGGGAAGAAAGGTTGCTGTCCACTCGAGAAATGAGGGTACATACAAGGGCATGACTTGTCAATGGGCTTGTGGGGACCATTAATATGTTTTCATCGAATCTACTTTATAAAACCAAATCGCAAAAGCTCAAATTACAAAACTGCGAAGCCCACTTGTTTGCATTTCGAGCTTTTGGGATTTTGTGTTTTTTATCCCCCATTGAGTATTTAATGCGTGCGGGGGTGAGGGGCGACGTCCCCACAACCACTGCAGCCCATAATGCCGCACTAGGGAAGTGGGGGACCCACCCACAATCCCGCTCCCCTTGTTCAGTATTATGTGCTTTAATATTTTCTACCAGGCCGAATGCACACTAAATGTGCATTCAGCCTTTTTTCCGGAGTTATTGGGTAAACCCTGGGAGAACCTCATGATATAGGTTGCATGGGAAAGGGGGAATCCAAGATGTGTCTTTTTTTCCTTTCCTGGTTTCATAGTTAAATTACAAGCTTTGTGACATATGTTTGGGTGTGGCTGGCACAGTGATCAGATGGGCACCACACACCGTGGGTAATAATAAGCAGTGCTCAGATACCCGAGGGTTCGTAGCGCTATATAAATGCTAAATAATAATAATAATAATTATTATTATTATTATTTATTATTATTATTATTATTATTATTATTATTATTATTATTATTATTATTATTATTATGGGTTCTTTGTGGTTTTGTTGACCCCTATTTTTGTGAGGTAAATTTGATTGACCTATTTTGTGTGGTTTGACTTTTTTCTTTTAAGGGGAGCCACCCACCATGGCCACCCTTAAAACTATCTGCAAACATTCCATTCATTCCCAGATCCCTTCAGGCCCCTTCGGTATATGTTTTCAAAGATGCACTACCAAACACAGGTCGACCAAACGTACTGCTCAAAAACTGGAGCCAACGAAAGCCATTGGTGATGAGATGGTATACTGTGAAAATGCCTTCTAAGAGCATCTTTCTCAATAACACCTTTCCCAATAACATCGAAAAATCATATTGAACAGAGGGGAAAGGAGAAATGGGCTAAATAAAAAACAGTAAAGAACAAAGACAGATAAAAGGGGGAAGGCAGGGTTTGCTGAGGTTTTTACCCTACCCCAAAAAGGACAAATAGAGGGTTAGCCTTAAAAAAATCAACCGAATTGAAAAGGTCTAATTGAGAAAGACCTTTTTCAAAAAAGTGTTTTAACATAGCACCCCCTGTACTAATAAGGTTGTAAGATTTCATTGACTAGACTTGATAGGGTATACGCTACCAATAAGACCGCAACAAAAGCTTCTGGTAGGATGCCGTAACTGTAGAAACAGTGTTCAAACACAGAAACTAACTGAACCTTTTACACGTTGCCCTAAATGAAGCACACAGCTCTATAATAATATGGTGTGCTGTGGCACATATGGTGAAATCCTACGAGGACATATGGTGCATCAGTCAGGCTGCCACCTCCGAGCTCCAGGCGGGAACAATAGCATGAACACAGACATAATGAATTTCATTGATGACAGCGTGCACTCTCTGGGAAGTGCAAGAAGGGACCGACTAAAGTATTTCCAAATGGAACAGGTACATAAGGCCAGAGAATAGGAAGAGGAGGGTACACAGGAGTTTCCTGTCCACCAGCCTCTAGCAGAAGGTGCTTGTCTCGTGAACTTAGAAACCAGAAACATGGTCCTGAACACAAGACATGGCCTATCTTTAGGTACATGCATTGACAATTGAATGCTTGTCTCTGGGCTTAATTTTTGACACCCACTGTGAGGCAGTGTCCCTAGGGAGCTTCTTGAGGTAAGCCTCAGGGTGGACTTTACCAGTCTGATAAGGACTTGACTGGCGATACTGCACTGATTGATGATAAAGACGCGCTGCTTGAGGAAGCAGGGCTTGAGGTATGGATTCACTACATGGTCTAATTGTTCTAACGGGCCTGAACAAATTAGTTCTTATACTAATGATAACTATAATAATAATGTTCAGTTGTTATAGAGCACTTCATGATGGATATCTCCCACTCCTAAGTGCTTTAATAAAAGCTGTTCTTATTACTTTGAAGTGGGAGAATGGAACAAAAGGCTCCCACCAATCCCCTCACACCACTGGCCCAGAGGATCACGGCCTAGGCACCCGCCACGAGAGGAGTTTGCCCATCTACCAGACGACCAAATACCCTGGTACAGGAACATACGGATGTGCCCACCCGCCTGCCCTGCCCATGCCGACACCTGCGGCATGGATGGACTCGACTGAACTATCCAACACTAAATCAACACATCGTTAGAGATGCCATGACGACCCAGCCTACGGTCAGCACACCCGTGCACACATGCACACTGGACACTCCCACACCAATCCACACGAAGAACATATTCAGTGCTCTGACGTAGGTGATGGACACACTCACCGACGCGCATCTTTATTATTTTTCACATAGGCTTTTCAAAATGCAGAAACGCAAGACGCACAATGAACTCATCTAAAACGCTTGCTCACGCTTCTCCTAAACCCATGTATTACAATGAGAAATATAACGAAGACCTGATACTGGGGATAAAGCAATATGATACCATAACCCAAAGCGCTGTGTATCAAATGGTTCCACCCATGCACCAGGCCCAAGTAGGCCGCAAGCAAGAACTTCCATGAGCATTGAATGAGCAAGAGTACAGTTGCTGACCCTGCAGAATGAGCCCGGCGATAGCAGACAGTCAAGGGCACAATGTTGCAAACTCGTGTGCCGCAAGCCGACGCCAAGGTCACACCTGCAAATTAAACCAGGCACACAGTGGAAAATACAACATTAATTGTGCAGAATTCTGCCTCGACCACAGTCCCACCTCACGTGACCGAGCCGAACCTGACAGGGTGCCAGGCCCAGGAGGAGGGAGGCACCTGTATCCCCCGTTTCAAGACACATGCAGATTCAATTAAGCGACTCAATGGACATCTGCGGCGGTGGGAGTAGTCGGCCTTCCAGCATATGAATAAATCTTCACATTGTCTGCACATACCCATAGTGAAACATTGTTGCAAATGACAGGTGCACCGTGAGCTGGGAACAGCGATGGTCCCAGACTGGGGGGCTCGCGAATGGACCAATCAGAACATGGGGCTCTTATCACTGGCTCCATTAACATTAGCCAATCCTCAGGGGTCTTCATGTAACAATTTTCATGTATCAAATTGAGGGGACAACCCATGTATACCACCTGACTAACCCTTTACCACTAATATCGCTCTCTATACGTATGCTATACTAACCCTACCACTCGAGGAACCAATCCAGAGTGGTGATAGGTTTTTTGCTAACTTTCCAAGGTGACGCAAGTAGCGCGTCATACTAAGGTAAAAAGGGCCTGCGAGCCCCACAATGAGAGAGAGTGTCAGGACGGATGCGTACGATCCTTGACCCATCCCTGCCGTTTTGTTTAATAAACAGCAGAATCACCTTGCTTCTTGCGTGTGTCTCATACTCAATTTTTTGGGATATACGGGAGGGGTTGGGGCCTCCCTGCCCTGAGGTCCGGGGACGGCCCAGCCGACCCCGGCAGAACTTCCCCCCGACAAGTTGGAGGCACTGCTGAGATCTGTTAAAGATCTGATTTATTTTCATTTTTCCGAGTGCTCCCGTTGCGAGGAGACCCGGCGGCGTGGCCCCCTCTGCCGCTGCCCCCTTTTGAGGACTACAGGACCATCGCGGAACTGCGAGAAGACCGGACAGCGCAATCCGGATATTGGCCTTCGGGAGCCGGTTGAGAAGTATCCCGCCCGCGGTTGGCGAGTGTCCAGACGTTGTCCAAACGAGGGGAGGCGGCGAGCCGCTTGGAGGGGTGCACGCAGTCGAGTGGCCCCGCATCAAGAGAACTTGGTGAGTATGCCACGCACAACAAGCAATGTGAAATTGTGAGGGAGGGGGGAGGAACTGAATACGGGAGGCGGGAGGTGTTGCACAGGCGCGCGGCGAAGGTTTCACAAATTAGTGTTGACGGTGCAATGAATGGTAGCTGGACAAGTGCGAGAGCAGTCCGCTATGTTACGGGAGAACAGGGGGCGAAGCACGAAAACATCACGTGCGACCGCTCGTAGACACTGATTGGCCTAGATCGCGACCACGTGTGAGGGTGTGTGTGTGTGTACGGTTTCCTACGATTTGGTAATTATTGATCAATGAGTAGATGAGGATCCCTATTGATCGAGCAGGAAACTCGATAGATAGATGACGTTTCCCTGTAGGCGGTAGCTAGCTGGTTGCCTAATACGGAAGATAATTGGCTGGTTAAGCCCTCCTGTCGAGGGGCGTATCACACGCGAGGCGACGCAGCGTGCGCAGTCCGATTATATTGTTGATTACCTTGTTCCAGGCGTGACAGGAGGACAGCTGTGGGGTTAACGGGGGTATATTGCAAGCGTATTTTGAACTTTTAAAAAACATATGAAGAACTTACCAGTAGTTTGAAGAGATCGGTGAAGTCACCAGTAGGGCTTTCATAGGACATCTCGAACACGAGGCATTTTTTTTCTTTTGGAGAGTGGTGGGGAAGAGAATTATGGTAAGGGAGTGGAGACGGAGATAAACGGTAACGAGTAGATTGGGGGAGGGTGAAAAGGGGGACGTGGACGCGCACGGAGAACGCCGCCCACAGCAAGTGAAGAAAGAGGAGGAGGGGTATAAGAAAGTGGGACGGCTGTATAAGAACGCCACAAGGGGCACGCAGCTGCAGGGGGCTACGTGCGCCTCAGCCACAGGGGGCCGTAAAGGTGTTCGGTAAAGGAAGAAAAGAAAGAAAAGGATATACAAATGTAAATGCTATATTTTACTAATTTCCCTTAGCGGACTATCGCAAGTCCCCAAACTTACGGGGCCAGGTAAAAATCTAAGGCTGTATAGTGTAAACTGTTAGTAAGATAACCGCTACCAAATAGGGGAAGGATAACAAGTGAAGCCTTACTATGTCATACGGGGCAGGATCGGGAGGGTGGGGGAACACCCTCACTACCCCACTACAGCACATATGTAAAACACTGTCACCCCATAGGGAGAAACTGATCAAGTATAGCATAGAATGGACACAGGGGACGGACAACAAAATGACGACACCATGGCCGCCTAATGGCAGTTTCGATCCATATACCCAACACTCACTATTAAACCATCTGCATAACACATACAAGGGGAAGAAGTTGATGCACCACATAGAGGTGTTTAACTTATGGAGGATGTTCCAAGGGTCCCGACCAGGACCAAACGGAATGTTTATTATGGGGGAACCAACGGAAGAGAAGATTAAGAAGGAAGGAGAGAACGGGGACAAAGAGAGTGAAGGCACACAGAACACGGGGAACAGAGAAGAGGGAGGAGAAAAGAGTAACAACATAAAAGAGAAGGAAATAAAAAAGGAACAGAGCGACGATATACCCCTAGCGAAGGTAGTGAAAAAGGAGGAAGGGGGGTTATATCCTTTAACGGAACTACGAGACATGGTTCAATTAAGGGCAGCTGAGGGGTACTGGAACCCGGCATACAGCCCGCCACCATATACAGCCACAGGTAGCCACACAGAAAGGGAGCAGAGTAGCATGACGGGATCAGCTCGCGCAAAAATACCCGCAGGGGAAGGGGGGATTGACAAAGAGCAAATCGCAGGAATAGGACAGGATGACTGGGTAGCTGTGCAGGTATTATTAAAATTACGAGGTTCATTAACAGAAGAAGAGGAGGAGGTAGTAAGGAAAATGGACGAGGACAACACCAGAAAGAGCGAAAGGGAAAGGGAAGAGGGGAAAAGAAAGGGGGAGGAGCTGTTACGACAAAAGGAAGAGATTTTGGAAGAACGATTAGCAGAATTAAGGGATGAGCAGAATACACTGATCAAGCAGCTCGAGAGAGAGGAAAGAGAGAGAGCACGGGAAAGGAAAGAAAGCAAGGATGAGTTGGACAGAATGAGGGAACAAACTGAGGAGAAAAAGAGAGAAGCAGAAAGGGTGAAGGCAGTAGCAGAAAGGGTATCGAGAGCAGCACTGCGTGACAAGAAAAGGGAAGAAGAAGAGAAAGAAAAGGAATTGGAAATATGGAGAAGGAGATTACTATCAGAAACGACAAGGAAATACAAAGAAGGAAGGATGATAGAGGGTATATTAGAGCAGGAAAGAGCGAGATGGGAAAAGAAGAAAGAAGAAGAAAGGATAATGGAAAAGATGAGTATTGAAGTAATGGAAGAATTGAAAAGGAAAAGAGAGGAAATTGGTAGAAAAATAGCGGAGAAAAATGAAGGGGAAATAGAAGAACGGGGAGGGGGGAGTGAAGTAAGGAGGTATGTACACAGAGACACAGAAGTAACAACAACCTCAGCACAAAGGGGAGCAATTGGCAATGAAGACAAGGGAGGAACGGATCTAATAGACTTAAGAACAGTGACGATTAAGGGGAAAAAGACAGATTTGGGGTTGCCATTAATGGAGGACTTTTGCAGTGAAGAAGGAGAAGGGATAGAGAAGGAAGGGAGAGAGAGTGAAAGGGAAAGCTTAGATAAATTATACATCACCCGGACAAACGGAGAATCACCATGGATCTGCAGGAGAAAGGAAGAACTGGAGGGAAGTGAGGAGGAAGAGCAAGGAATAGCGGAAAGGCAGACACATGCAGCCACACCGTCACCATCCCGTCCCACATGCTCCACTACCTCACGTTCATTACGTGCAACATGCCCATCTAAGCTCGCGCCCTTCCCACACGAACTAACACCCTATGCAGGCAGGCTTAGAGAACTTCCTGGACGCAGGCAGGGAGAACGAATACACACGCCCACATTAAATAAAGGAAATGATAAAAGGAAGGGAAGAGATGGAGGAGAAACAGTTACGAGCAGGGGAAATATGGACTCCATTGACGATGTAGAAGACAAGGAAGAAGAGGAGGGGTGTACAGATTCGATTGTATGGGACCCAAAGGGCCAACCAGGACACAACCTAATGCCACTTCTGGAGAAGGGAGGGGTTAGACCACAATACGTCCCCTGGAAGAATGCAGACAAGGAAAATATAAAGTGCAGGCTCCCATCATTAAGTGGAGGTGCGGGAAAATGGATATATGAAATGGAAAAACACACTGCAGGACAGAAATTGGCAGTGGGGGATGTAAAGGGCCTTCTAATATCAATATTAGGGGATGCAGCAGATGACATCTGGAAGAGAGCAGGCTTCCCCGGGGTCACAATAACAAACACATCACACAATGGGGCACCTTTCGCAAACTGCAGGCATGCTTTATGGCAGGCACTGAGGGTACAGTACCCGGACACATCAGACATAGGAGCAATTACCTCACGCAAGATGCGTGAGAACGAAGATCCTGTTGATTATATCCAGGAAATCCAAGAGAAGTGGCGCATGGAAACTAGAGAACAATGGGACAAGACACCAGCAATATTCTATCATATACTAGTACAAGGGCTCCCAGAAGCAGTCCAGAAACAACTGAATAAAGAAGTGGGGATGGAAGCAAAAGCATGGCCAGAGATACAACTGACAATAGTGCATCATTGTAGGACATGGCAGGAAAAAATGAAACATATTTCTACAAAAGGAAGGAACAATCAACACATTCCCCTCCGATAGCAATTTCAAGACACCAGCCTTTAAACAAATATAGGCTGCATTCTGTGTTTCTAATCATCATCAGAAAACATTTTCTTCACAAAATATCATTTTTAATATATTAATTTTTTGTTAAGCACAGGTAATACAAAAATTATTAAAAAACATATACACATCACATAGTCATATACAAAGTAAAAACACAACCACCTCACAGTATCGCAACTAGTATGCTGAAATATTCAACCAGCATACCACACTTCTGGCAATTCAATAGATCTCATTTTCCATTGTGTGACAAAGCCCAACTTGTACAAGTTTCAGTCCTCTGTGTTCAATGTAACCGGACATTCATCAGGGGCAGAAGTAGTCCTGTGCTTTAGGTAGAATCTTCCTATTCATACACCAATAGCTATCTCTAAGGAAGAAAACACAAACAGACAAATCACTATTACGGGCATAATCGGTTAAATTTATACACCATAGCCAATCCCTCATCACCAAAAGGGTGTTCAAATATACCGTAAATCATATACCTGAACCCAGGTACCAAGAATTGCATGTCTTGTACCTAACCAGTCAGACACATTCTGACTCTTCACTACTAGTATCGGCCAAAAACATTCAAGAGTACCATGAATAGTCTATTAATAAACCATAATCTGATCTCCCCAATTGATACTGACAGGGCCAACACCCCAATCATAGGTAATTGCAACATGTCAATAACATGGGAGTCATATTAAAATAGAAGATTTTATAACAAAATTACTCGGCAAAGTGCTTATGCAGCCCTATGGGTCTACCTAACCCTGAAAGTTCTCACCTCCTACTGGCTATTCCAAGAGTCCTCCAATCTACAGTGAATGCAGCGTCCTGAAGAAATGGACCTCCTTCCTCTATCTGGCAGGAATCCCACTAGTTCTGAAACAAATGAGGACCGAGTAAGCACCACATAATGGAAATGATGTCAGTGAGGCACTCCCTGACACAATCCTCAATTTATCAAACCAATGTGTACTGGCGCTCACCTATTGCGGGAAAGTTGCACGTCCCGTCATACAGTAAATGTAGAGAGCTGGAATCCAAATCCGGCAGCCAGCGGACAAAAACACCGTCTTTACCGGCGTTCAGACGTTCAAACCAGACCATTGCAGAAAAAACATCCACAACGTCATGACGGCCTCGCGCTGAATGATGCGCGATGACGTCACACGTCGTCGCATGCGCCCAAACCAGGCAAAGTCAGGCAAAAAGTCAGGGGAGGGAAAACGAAGCTAACAAGGTCCAACCCATTAGAGATGCACTAACAAGGGACAAACTGCCCCATAGTATTACGTTGGAAACCTGGCAGGCCAATCGGACACTTTCTAACCGTCAGCAACCAGTACACAGTTCTGTCTCTGATGTACAATCCGAGTTACCAGAGACACCCAGAGAAGCAAAGATGGGCAAACATCTTGGAGCGGGTAAGAATTTTTTGAAAGGAGCAAAAACCAATACGCACAGCTATCACATTATGGCAATTAGCATTCCTCTTCCCTCGTGAGCCTAGAAACAAAATAGGGCTACCAACAGAAAGTGCAACACTCGCATGTCCCTAATAACCCGAGACGTTCTTATTTGATATTGTGCCACTCAATATTCTCGTTCAAACCTGTAATGTGACTATTACAGAGAAAAATTAACTTCTGCTCCAAATTGATTAATTTCCTGTTGATTTCGTCTTGGGAACTACCCCTAATCTTTTTGAGTATACACCATTGGAAATCAGAGAATGAATGTCCTTTCTCATCAAAATGTTTAACTAACGGAGCTTTATCGGTATGGTTCTTTAGGCAACTCCTATGTTCAATCATACGAGTCTTGCACTTTCTGTTGGTAAAAAGTGCAAGACTCGTATGATTGAACATAGGAGTTGCCTAAAGAACCATACCGATAAAGCTCCGTTAGTTAAACATTTTGATGAGAAAGGACATTCATTCTCTGATTTCCAATGGTGTATACTCAAAAAGATTAGGGGTAGTTCCCAAGACGAAATCAACAGGAAATTAATCAATTTGGAGCAGAAGTTAATTTTTCTCTGTAATAGTCACATTACAGGTTTGAACGAGAATATTGAGTGGCACAATATCAAATAAGAACGTCTCGGGTTATTAGGGACATGCGAGTGTTGCACTTTCTGTTGGTAGCCCTATTTTGTTTCTAGGCTCATGAGGGAAGAGGAATGCTAATTGCCATAATGTGATAGCTGTGCGTATTGGTTTTTGTTCCTTTCCAAAAATTCTTACCCGCTCCAAGATGTTTGCCCATCTTTGCTTCTCTGGGTGTCTCTGGTAACTCGGATTGTACATCAGAGACAGAACTGTGTACTGGTTGCTGACGGTTAGAAAGTGTCCGATTGGCCTGCCAGGTTTCCAACGTAATACTATGGGGCAGTTTGTCCCTTGTTAGTGCATCTCTAATGGGTTGGACCTTGTTAGCTTCGTTTTCCCTCCCCTGACTTTTTGCCTGACTTTGCCTGGTTTGGGCGCATGCGACGACGTGTGACGTCATCGCGCATCATTCAGCGCGAGGCCGTCATGACGTTGTGGATGTTTTTTCTGCAATGGTCTGGTTTGAACGTCTGAACGCCGGTAAAGACGGTGTTTTTGTCCGCTGGCTGCCGGATTTGGATTCCAGCTCTCTACATTTACTGTATGACGGGACGTGCAACTTTCCCGCAATAGGTGAGCGCCAGTACACATTGGTTTGATAAATTGAGGATTGTGTCAGGGAGTGCCTCACTGACATCGTTTCCATTATGTGGTGCTTACTCGGTCCTCATTTGTTTCAGAACTAGTGGGATTCCTGCCAGATAGAGGAAGGAGGTCCATTTCTTCAGGACGCTGCATTCACTGTAGATTGGAGGACTCTTGGAATAGCCAGTAGGAGGTGAGAACTTTCAGGGTTAGGTAGACCCATAGGGCTGCATAAGCACTTTGCCGAGTAATTTTGTTATAAAATCTTCTATTTTAATATGACTCCCATGTTATTGACATGTTGCAATTACCTATGATTGGGGTGTTGGCCCTGTCAGTATCAATTGGGGAGATCAGATTATGGTTTATTAATAGACTATTCATGGTACTCTTGAATGTTTTTGGCCGATACTAGTAGTGAAGAGTCAGAATGTGTCTGACTGGTTAGGTACAAGACATGCAATTCTTGGTACCTGGGTTCAGGTATATGATTTACGGTATATTTGAACACCCTTTTGGTGATGAGGGATTGGCTATGGTGTATAAATTTAACCGATTATGCCCGTAATAGTGATTTGTCTGTTTGTGTTTTCTTCCTTAGAGATAGCTATTGGTGTATGAATAGGAAGATTCTACCTAAAGCACAGGACTACTTCTGCCCCTGATGAATGTCCGGTTACATTGAACACAGAGGACTGAAACTTGTACAAGTTGGGCTTTGTCACACAATGGAAAATGAGATCTATTGAATTGCCAGAAGTGTGGTATGCTGGTTGAATATTTCAGCATACTAGTTGCGATACTGTGAGGTGGTTGTGTTTTTACTTTGTATATGACTATGTGATGTGTATATGTTTTTTAATAATTTTTGTATTACCTGTGCTTAACAAAAAATTAATATATTAAAAATGATATTTTGTGAAGAAAATGTTTTCTGATGATGATTAGAAACACAGAATGCAGCCTATATTTGTTTAAAGGCTGGTGTCTTGAAATTGCTATCGGAGGGGAATGTGTTGATTGTTCCTTCCTTTTGTAGAAATATATATCTTATATCCTCACGTAGTAGGAGGGAATATCACCAAAGTGTGGGGTCTCCCCTGTAGAATAATTCCAGGAAAAAATGAAACAAAAGGAAGACGATAGGAAAACGGAAGAGGCTAAATTAGTACAGAAAAAACTTACTAAATACACAATGGAAGGTGCACTAATAACTACACCTGCAACAATGACTCAAAACCCCGCACAAGTAGAAGCTGCACAAGATCCCTCCCAAATACAATCATCACAGACTGTAACACAACAGCTGCCGCCACTCCAACTATACACGACTAACATGGGAGGAGGATACTCAACGCCAGGAGCTGGGTATTATAATTACAACAGGGGAAGGCTACGGATATAGCACACAACAGCAGGGGGGAGGATTTCGAAATTTCTACCCCACCGTGCAACCAGTATACCAGGACAACCCAGGAAGCTTCCCATGGCAGAACAGGGAACCACCGGTGTGTTGGATTTGTGGATTAGTAGGGCACATGTCACGCACGTGTAGAGTGAGACCAGGCACACCAGCATGGAGTGAACAGGGACAACAAGGGCCCACACAGGAACAGCAGGGCATCCAGCAACAGCAGGTATTGCAACGGGGAAATGGGCAGCAACAACCAGTAACACAACAACAGCCACAGACATATTCGCTACCACAACAACGGGTAGCAATAACACAACAACCCCAAGTACAGCAAGCACAGCAACCTGCCCAAATCCAAGACCATAACATAACCTCTACCAATACACAACTACAGCAAACACAACTGGGAAGGGTGACGGTCTTGGGACACAACCCTTACACAGGAAGTGGTCAATCATTATACCCTCAATAGGACAGCCCACAGACGGCCTTGGTGTGTCCCATCCTGTCGGTAACACCTAATAGTGCGGAGGAACCACGCATAGAGGTAACAATAGGTGACAAAAGAGAATCATTCCTTGTTGACACCGGAGCGACCCGGTCTTGCATAAGGGAAGGTAAATTTAAGATGTCAGGTGAAGCCATGAACACCCAAGGATTTTCTGGGGCTAGGGGATTGGTTGCCTTTACTGATAACATTCCCTTATCAATTGGGGATTATGACATGTAAGTCCCGCTTTTATATTCTAGGGCCTCACCAGTAAACATACTGGGGAGAGACATAATGAGCAGGTTGAATATGACGATCTCCTTTACGGAGGACGACATAATTTGCTCCACTCCAGGAATCAACATGCTCACTGCACGACAAATTATGCAAGCATACTGTGGACAGACAGTGATTAGGGCTGAGCCAGTAGATGGTGAACTATTCCAGTACGGGACAGACATGGCATTTGCATGGATGCCAGGAATAGAAGGAAAGATCTGGAGGAGGCCAGCAGCCTATTTGTTTAGACCAGAAACACCAGCCAATGAATCAGAAGGAAGGGTGATTGCAGTGAACATAGAGAGCATTATAGCAACTGCTGATTACATTGCAGTGCATGCCCATGACGACGAAGGGAGAGCATGGAGGGCAGTGATAGCACTAGCAGAGGGATGTAGACTCACCCAGGTGTCAGATGAGGAGCTCTTCTCAGAAGAAAAGGAAGAAGGTGAAATGGTGTTTATGATGAATGTAGAAATATGGCTTAGAGTGACGTACAAACAAGTGGCACAGAAAATTGCAATGGCACTTGAAGCACCCACATCCACCCCAGCTCCCTTCTTTGAGGAGGATATGGCAAAGGTACCGACATCATTATGGACTACTAGTCCCTATGACGTGGGGTGTATAAAAAGTATAGGGGGAGTAAGAATAAAATTGAAAAAAGGTGCAATACTCCCCAGAGTAAAACAGTACCCACTATCAAAAGAAGCAGATGAGGGCATATATGAAACAATAACGGCCCTTATAAATAATGGCATATTGGTACCATCAGAATAACCATGTAACACAGCTGTATACCCAGTGCGCAAAGCTAAAGGGTGTTCTTGGCGCTTCATACAGGACCTCAGGCCCTTGAACAACATAGTGGAAACAGAATACCCCATAGCAGCGAACCCGGCCACAATATTGTGCGGCATTCCAGCAGAGGCATCACGATTTACAGTGATAGACCTCAAAAATGCCTTTTTCTCAATACCCCTGCACCCAGACTCACAAGATCTGACAAGCTTCACGTACAGGAACACAAAGTGGAAACACACCAGATTGCCACAAGGCTACTGCGAGTCACCCTCAATCTTCAACAGGGTAATACAGATGGATTTGTGTAACATTGAAGTGGAAAGCACAGTGTTGGAGTATGTTAATGACATAATAATTTGCAGCACAAGCGAAAGAAGATGTAGAGAGAACTCATTGAAGATGCTGACGGTATTGGCTGAAAAGGGTTACAAGGTAGACAAGGAGAAGTTACAGTACTGTCAGGAACAGGTACTTTACATTGGTCAGCTCATATCTCAATACGGAAGAAAGATTGCACCACAAAGAGCACAGGCTATTTCAAAAACGCCGCCACCCCACACAGTGAGGGAACTGCAGCAGTTCCTGGGATTGTGCAACTACTGTAGAGCCTGGGTATTTGATTACAGCTCATACATAAGACCCCTACTTGAGGCATTAAAAGAAGCTAACAAAGGGGAGAAAAAGTTGGGGTGGACAATTGAAATGAAAGAGGCTTTTGATGAACTGAAAGATGCAATATCAACTGCTCCGGTGCTGGCCACCCCAGATTATGAACGACAATTTTTTATATTCTCACTTTGCGACTCAGCAGTAATGAAAGCAGTGTTGGCTCAAAAAACAAGCATGGGCTACAAACCAGTAGCGTTTTACAGTGGTCACTTGGATCCTGTGATGTTAGGACATTTCCCTTGCGAACAAGGTCTTGCCGCAGCTGCCTCTGCGGTAGAGAAAGCATCAGCCATCACAATGGGGTGCTCAACCACACTATTTGTGGAACATGCACTATTTGCAATATTGAACAAGCCTAAGTCCACACTAACCACGCAGAGGGCGTCAGGTTATGAGATCATCTTATCTAGACCAGAACTATCAATTGTTAGATGCAGCACGGTTAACCCTGCAAGGTTTATAGCAGAAGTAATTGAGGAAGGAGATTATGCACACGATTGTACGCAGACTACCGAAATGTACTCGTGTACTAGAAAGGTTGAAGAGAACGCACTAGATGGAGGTGAGCTCTTGTTCATTGATGGGTCCTCAACAATAGACCAAAGTGATGGGATAAGGAGAACTGGGGCAGCAGTGGTAAAAATGACAGAGGAACCGGTGTGTGTGGCGATGAAATGCGTACAATTACCACAGCATTACTCTGCTCAAGCAGCCGAATTGGTTGCACTGATCTTGGCGTTGAAGGAAAGTTTCGACAAACGAGTGACTATATATTGTGACAGCGCATATGTCACGTCTACTGTCCACTCCGGATTGTCCAAATGGAGGAGAAGAGGGTTTAGGAGAGCTGACGGCACCCCAGTGCAACATGCTCTCTTGTTGGCTGAACTAATTGAAGTAATAAATGACCCCCAAGAATTAGCTTTAGTAAAATGTACCGCACACACCAATGGAGAAGATCTTATCTCAAAAGGGAATGCAGCAGCTGACGCACATGCGAAGTATGCTGCATATTTTGGTGAGATATGGAACCCCCCAGAGTCAGAGAGAGGGAGAGGGAGGGGAATAGCTAAGGAGATGTTGATAAGAGAAGGGTACACCCATCTCCCAGCCACACAGATAATGGAGCTACAAGCGGCTGCACCAATGGCAGAAAAAGAAATATGGGTAAAAAGAGGATGTACAATGTCACCAACGGACGCACTATGGCGCCAGGGTAACACTGGAAAGATGGTAATGCCATTGGCACTATTGAACACCGCCCTGAGCCAACTCCACCACCCACCCCACACAGGCAAGGAAGTTATCGCAGCACGAATTAGGGAAGATTGGTTCTGTCCCGAGTTAGATTCCCATGTGACGAATTTTATCAGCAATTGTCTCACAAGTCAACAGTTCACGGCCGGTCACACGCTGAAGGTGATAAAAGGTACTATACCCCAGCCTGAGGGACCCTTCCTGCACATCCATATTGACTATGTTGATATGATCAACGTATGTCAAGGAAATAGGTATATGATTGTAGTAGTATGCCCATTCTCCAGGTGGATTGAGGCAGGACCCTGCTCAGACCCAGATGCATTCAGAGCAGCTAAATTTCTAGTGAGGGAGGTTTTCCCCAGGTGGGGAGTGTGCGAGGTACTGCGGTCAGATAATGGTCTGCATTTCGCTAATGAAATGTTCCAGCACATCACATCCTTACTGAACATCAAGCATAAATTTGCATGTGCATATCACCCGCAGGCCAACGGTATATGCGAACGCCTGAATGGCCTACTGAAGGAGGCAATTGCAAAGATACAGCAGACAACAAAGAAGAGTTGGCTGTATTGCCTTCCGCTAGCCCTATTTGAGCTAAGGAATAGACCAGGCTCCGATCACCACCTCACCCCTCACGAGGTGGTGACCGGACGACAAATGCGCCTCCCTCTAACGCCTACATCAAGAGCATTCACAGACTATGAAAATACAGCAATTGTTCTTGGTGATGAAATGTACCAATATGTGTCTTCCTTGATTACTAGTGTGGTGTTTGTGTCTCAAAAGCTCGAGCGCACGCGGGGCGGGTCTAAGAGTGATCAACAAGAAGACGCGGATAAAGAATTGGAAAAGGGAAAACTGTGCAAAATTGCTAAAGGTGACCACGTACTACTCCGCAATTTCAAAAAGTGGAACAGCCCACGCTTCACTGGCCCCCACCTGGTAGAGGAAGTATCAACAAGAGCCGTAAAGTTACAAAACAAACGTGCCTGGAATCGCCTACACGACGTAAAGATCTACAAACTCCAGACCCGCCCTCGCGCCACCGACAGGGCCAGTGGAAGAACAGCAACAACGTCACCCATGGAGGAAGAGACTTCTACCACAGCCAACGACCAAAGTGTCTCCCTACCCCACCACCCCCCAGGTTCCCCAGAGACAACTACTGAAATAGAGAAGGGTAATTCCCATACCGCCCATCCCATGGTCACACGATCAAAGAGTAAAGAGACTTCCGCCAGTTGAGCTCTAAATCCTCTGCCTATCAACGTCCTACCCACTGCAGTAATAACCCGACTGAAGGACATTATCTTGCACATATACACATGTAAACACTTGAATGTTCTTTTTTTCTCCCGCACATGCAGGTACCGTGTATTAATGTACTGCTAAGAAAACAGATAACTAACAAGGTTCACTGCCCAGGAGTAGATGCTACCCTCAGACGATAACTACCCTGAAGAGCTATCACACCAATTTGTCTATCACATAAAAAGGCCAAAGTACCTGAAAAGAAGGAGGGTACGTGTCTACTACACAGCATTTCTCTTGGCCATAGAACAATCAATGCCCCATCTGCACCAATACTTGCCTGTCCTAAGAGATAGATCACTTAGAGTGGCGTGGGAACAGCTCTTCGCCTGGGCACTGAACGACTACTTGATAGGGAGAGCTTGAAAACAACAACTAACACTAATAACAAGCATATTGAGAATTTTCAGGCGGGCAACTATAACGTCGCAAGAATTAGCTGCCAGACTGCATCAAGGTAAGAGCAAAATGCCGGTGAGACTAGCCTCTGTAATAAAGATGATAGGGCTTTTGATGATCACCAGGTTCTTGGCTGCCTCTGTATGGCAGAACAGTTATGCTATCAGTATTTTGGCTGTACTCAAACCTAATATACCCCCACCCACTGCTGCAACAGGTGCTACGTCAGGTGGTACTCGCAAAATTCCACACAAGGGAAATAGAGTTAAACGCAGCACATACTCAGATAATAAAGGTATTGACAACTTCATACAACATTCAGCACACGTCTCGAACAACATGTGGTACCAACACATGACTCAAATAGGTAAGCAGACAACAGAAGACAGCTGCTACGTCTGCTCATTGATCCCATACGCCATGAGCGCTTCTCGGACATTCGTTGCCACGGAAATAGATGAGAAGACAGCACGATGTATAATATACCTGGCCCTGTTCCAAACGAAAGGGAGATTTCAAGGGACGGTGGTGAAACTGGTGTGGAAAACACGAGACACATATCCATACGAAAACAACTTCCTCAAGACTTATTTGAGTTACCACAAGAGCAGTTTGCATGCTAAGTCCTTCAGATACATGACAAGTGGTCCTGAAAAGGGAGAAACAAAGCAAGTAACACTACAATACCTACCATGTCACTGGTACGCCACTGAAGTTCCTGGTAAACAAGGATGTTGGGAAAGACCACTGGTAACAATAACAGGGAAGGTGTACATGGACAACAAATGGGACATAGGAGTGATTGGCAGCAACATGGTAACAAGAGATAATATTACAACTATTAATGAACACAACGACAGATGCTGGACGATTTGGGTCAAGTATGTTCCCATGCTAACGTGGATAGAGAAGGATGAAGACCCAATAATCATACTGCCGCTGTCTGCACCTAAGGTATGCTACCAACATAGAGGAGAAGTGGACGTGGGATACAACACCAACTGTGCAAGCGTGACGGAGTTACCTGAGGGGGGAGCAGGAACAGCAGTATTAATGGACCATTACTGGGCTTGCGGAGACAAGGCATACCACACACTGCCCCCTCTGTGGAATGGTATATGCACAATGGTACACATTAATGTACCATCACTAGTGGTGCCCCAGAAACATGTGAATGCGGCTAACTTCCCCAAAATGGATGAAGGAAACAAGAGGAAGAAGAGATCTGTACAACCTCAGACGGGGCCAGAAAGCCAAAACAACGGCAACAACACTGTCCTGAATAGAAAGAAAAGACAAGGAGAACCTCTGACAGGAAATTACCTATGGGGAAGGTCGGAAACAGCAATCACTTCAATCCCGCCAGAACACAGACTATTCAGCAGAGCAGCAACGGTCTTCTCCTCAATAATACATCCGGGACTGCAGGCTTACGCAAACGCGAAATGGCTCCAGATAACTCGATGGGAACTAATGATGACAATTAACTCTACAGTAAATGGATTCAACGCAATAAAAGAGGAACTGCGAGCAGTGAGGATGGTAGCACTACAGAACAGATATGTACTGGACCTCCTCACAACAATGGAAGGAGGAGTTTGCGCAAAGATAGGACGATCATGCTGCACATTCATTCCTGCTAACGATGCTGACAATGGTACTCTGACAATAGCAGTATCACAACTGGCCCAGAGGTACTCCAAAATGGTGGATGAAAGTAAAGGTGTGAAAAAGGATGACAGCTGGTATTCGCTATTATGGTCATGGATGCCATCTTGGCTGTCGGACGGACTGAAGATTATAGTTGGATGTATGATTTTGGCTGGAGCTGCACTGATCATAATAAGATTTTGGAAGGCCCGGAAGGCTCGCACCACAGAAGAAATGATCGAAATGGTTGGTATGCACCCCTTGATGCCGGCAGATGATGGCCAACACACAGGCGCAATAATAAAAGAAAGAGAGAAATTGCGCAACCAGATCATCACCAATCACCTGGACCCACCATCTGTAAAGCTCGAAAACCCAAGAAACCCAAGGAGCTACATAGGGAAATGGGTATACTGCACACCTGGAGGAACCTGTGTATATATGTATTGGTCATTTGAAGACCATGTCAACCACTATGGACATTTGGGAGGAGTAACTAAAATATGGAGAGTGAGAGGAGATAAGGAAAAGGATATGTTTGTGGTCGACAAGTCGACCAGAGGGGGGACTGAAGTGGGAGAATGGAACAAAAGGCTCCCACCAATCCCCTCACACCACTGGCCCAGAGGATCATGGCCTAGGCACCCACCAAGAGAGGAGTTTGCCCATCTACCAGACGACCAAATACCCTGGTACAGGAACATACGGATGTGCCCACCCGCCTGCCCTGCCCATGCCGACACCTGCGGCATGGATGGACTCGACTGAACTATCCAACACTAAATCAACACATTGTTAGAGATGCCATGACGACCCAGCCTACGGTCAGCACACCCGTGCAAACATGCACCCTGGACACACCCACACCAATCCACACGAAGAACATATTCAGTGCTATGACGTAGGTGACGGACACACTCACCGACGCGCATCTTTATTATTTTTCACATAGGCTTTTCAAAATGCAGAAACGCAAGACGCACAATGAACTCATCTAAAACGCTTGCTCACGCTTCTCCTAAACCCATGTATTACAATGAGAAATATAACGAAGACCTGATACTGGGGATAAAGCAATATGATACCATAACCCAAAGCGCTGTGTATCAAATGGTTCCACCCATGCACCAGGCCCAAGTAGGCCGCAAGCAAGAACTACCATGAACATTGAATGAGCAAGAGTACAGTTGCTGACCCTGCAGAATGAGCCCGGCGATAGCAGACAGTCAAGGGCACAATGTTGCAAACTCGTGTGCCGCAAGCCGACGCCAAGGTCACACCTGCAAATTAAACCAGGCACACAGTGGAAAATACAACATTAATTGTGCAGAATTCTGCCTCGACCACGGTCCCACCTCACGTGACCGAGCCAAACCTGACCGGGTGCCAGGCCTAGGAGGAGGGAGGCGCCTGGATCCCCCGTTTCAAGACACAGGCAGATACAATTAAGCGACTCAATGGACATCTGCGGCGGTGGGAGTAGTCGGCCTTCCAGCATATGAATAAATCTTCACATTGTCTGCACATACCCATAGTGAAACATTGTTGCAAATGACAGGTGCACCGCGAGCTGGGAACAGCGATGGTCCCAGACTAGGGGGCTCGCGAATGGACCAATCAGAACATGGGGCTCTTATCACTGGCGCCATTAACATTAGCCAATCCTTCGGGGTCTTCATGTAACAATTTTCATGTATCAAATTGAAGGGACAACCCATGTATACCACCTGACTAACCCTTAACCACTAATATCGCTCTCTATACGTATGCTATACTAACCCTACCACTCGGGGAACCAATCCAGAGTGGCGATAGCTTTTTTGCTAACTTTCCAAGGTGACGCAAGTAGCGCGTCATACTAAGGTAAAAAGGGCCTGCGAGCCCCACAATGAGAGAGAGTGTCGGGACTGACGCTTACGATCCTTGACCCATCCCTGCAGTTTTGTTTAATAAACAGCAGAATCACCTTGCTTCTTGCGTGTGTCTCATACTCAATTTTTTGGGATATCCGGGAGGGGTTGGGGCCTCCCTGCCCGGAGGTCCGCGGACGGCCCAGCCGACCCCGGCAGAACTTCCCCCCGACAACTTGATATAATAGTACTTAATTTATCAACTTTGAGGAGATGATGGGCTGAGTTGGCTCTGCCGGGATTCGAAGTTGGACCTTGAAGGTTGGCCCCATGTCAGAGGTGAGTCCCAAACATGTGAGCTGTGTCAGCAGTGCACTTTCTGGCTCCAACAGAGGGCCCAGGGGGTTGCTCTGTTTCAGCTCTGGGGGCTTTGTCTGAGCCTGAGCATTGGACATTTTGCAGCACTTTAAGGGCCTCAGCCCAAGGGGGATGAGTTGGGGTAAGAAGGGAAAAAGCAGCCAACGTCTAATCACTATCATTTCAAAGTTTCCTGCAAAAATGTCGGTGGCCATTACTGGAGAAATTTCTGTAGAAAAATGTTCTCAAGAAAAAAGGTTTTCTGAACTATGAGAACTGCGCCATAATGCAAAAAGAAGCTGATCGAAGAACACATGGAGGCCATGTTCCAAGTCCTGCAGATCAGTACAAATGGTGGTAAAAGTGTCCGTACACATTAACAACCATTTTTAGCAATTCGTGGGATTTTCGAGACTTTGCCAGGTGGTGTAGGGGAGCAGGACGGACTTAATATATCTTCCTAGCTTTCCCGCTCTGCCTACCAAATATGGCCGCATGACGTCCAGCATGTATTTTCATGCTGGCAGAAATGCAATGGATTCCTGTTGAATCCATCTGAATTAACCATCTAATAAAAGCAGGAAGTATTTATAGGAATCTTTTGCGAGTGCTTCCTGCATAACCGGCTTCCGCAATTGTTAATTAAAGGAAAGGCGATTTTTTGACCTGTGTTTTACTCTTTAATTTTCCACTACGTGCAAACAGAAGTAGTTTCTCTGTACAATTTAGGATTCAAAATAAAATGGGCCACATGGAGATTCTCTTAGCATTTTCATGAAAATTCCAATGGATTTTTTGGCAGGAAAAACCTTGATCTATTTGTTTTTAAAGTTCTGCATAATTTCCAAGTATTCTCTCGAATTTTATGGCAAGCTGCATGCGACATTCATGGACTAGTTCTCAGAATTATCAGAACACTTATTTTGTAAGACAATCTATTAGTAGGACAATACAATCTTTAAGTAATACAGCATTGTAGATTTTCATTATTTTGGTCGTTTTTAGGAAAAAGTGTTTTTTAGAATGTTGCATTCTTGCACAGTGCGTGGCAAACACTGACAGGTGTTAGCCAAATTGCTGGACCTTGATGACTATTTTAGAATCAGTGAGCATTCCATCAGACTCTATCATGGAACAGTTGACTTTGAGATTTCAGATTTTATACATTCTGCTAGTGCCAGTGGGTCCAAGGGTGGCCACCTACTAGCTTGATCCATTTCAGACCTAGCCCCTCTACTAGTATTTCCATGCTGAACCTCTACTAGTATTACCATGCTGAACCTCTACTAGTATTTCCATGCTGAACCTCTATAAGTATTTCCATGATGAACCTCTACTAGTATTACCATGCTGAACCTCTACTAGTATTACCATGCTGAAGTTTTCTATAGTAACACCATTTCTTAAACATTTCGTTTACCCTGATAAGCTTAACTGATCCCCAACAAAAATCATTTTCCACTGGACTCCATTTCTTAAATTCTTTGGAACAATCGACTTTATTTTCCCCGTGTTCTGTATTTTTGCATATTTTCTTTATCATAGTAGGGTTATAATTGTGTCTGGGATCTTCGATGCACATAAGAGCAAAATCCAGCCGAGTTTTCAGGAGGACCAAAATATATACATATATTCCCCTTTTTAAATCGTCATATGTGTGTATATTTTCTTTGTGGTATCCTTAAAACCTGACCAGATTTGACTGTTTGGTGGACCGCTGAGCCCAGACTTAATTTGAGTTAATCCCTTTTTTATGCCTTCTGCATAGGTATTGCATTTCATAATTTGTCATAGCTATAGTAAAGTCTACATGTTTCTTGAAAGTCCTAGAACTTCTTGATGGGTAAAATCTTGATATCGGCTAATCGACCAAACAGTAGGTGGGTGCATCTTTGGTGCATCTCTGTCAATAGCAGAATCTGAAGACTAGGTGTGCTCTGATATGGCAAGGGAATTATTTACTGTCTCTGTCTGTCATTTCTGCCAGGCCAGTGACCTCTTCCCGTTTAGCATTCGGTATATAGACAACTCTAAGATTCAGTGTAACATTAGAAGAAGGACAGTTTCAAAACGATCAATGAACTCAAAAACCCTTCATCCTGCAACATATTACTGATCCCAACCCAGAAACTCTGCGACTCCATTTCAGCAAACTTTAATGACATAGACAGATCGAAGACCAAATACCAGTGTTTAACCTAGTGCTAAGCCTAATGTTGGAAATAGCACTGAGCACAACATTGAGACCAGTAAAAGGATATGTTCGGCCCTTCTTGGTGTAAGAATTAATTACTACAGTGAACGCCAGCAAACCCTGGAGAATCACCCAGAGACCTATGCCCTCCGTTGCACCAACAGCCCGTACTTGCTCCCTATTTAAATTCCTCCTCAACTCATCCACTCAGTGAACTTCCACCCCATTTCCAACTCTCCATTTCCTGCAAAGGTTCTCAAAAGATGAATCTACTAGCATCAAGATGATCTTGTGAATAAAAACAACAGCCTTTAACACAAATCACAACACAGATTCAGATATATGGGGGTAATGGAATTCACCCTCTTTTTCATTTGAGACATCCTAATACTAAACACACCAAGTGCATTTATGTGCCTGGATACTGCTTGTGCATTCAAAACTATGAGCCACACAGCCCTGCTGTGGACATACCATTAGAAGAAACTGAGAAAGACAACATTCCTCTTGGACACGATAGGGTAGCGACCCCAAACATGGCCCCCTTCGGGTCATGTACCTGCAACATTAGATGTGGAGCACCCCAAGAATTCAGCCTTTCACTTCTCTTCAACAGTTACAAGAGTCCTCTGCTGGAATTCATCAACAACTCAGACCACACTTTTGATACCCAAATAATCTACAAACAAAATCACAACCTCAAATCACCAGGATCTTGACACTGGCTTCTTACATGTTGACTCATGGATAACTACTAACCAACCCAAACTTAATCTAACCAAAATGGAAACAAAGATGTGTGGCACACATCAATCCTCAGGCTTGAAGAGATGAAAACCTACCCATAGAAGTCCACAACAATCAAAAACCTCATACTCATCATGCCATGGAGTGCCCTCACACTCAAATCCTAGGTGAATTCCTTTGAAAGAAGTTAATAGTTCCAACTCTGAACTATCAATTGCATCATGCCATACCTGGCCATCCCATATAGAAGCATTGCAGTCATCGCACTAGAACAGGCTCGACTAGGGCAACAGCCTCTATTTGGGGCTCATAGACTACTTAATAAACTGACTAGAAGGATCCTAAAATGCTGCAGCTCAACACTTCCTACGACTCAGAAACTGAGAAGACTTAACCCTGGTCTTCAGAATGTTACACTGGCTCCCAGTCAAACATAGGGAACAATTGAAAACCATCCGTATTGCCACCACACACCTCCCGTGGCAGAATCCACCAAGAAGAAATGAATCCACTAAAATCTGTCAAGAACACAGTGGTAGTAGCAGTAACATGCTTCAACTGGAAACTTCACAGAAGATCTTCCTTCTCTTTCATGTCAACCAAGCTGGCGAATGGCATTCCCAGGTTTCTGTGCATGGAGGCAGAGCTCTACATCTTCATAAAACCCCCAAAACTTGCCTATTCACAAGACTGCAAGTGACATACTTGCAAATCACTCTTAAAAGCTGGCCCAATCAAAGCAAACTGGACCTTTCTTAGCCAGTAGCCATCCCAGATTCAGACTCAAAGACTGACTGGTAACACTCAGACAAACAAGCATGGTTGGCAACCCCCAAAGAATAACGGCTAAAACAGTAACAAAATAAATAACCATCACAGACATTGGACCAAAAATACTCAACGGAGCAAAGACCATTTAGAACATCAATCTCATAAATCAGGATGAAACAGAGGTGGGACTCTTTCGAGTCAGATGCTACATGCCAACACATGCTATATACCTGTGCACAACGCTTCCTTCAAGGAACTAGTGGCATTGCACGCAGTCGGGTGAATCTCTGATGCTCTTGCTCATCTGTCACGAACTTCTCATACTAACAGACAAACATTATCCATTAGAACCCAGAACAGTAGTTACTCTGCATCCCTTATGGGGAGGACAATGACAGGTCTTCCACTCCCAGATCAACAGCAGACCGGAACTTAAATAGATCAGTCAAGCACTCACATGGAATTCTCATTAATCCCAAATCTCCTCTGCTAACCCAACTGACCAATTCCCATCTCCTTCTTCCAGAAGCGTACACTATACACACAGACTACGATTCGCACAGCAGCCTTATGTCTGATAATATGCCACATTCACCTCAGAAGAGTAATCCCAGAGCTTGCCTCTTTAATTATATCAGCCCCCACCCAGCACCTGTGGCTAACCCAGTTTCTCAGTCCTGCGATCTAATAAATCCTGGGATCTCCCCTCTGAATGTAACACACACACAAGTGTCACTGCCACAACCACATACAACCATACCGACACTCAGGGCGTGGGTACTTCAATCCTGCACTCGCCAATATTTCAGTTTGTGCATGAGTTTCTCCTACTAATGCTCCAATGCTCAACTCCTCCTCTTTTCTTGGGACTCCGTATAAATATTCAGAAAAAAAGCAAATGGGTGATTTGTTCAAAATCAGCTGTATGAAAATTACGTACAGTCGAAAATGTTGAATAAATCCCCATTCAGTGTCGTTATAATGAACAACGGGAGCGGAGGATGCGGGGTGCCCCCCACTCCCAATTATACAGAGTTTGAAAAAAAAAGGAGGACCCTGCAGCATCGGTTTCCATGAACGTGATTCAAGGGAACCGGCATCGCAGAGGGATGCAGGAAATGGCGGCACACAAGGAGCTGTGCCGTCAACAGGTAAGTAAGGGGGTGGGGGTTGTGCTGTTTACCAGAAATGTTCAGGGGAGTGAAAACTGAAAGTCGTTCAAATGACTTTTGGTTTTTTTCTCCCTCGAACATTTCTTATTCGATCTATTCATGGGCAACCCTTTTCTTGCATAGGCAGTCATAACGAGGACAGAAATTGGCGGAAGTGTGCTGTACAAGTCTACTGTACATTACATTGCAATACAGTGAATTGAATACAATAATTCAGGCAACAGGAAACAAGCTTCTTGTTAACACATTGGATTTTGAAGGTCAAACACCAAAAAGAACGATTTATTTTGGGAGTTTTGGTGTTGTCGCCAAAATGCTGAAATATCACATATTGGGCCCTGACCCTCACCATCTCCTGTGCTGGTCATTTTTTTAGTTAAACACGGGTTCCGTCCCCTCAACCCCCCTTCATGTCCCTACCACCCCTGCCCGCATCCCACTTTCCCTTCATACATTAACACCATCCAATACATTTTAACTAGCAGCCCCGGTCCCTCCCATTCCCCCCACAAACATTCACCCACCTCTCCCTCACATACATGTACACACCAACAAAAATACTTACCTTCCACGACGCCCTTCGCCCGACCCTGCCTGTTAGCCCCTGTGCTGGGCCCTTCGCCCGACCCTGCCTGTTAGCCCCTGTGCTGGGCCCTTCGCCCGACCCTGCCTGTTAGCCCCGGTGCTGGGCCCTTCGCCCGACCCTGCCTGTTAGCCCCGGTGCTGGGCCCTTCGCCCGACCCTGCCTGTAAGCCCCTGTGCTGGGCCCTTCGCCCGACCCTGCCTGTTAGCCCCGGTGCTGGGCCCTTCGCCCGACCCTGCCTGTTAGCCCCTGTGCTGGGCCCTTCGCCCGACCCTGCCTGTTAGCCCCGGTGCTGGGCCCTTCGCCCGACCCTGCCTGTTAGCCCCTGTGCTGGGCCCTTCGCCCGACCCTGCCTGTTAGCCCCGGTGCTGGGCCCTTCGCCCGACCCTGCCTGTTAGCCCCTGTGCTGGGCCCTTCGCCCGACACTGCCTGTTAGCCCCTGTGCTGGGCTCTTTGCCCGACCCTGCCTGTTAGCCCCGGTGCTGGGCCCTTCGCCCGACCCTGCCTGTTAGCCCCTGTGCTGGGCCCTTCGCCCGACCCTGCCTGTTAGCCCCGGTGCTGGGCCCTTCGCCCGACCCTGCCTGTTAGTCCCTGTGCTGGGCCCTTCGCCCGACCCTGCCTGTTAGCCCCTGTGCTGGGCCCTTCGCCCGACCCTGCCTGTTAGCCCCTGTGCTGGGCCCTTCGCCCGACCCTTCCTGTTAGCCCCGCCCCTGTGCCCACTCATGTTAGTCTCAGGGATGAAACAGGGCCGCACACTGAGAGACAGCGTCAGAAGGAGCAAGGTTAGTGCAAGGGGATAGAGTAGAGAGGGGGTTTAATTATGGGCTAGGGAGGTGGATGAATGGGGTTTTAACGATTGATTTAGAAAGATTGAATTATTTATTTAATTCTGTTTTTCTAAATCGATCTTTGTTCTTTCGATTAATTAAAAACTATATTTTTACTTAATACCAGTTTTCCACATTTTTGGGGATTAGATGCTGGTATTCCATTTATAATTCATACATTTGAGAGGGTGTATTAAGAAGATATTCTGTTAAAAATGCATGCATGATGATCGTGCTCTGGATACATGTTATACATTATTACAGAATTACTGACATTGTGGAAGCACTTCCCAAATTCCATAATTATTGTTCAACAGCCAAGAGGTCAAGTCAAATAATGATATGGGCAGGGGGGCAAGGCTCATGGTCAGGGACATGGAGGCATTCTGTGTGGGCTGCACGGGTAAAGGCCTTGATGGGTTCACAGATGTCGGATTTTCAGGATATCCCCCAATAATATTCCTGAGTTTATATACAATGATAATACACATAATGATGTGATGCTTTATATAGTGCTTCAGATAGTATTCTTCCAGTTTTTAAGTGTTGTAATCATTGTGTCACCATTATTATACATTCATGATACTCAGTTTATTTATGTTGGGAGAATGAAGGGCTGAGTTGATCCTGACCAGGATATCAAACCCACGGTATTGTCTTGTTTCCAAGGCGAGCGCTTTGCTCTTGAGCCATCTGGATGAATGCACATTTAAATGCATGCACATTTATTAATGAGAGAGCCTGAAAAAGTCACATCTCCTAATCCAGGTCTTCACAGCCTGGAGTGGGAAATGTAACACACACAAAATATTGTTCTCTTTGGATGCAGCGCTTCACAGTATTTCATGAATTATCAAATAATAAAAACATTATTTAATGAAAAAATCTTAAGGGTAGAAAAGGACAAAAAGAAATTGAAATTAATGCATTATACGATACCGAGCTACAATCAATTAATATGCACAAAATAATTTCAATAACATTTTTATTGCATCTGAATTGAAAGTAAAAAAGGTGATGCAATTAAATTAATTTGTTCTGATTCTATATAAAGAGAATACAAAATACATTAATTTCATACAATGTTACTAAACAAAAGTTGTTGGTGAACAGTATGATCAGAAATCCATAGATAATTAAAACATTAAAAGCACAATAGTCAAAGGTAACGAATCTCACTGCAACTGAATCGAGAATAAGGAACTAGTCTGTATGGCTTGAAACATAAAAGATCCAACAAGATCAGACAGAATCATCAAAAACAGACCCAACTCAGACAAATCCAAAACTGGAAATGTTCCAGTCAGTCTTGCATTTATCTGACAGTAATGATGTGTCGCCATCCAAGTAACGTTTGAGAGTCATTCAATGACACGCCTTTTTCAGGGGAGCATGTGTACAATTTCAATTTAAAGTAGCATGCCACTTCCACGTACTTTCACGAACTATCCACCAAGAATTTCTTCAATCATCTCAGTTAAACATGTTAATAAAATAAAATAAATATCATTCCCAAATGGAGTTGACAGAAAGATATGGCAGAAGATTCCGGTTGAATTGATCTGACTATTAATCATGGGGTCCTAATATTTAGTCCTTTAATGAAGATGATAACTCAGAATGGGCATTGGTGTGATCTGTTTCATTACATTATAAAAATTTCAACATAATACTCTATGTTCAAAATGATGTTCAAAATCACAGTTGGCCTCTTGCTGGTTTCTGGTGAATCGAATCGGATCACCTTTTGTCCCAAAGCATGAATTCCAACCAAACTTGCGAGTGGCATCCGTGTGGAGTGGGAGATGTGTCAGTCAGTTTGCAGCTGGCCGGAGTGAGCAGTGGAAGAGATGTTATCTCTCAATGGTCTGGAAGGTAAGGGGAGTGGCTGGATGACACATGTAGAGCATGGTGTGGGTGTTCAACCACATTGCAGAGAGATCATTTGATCGGATAACCAGGTAAAGTATGTAGCAAACAGGGCTGGTAATGTCCCACAAACCCAAACCCAGGCCTAGGTAGGCCCGAGTGAAGCTAGGGCCTCAGCGATGGCTCAGGGCCTTTACTGGCTCGAGAACCCTGGGGTTCCTCTGGGCTGTGAATAATTAATTAATTTACTTTTTAATAGACATGGACTCCAGACACATTTCGTGAGCTCAATCTCCAATGAAAAAAACAAGATGGTCACCGCCATAGAAAATAGAAAAGGGCCCAAGTCCCTTTTCTACTTTATGGTGGCCGAGGACGGCAGGGGGAGATGCAACAAGAGCACAAAGCTCCAATCGAGCAGGTAAATAGAGAGGGAGGGGAAAGGGTGGGGAAGGGATCCCTGCTGCCTCCCCACAATCAAGATGGTGGAACCCGGAGAAAGGTCTTGAGTGGCTGGAAAACCACCAGCATACACTGGGTGTTCTTGCGCCTGTTTCCAGCCATCTCATTGGTTGAGGGATCTTCCCCCGGGTGCGAATGTTAGGTAATGTAAAAAAGAAAATCTACATAATGACTGGAACAAGGAATTGTGACTGATTAAAGTTCAGCAGATGAGTAAGGTAAGTTTCTAATAGGGCTTATGTCTGAAAGGGCAGGCGAGGATGGGCATCATGTTGGCAGTGTATGGGTGTTGAACATAGAGGAAAGTCAAGACTGGAGAGAACGAGAGTTGTCCTGTGTCACTCAATAGTTCTGCGATGCAGCAGGCCTGTGGAATGTGAGGTCTCTTGTCCTGTCTTCTTGCCAAGCGTTCCAAGCTCTGTCCTACAAAGGAGTGTGCTTTGGTACCATTCAAAATTCTGGTTTCCCACATTAGTTAAGTATAAATCAGTTGGGGCCTAACGTTCATCAGTCCCAAACTGCAGATTCTTTACTCGGTCTGTGTTATCTAGCCTCACTCAGAACATAACTGGGCCTGGCAGTTATCATAACGATGTAAGCCATTGACGATGACTCCACTGCCAATTAAAAGCCAGATTTAATGTTCAAGGGCAAGTGTGGCACACCCGGGTGCCCACCTGCTGGTGGCATCTTGACAAGTTTCCTAGAATCATATTATTTTAGGACCACTGGTCAGCCCTCTGGTCTCATCTTGAAGTCAGAGCAAGAAACGTTGAGTCTGGGTCTGTTGTTTCCCCATTCCAGGAACAACATGGTGCCCTTCTCCAGAACTTTCCCTACTAAACCATGCTGCTGACAAGCAGCCAGTCTATGAGGAGGTGCCTGGCCTGTCCCACTCGACCAAATGTCCATGAGGGGGGGTTCAGCTGCCTCCACATTCTTCCATACCTCCCTCCCCAAATTTGAACTCTAAGACATGTTGTTTCTCAGCTGTAGAATCGGCCATGTGAACGAAATAGACAACACCTTAATACCATCATAAGTTGCAAACCCCTTTTCGAGGGCTCAAACGAGAGCCTTGCACTCCACCCAGGCTGTATAGGAAAGATGGCCTATTCTGCACTTTCACCACAGGTAAAATATTAAATATGGGACTTGCGCTCGAGCGACTCTGAAGGATATTTCTTCCTGAGAGCCTCCGCAAGGCGTCAGACTGGACGAGTCACATCAGTAGATTTGCAGCACCTCGACCGCTCCCCCCGGAGCCCACTGAATTAGGAAGGTCGATCAGAACCCTCTGAGCAAAGAATGTGAGTACTGAAAATGCCAAAACTGCAGTAGATTTGGTGTATTTCACTGTGAGAATGGAGGATTGGACAAGGCAGTACCGAGGCCAAGATAGCACCTGAGTGGCGTGCGGCTGGCATGGTGCTGGGGAGACTCTGATGGGAGCCTGTCCGGGAATGGATCCCATCACTGGAGCAGCTCTGCAGAGAGGATCGTTGGAGTCCAGATTCAGAGACCTGTGAGGTGAGGAGGGTGTAGGCTCAAGTCACTCCACCTTAGGCCAGATACTACGCTGGATGCATTGCGGCATGCACGTCCTGCAGGCCACATGAGGCTCATGGACGCATATTACATATGGCAGGGAGCCACAACTGACCCGCCTCCTCCACTGGCTCACCATAGGCGGCTCCCTAGGTGAGAAAGGGAGTCGCCTGGTACCGGGGACCCCTCAATCTCTGCACACATGCCCTCCTCCTGCACTTCTTTCACGTTCTGCTCGGACTCCGAGGAGACTCCACAATCGAGCTGGACCACTCTCATTGGGGGTTATTACGAGTACGGCGGTAAGGGGTTAATGGCACCGTAAGGATGCCGGTGCCGTTAACCCCTTACCGCCGCATTACGAGGTTCCCTCGAGGGACCCGCTCAGAACATCTGGTCAGACCAGATGTCCTTTGAGGGTCCTGCAATGGGACCAGGGAGCTAATAACGAGACCGTTATTAACAGGCCCGTTATTAGCTCCCTCCCCATTCACATTGAGCCTTATGGGGGCTCAAATGGGAATGTGGATGGGTATTTTGAATGGGGACTTACCGGGTCCTGGGTTGGAATGACCCGGTAAATCCCCATTCAAAGAACCCAGACCCCGACACGAGTTTGTAGGCAGCCATGGCGTTAATAGCACCATGGCTACCTCCAAACTCATAATGACCCCCATTGTCTCTCCCAGATGAAGTGCTCAACCGAGTTCACTTTTACATAATCAAACAGAAGATAATGCTGGACTCACAAGGGACACCAGAGTTAACATTCTGGGAGGCAAACATCCAGGTATTTCAAGACCTTGCCTCGATCACATTCCAGAAATGCAGGGCCCTCCGGCCAGTCACCTTATGGCTCAGAAAAGAGAGTTGTGTGTTACTCTCTGGCTCTTGCTTACCAACCTTAGTGTGTGGGGTGCATTCAAAGTCCCCAAACTGAAATCCCTTTCACACGAAAAGCAGGATTTCTCAACCCTGAGACAAAAACGGCTTTGCTTGTCGCTGCAAGTGAAAACTGAAAGTCCCCTTCACCTGAAAAGCAGGATGTTTAAATACTGACCCCAAAATGGCTTGACATGTGTATCTGCAGTTGACATTTGAAAAATATACTACTGCTAACAGGAAAAATGTCAAGGAAAAAGACCTGGTGCATGTTTAGAAAAAGTAATGTATATTATGTTTCGCATACGAAATATCAGCGGCCATTTGAACAGAAAAGCTCACTTGTTTTCCATGGAAAAAGTTCCTGTTCGCCTTAGGCAAACCCTTTTGGCATGTGGGTGGGCAAACTACACAAAGAAATCCCCCACTGCAAGTCAGGATGTTACATCCCCCATCAAACTACAACTGCAATAAATTATGTCACGGTGAAGGTGTGGACACCTCAGTGTTCCCCAGACTTGACTGCTCTGGGGGCAGTGATAGCAGGACAGTTGCTAATTAATTGCTAATTAATTGGATAATTGCTAAACGGCCGTGCAATATGGTACGGACTTGGCTGTCATTTTATCTAATTCCCCATGATTAACTGAAAAGGAAATATATACTGTGGCAGTTGCAAGTAAAATTAAGATGTTTTGCTACATAAAATACATTAATTTCATACAATGTTACTAAACAAAAGTTGTTCGTGAACAGTATGATCAGAAATCCATAGACAATTAAAACATTAAAAGCACAATAGTCAAAGGTAACGAATCTCACTGCAACTGAATCGAGAATAAGGAACTACTCTGTATGGCTTGAAACATAAAAGATCCAACAAGATCAGACAGAATCATCAAAAACAGACCCAACTCAGACAAATCCAAAACTGGAAATGATCCAGTCAGTCTTGCATTTATCTGACAGTAATGATGTGTCGCCATCCAAGTAACGTTTGAGAGTCATTCAATGACACGCCTTTTTCAGGGCAGCATGTGTACAATTTCAATTTATAGTAGCATGCCACTTCCACGTACTTTCACGAACTATCCACCAAGAATTTCTTCAATCATCTCAGTTAAACATGTTAATAAAATAAAATAAATATCATTCCCAAATGGAGTTGACAGAAAGATATGGCAGAAGATTCCGGTTGAATTGATCTGACTATTAATCATGGGGTCCTAATATTTAGTCCTTTAATGAAGATGATAACTCAGAATGGGCATTGGTGTGATCTGTTTCATTACATTATAAAAATTTCAACATAATACTCTATGTTCAAAATGATGTTCAAAATCACAGTTGGCCTCTTGCTGGTTTCTGGTGAATCGAATCGCATCACCTTTTGTCCCAAAGCATGAATTCCAACCAAACTTGCGAGTGGCATTCGTGTGGAGTGGGAGATGTGTCAGTCAGTTTGCAGCTGGCCGGAGTGAGCAGTGGAAGAGAAGTTATCTCTCAATGGTCTGGAAGGTAAGGGGAGTGGCTGGATGACACATGTGGAGCATGGTGTGGGTGTTCAACCACATTGCAGAGAGATCATTTGATCGGATAACCAGGTAAAGTATGTAGCAAACAGGGCTGGTAATGTCCCACAAACCCAAACCCAGGCCTAGGTAGGCCCGAGTGAAGCTAGGGCCTCAGCGATGGCTCAGGACCTTTACTGGCTCGCGAACCCTGGGGTTCCTCTGGGCTGTGAATAATTAATTAATTTACTTTTTAATAGACATGGACTCCAGACACATTTCATGAGCTCAATCTCCAGTGAAAAAAACAAGATGGTCACCGCCATAGAAAATAGAAAAGGGCCCAAGTCCCTTTTCTACTTTATGGTGGCCGAGGACGGCAGGGGGAGATGCAACAAGAGCACAAAGCTCCAATCGAGCAGGTAAATAGAGAGGGAGGGGAAAGGGTGGGGAAGGGATCCCTGCTGCCTCCCCACAATCAAGATGGTGGAACCCGGAGAAAGGTCTTGAGTGGCTGGAAAACCACCAGCATACACTGGGTGTTCTTGCGCCTGTTTCCAGCCATCTCATTGGTTGAGGGATCTTCCCCCGGGTGCGAATGTTAGGTAATGTAACTGATTTCCCTTAGCCCTGAAGCAGTTTTGAAGACTGTTGGGTAAGGCCTGTTTAAAAAAGAAAATCTACATAATGACTGGAACAAGGAATTGTGACTGATTAAAGTTCAGCAGATGAGTAAGGTAAGTTTCTAATAGGGCTTATGTCTGAAAGGGCAGGCGAGGATGGGCATCATGTTGGCAGTGTATGAGTGTTGAACATAGAGGAAAGTCAAGACTGGAGAGAACGAGAGTTGTCCTGTGTCACTCAATAGTTCTGCGATGCAGCAGGCCTGTGGAATGTGAGGTCTCTTGTCCTGTCTTCTTGCCAAGCGTTCCAAGCTCTGTCCTACAAAGGAGTGTGCTTTGGTACCATTCAAAATTCTGGTTTCCCACATTAGTTAAGTATAAATCAGTTGGGGCCTAACGTTCATCAGTCCCAAACTGCAGATTCTTTACTCGGTCTGTGTTATCTAGCCTCACTCAGAACATAACTGGGCCTGGCAGTTATCATAACGATGTAAGCCATTGACGATGACTCCACTGCCAATTAAAAGCCAGATTTAATGTTCAAGGGCAAGTGTGGCACACCCGGGTGCCCACCTGCTGGTGGCATCTTGACAAGTTTCCTAGAATCATATTATTTTAGGACCACTGGTCAGCCCTCTGGTCTCATCTTGAAGTCAGAGCAAGAAAAGTTGAGTCTGGGTCTGTTGTTTCCCCATTCCAGGAACAACATGGTGCCCTTCTCCAGAACTTTCCCTACTAAACCATGCTGCTGACAAGCAGCCAATCTATGAGGAGGTGCCTGGCCTGTCCCGCTCGACCAAATGTCCATGAGGGGGGGTTCAGCTGCCTCCACATTCTTCCATACCTCCCTCCCCAAATTTGAACTCTAAGACATGTTGTTTCTCAGCTGTAGAATCGGCCATGTGAACGAAATAGACAACACCTTAATACCATCATAAGTTGCAAACCCCTTTTCGAGGGCTCAAACGAGAGCCTTGCACTCCACCCAGGCTGTATAGGAAAGATGGCCTATTCTGCACTTTCACCACAGGTAAAATATTAAATATGGGACTTGCGCTCGAGCGACTCTGAAGGATATTTCTTCCTGAGAGCCTCCGCAAGGCGTCAGACTGGACGAGTCACATCAGTAGATTTGCAGCACCTCGACCGCTCCCCCCGGAGCCCACTGAATTAGGAAGGTCGATCAGAACCCTCTGAGCAAAGAATGTGAGTACTGAAAATGCCAAAACTGCAGTAGATTTGGTGTATTTCACTGTGAGAATGGAGGATTGGACAAGGCAGTACCGAGGCCAAGATAGCACCTGAGTGGCGTGCGGCTGGCATGGTGCTGGGGAGACTCTGATGGGAGCCTGTCCGGGAATGGATCCCATCACTGGAGCAGCTCTGCAGAGAGGATCGTTGGAGTCCAGATTCAGAGACCTGTGAGGTGAGGAGGGTGTAGGCTCAAGTCACTCCACCTTAGGCCAGATACTACGCTGGATGCATTGCGGCATGCACGTCCTGCAGGCCACATGAGGCTCATGGACGCATATTACATATGGCAGGGAGCCACAACTGACCCGCCTCCTCCACTGGCTCACCATAGGCGGCTCCCTAGGTGAGAAAGGGAGTCGACTGGTACCGGGGACCCCTCAATCTCTGCACACATGCCCTCCTCCTGCACTTCTTTCACGTTCTGCTCGGACTCCGAGGAGACTCCACAATCGAGCTGGACCACTCTCATTGGGGGTTATTACGAGTACGGCGGTAAGGGGTTAATGGCACCGTAAGGATGCCGGTGCCGTTAACCCCTTACCGCCGCATTACGAGGTTCCCTCGAGGGACCCGCTCAGAACATCTGGTCAGACCAGATGTCCTTTGAGGGTCCTGCAACGGGACCAGGGAGCTAATAACGAGACCGTTATTAACAGGCCCGTTATTAGCTCCCTCCCCATTCACATTGAGCCTTATGGGGGCTCAAATGGGAATGTGGATGGGTATTTTGAATGGGGACTTACCGGGTCCTGGGTTGGAATGACCCGGTAAATCCCCATTCAAAGAACCCAGACCCCGACACGAGTTTGTAGGCAGCCATGGCGTTAATAGCACCATGGCTACCTCCAAACTCATAATGACCCCCATTGTCTCTCCCAGATGAAGTGCTCAACCGAGTTCACTTTTACATAATCAAACAGAAGATAATGCTGGACTCACAAGGGACACCAGAGTTAACATTCTGGGAGGCAAACATCCAGGTATTTCAAGACCTTGCCTCGATCACATTCCAGAAATGCAGGGCCCTCCGGCCAGTCACCTTATGGCTCAGAAAAGAGAGTTGTGTGTTACTCTCTGGCTCTTGCTTACCAACCTTAGTGTGTGGGGTGCATTCAAAGTCCCCAAACTGAAATCCCTTTCACACGAAAAGCAGGATTTCTCAACCCTGAGACAAAAACGGCTTTGCTTGTCGCTGCAAGTGAAAACTGAAAGTCCCCTTCACCTGAAAAGCAGGATGTTTAAATACTGACCCCAAAATGGCTTGACATGTGTATCTGCAGTTGACATTTGAAAAATATACTACTGCTAACAGGAAAAATGTCAAGGAAAAAGACCTGGTGCATGTTTAGAAAAAGTAATGTATATTATGTTTCGCATACGAAATATCAGCGGCCATTTGAACAGAAAAGCTCACTTGTTTTCCATGGAAAAAGTTCCTGTTCGCCTTAGGCAAACCCTTTTGGCATGTGGGTGGGCAAACTACACAAAGAAATCCCCCACTGCAAGTCAGGATGTTACATCCCCCATCAAACTACAACTGCAATAAATTATGTCACGGTGAAGGTGTGGACACCTCAGTGTTCCCCAGACTTGACTGCTCTGGGGGCAGTGATAGCAGGACAGTTCTCCTGGCCTAGAGCATGACAAAAATGTGTAAAAATGGGGGCTAACTTCAAAGAGCAAATAACCAACTTCAAAGAGACTCATAAAAAACTCTGGTCACAGGCTGGCCCATTGAGCAGATGGCTGGATGAAGTAGATCTCCCATTTGCTGAACATACAGATTTACAATTAGTTTAAAGGGACGATTATAACTTAGGCCTTTTTCCCAGCAACCATGAGGTGGATTTTCTTCATTTATGTAATATTTTTTAGGTAATTTACAGACGATGTTGGAGATACAAAATTCATGGATCTACGAGTTAGGGAACTGGAATGACCAGTTTAATTAAGTTTCTGGCTGATCTGAAAATGGCCCGAATGTAATAGTTGGCGAACTGTTGAAGGGTAAAATGTTCATAACTATTACGCTTTCTGTGAAAATGGTGGATAATTGCTAAACGGCCGTGCAATATGGTACGGACTTGGCTGTCATTTTATCTAATTCCCCATGATTAACTGAAAAGGAAATATATACTGTGGCAGTTGCAAGTAAAATTAAGATGTTTTGCTACATAACTAGTTTTTGCCAAAAATTTGACCTGAGGCCAAATGAGGCTTGTAAAATAAGCTGCCCTATGTCTGCTCCAGACTTTTAAACCAATCTGTAGAGAGGGTCTGGAGTGGGAAGGAGAGAGAAGGGTAACTGTCGAAACCTATTGTGTGACCTCTTTCAGGGTACTCCCCCAAGATTATAAAATTGGTGGTGTCATCATGGGTATATATGGGGGACTGCACCAGGAGGAAGGGAGAGAGCTGCTGAAATTTACCATCAAAAGAGTGCTGCTGCAACTTACATCTGCAGCTGCAAGGAAACACCAGAGGAGATAGCTGAGAGTGCATCTGGGTAGAGCTGTCTATTGCTAGGAAGGCTTAAATGCTGACTTGGTCCTATGGTGGAGAGCGGGAGGATATCCTTGAGAGTGGAGAGACCAGACCCATGTCTTATCTTTCCAGAGGGTCCTGACATGCAGCTGGCTGTCACGAACTTTAAACGAGGCTTTCTCTGTAAGTAGAACTGAGCCCTGGGAAACCAAAAGGTGGGTGCGTCTGCTTGCCTTAAATCCTTTCCCTTTATAGTGGGAAAGGGGCAAAACTGTGTAAATCCTTAGCCTGTTTAACTAAAAAGATCAATTTAATTAATTCCCTATTTGGTGGAACACTACAGGGTGATTTTTTATAAAAATGTAAAATGAACAAAGCTCACATCCCAGTGTACACTGGGACACCTATATTTAATTGAGTAATCCTTTTTGTCCTGTTGACCCCGACTTGTTTAAGGAAGAGGAGTGTCTTTATTCTTAAATCAGTCAAATATTCCCAACACAGGCCTTTCAGTGGAGGTAGGGTCTGAAATCCACAATTCCCCAAATTATTCCAATTTGTCTGTCTGACTTCCCCAACACAGACCAAAGTAGGGGGGTTCTGAAAAACAAACTGCTAAATCACCCTGTGTTTATGTTTAAACAAAAGTGTGGGTGAAATCATAATTGCCATATGTATTTGTACCAATCTTGAAATCCTACTGCTAGCCTTTTAAGCCCGCAGGAAAGTAACAATTACACAGCACTACATGTATAATTGCTCTGGTTATTCATCAGTTTAATTATTTCTTGAAGTGACATTTGTAGAAAGTAAAGAATTGTGATTTGTGTTCTTTTCAATTCAGTTTTGGGATTTATTTATGTTGAGAGAAGTTTATTCTGTTGTGCCACGGATAAAGTGGTGTTTGACATTTCCGTGCAAATTTGGAACACTTTTAATTTAAATAAATACAAATATACATCCTGTACACCGGCCTCGTTCTTGGCTCATTGTTAGCTCGGGGGGGGGGGGGTGGAGGGGAAGAATCCAAGGGGCATGATATGAGTCTGAGGTAGGGCTGAATAAAAGAATCTGTTAAACCATTGGTGGCGTGACACCTTGAGTGGGGAGGGAAGGAACTCCCAGTGTTGAGGGTGGCCTCAATAAACCAGTAGATGTGTTCTGCATCCTTATCATTTATTGATTCATTTATTTTGTCATTTGTGTAGCGCCTTTTACCATATTTATGGTCCTAGCACGCTGTTGGTTGAACGCCTTCGGAGGGACCAAAGTACAGGTATGGGAAAATTATGAGGTGCTATTATGCGTGTGTGCATTTCAGACCTTAAAGTTATGAGAGCATGGCCAAGACCCTGCTAGTCACCCATGCCTGAATGGCATGTGAATGGTTGTAAAGGAGGTATACTATGAAGCAGGGTGGGTTATGTTTAAGTAGATAGAAAATTATGTGAGTAGCTACAGTTAAGATTTTTGTCATGAAAGGTAGCATCATACTTATGGCAGAGGTGTTGTGCATTAGTGTTGATGTGAGTGGCGAGGTGTGTGGGAGTGAGACTGTGCCTTCGGCTAAGTTACAAAGGTGAGGGGTGCGAGGGACAAAAAGGGTTAGCTGTACAAGCAACCATGTCTACACTCTGGAAACAATCCACATGCAAAGAGCAGTGTTTAGTCACACTTACAATCATAATGCAATAAAGCAGTAAATTAATAAACAAATGAAAGATTAAATAGGTGGATACCCTCTGAGTGGATCTTAGAGTGATAAATGACCATCCCTATGTCCCGCAAGTGCAAAAAATTCCCACCTTACATGTCTAGTTGCAGTGAATATGCCCACTGTGAAAAACAAAAGGGTATCTCATCCACTAGTCCAGCCTATTTTCTAGGATCCTCCAATGTCCCAACTCCCCCCCCCCTTTCATTCAAACACTGGGCCAAGGAAGAGGGTAAAAAGGCTAACCCTTATATATCTCATGGGACATGTCCAGCTAATCGGGTCAGCCAAAGTCAGGCACTTGACTTTAAGTGCATATATCTGATACCAATTAGCTCTCCTCACACGGATAAAAAGCAAAACATAGAGACACACTCTGAGCAAGGTGGAACACGAACAAGAGAAGAACGTTTGGGGCAAGGCAAACCTACTGGAGCATAGCGACAGACCGAGCGATGAGAGCAAAGGGTAGAGAACCCCAAGAGTTCCCTGTAGGAGGTTGTTGCCTCCAAAAGGTTGTAAAAGACATGTGGAAAATGGCAGATACCAGACAAAAAGACTGCATTGTGTTTCAAGGACACTAGTGACCCTCCCAGGTGAATGGCAGAGTTGGGGAGGCGAGGCCAAGCCTGTGGTATTAACCTTAACTCATGAATTAAACAAGAAAGAAATGCACACAGCTGGTGAACTGGCAAGCGACATGTAAAACTGGTGTGTGTTCAGGAAAGATTGAAGTTGCAACAGTGTATCACACAATTGAAGACTGTACGTGGCTGGATGAGAAGCGAAGGAAGGCAGTATAGCGGAGTGGTCCGGCGAAAGGAAGTAGTCCACTCGAAAGTCTCCTTGAAAAGTTAAATGTTTTTGTTATGAAGCGATAAAGTAAAAGAACTATAAAAATTAACCCCGGGAGAAAGGGCATGAGTAAAAAGGTGAACGTTGAACTTTTGTGCTTTGACATCGAACTACCCAGACCACAAGACACTGGGGCAAATAACACAAGAGTGTGAGCTGAAGAAACAGTTGAAAGTGGTCCTGCAGAGGTCTATAGTAAAAGCCACACACATTTGAATTTCTTCAACATCAGGAAAAGGTCTGAGCCTGATGAAAGTGTGATAAAGTTAGGGGAAGGGAACCCTTAAAGGATGTGGATTAAGCTTGGGGAGGGGAGTCCCTGAAAGTGTTGTGTTAGAAAGGTCAGAGCCCGACTGAGGGAAGCCTACGTGAACTTTGTACTTTGAAAGGTCTGAGCCCGACTGAGGGAAACTGGCATGAACTTTTTGTTCAACTATGTTTTGAAAGCTGGAAAGAGAGACTTTAACGTGGAAGGTCTGGCGGGCCTCGATCCTTGTTTTGATCTGCCTTTATTTTGAGAACCTGAGCTTTAGTGTGTCATCCTGTCTATGGAGACTGCCTTACCGTCTAACATGGGGAGGAGTGCTGACTCAGCCACATTTATACTTTATATTCTAACACTGATTTTCCTTTGCATACATATTCTGCTTTACACACTTTTTGTACAAGAGATGGGGCAGGCATTAGGTTTTGTGAGTATAGGCCATTTTGATTTGACAGACTCTACTAGGACTGTTTTATTTATTATTTGATGGTAGAGACTACTCCCATCCTAGCTATAGGGCAAAGTAGCAGGACCCTGAAAATTGAATAAAGGTTTTACAAATGATACCTTTTGTGTCAGCGTCATACTTGTGATACCATACCTCCCTTACACCACCTTCCTTAGAGTTGACAGACAGTGCTGAGTACAATTGAAGATTCAGCTGTAATTGATTATCCTCTTCCAGATTGATACAATTGCTGGACCTAAGGTGCGTTTAGGTGCGATGCATTTCCCACCCTTAGAGTCCATTTGAGGAAATACCTGGCCCACTTGCCGACTTCTTATCATGTGCAACTTTACTGGATACCTTCTTGAGTCCCTCGTCTGAAAAGTTCCCAACTTACATGTCTATTTAGGGTGGCAATGCCCACCCTCCTATGCTTTAAAGTTACTTACATTGCTGACTACGATTGAAGATTCAGCTGTAATTGATTATCCTCCTCCAAATTGATCCAATTGCTAGACCTAAGTGTGTTTGAGTACAATGCAGTGCCCACTTCAGAGGCCACTTGAGATCAAATACCCGGACCACTCTCAGGATTCTTATCATGTGCAAGTTTACTGGATACCTTCTTGAGTCCTCTGTGTGGGGTTGGCGGGGCTCAAGGGTGGGGGTTTGAGGGCTTTCCTGAAAGTCAGGTGATCTTCAATGAGGCCGAGCACAAGGGGGAGGGAGATCCAGAAGGTGGGTGCAAGGACAGAGAAGCTGGCTCCCCCAAGTCTGGAGGACTTGAAAGGGGGTCTACTAGGCGGTGTGCAGAACCTGATCTGAGAGTCTGTGTGGGGTGATAGCGTGGGAGTTTATTGGGAGGAATTCAGGGCCTTTTTTATGGATGGCACAGTGAGTAATGCACATGGCTTTGAAAGAAGCTCATTGGCTGATGGGCAGCGAGTAAAGAGATCTGTTCTCTGGGGGAAAGTGTGAGGAGGATCCTTGCTGCAGTGTTTTGGATCTGTTGGAGATTTTTGAGTTGAGATGCAGGTGTGCCTAAATAGAGGGAATTAGTATAGTCTAGGCACAATAGGATGATGGCTATTATTGCAAAGACTCTATGGGAGTAGGTGAGGTACAGAAAAATCTGCTTGAGAATTGCACAGGTGGAAGGTGCATGATCTGGAGAGAGCATTGATGTGACAGAGAGGGAAAAGTCTGAGCTAAGATAGCATCCTAGGTTTTTGACCGAAGGTATGCAAGGGGCACAGGTCCTAAGGAAGGCAGCCAAGGAGTGGGTTTGGGGAATGGGAGCCAGTAGGATTTCGGTTTTGTTTTTTTCAGGGTTGAGGAGGAGGTTGTTGCTCATCATCCAGCAGTCAGTGTCTGAGAGCCAAGTTGTCAGATCTGGGACACGCACAGACGGGGATTTGGAATGGTGAGAATGATCTGAGTATCATCTGCGTAGTTGTAACAGGTGAGTTTGTATGAGCAGATGAGCATGAGGAGGAGACAAGGGTAGTGGTTGAAGAGGAGAGGGGAGAGCCCTGTGGGACTCCATTGGAGATGGGTAGGGGGCGAAGAGAAAGGATGGAGAAAGTCATTTGGGAGCAGTCAGAGAGGAAAGAGGAGATCATCTAAGGGTGGTGTCCCTGGTGCCTAAATTGAAGAGTCTCTTCGTGAGGATGGAGTGGTTGATCATGCCGAATGCTGCAGAGAGGTCAAGGAGGATGAGTGCAGCACATCCCTCAGAGCCTGCGGTACTTTTCAGACCATCCCAGATTGAGGCAAAGGATCAGATTCATTTCTGGGGAAAGGTCTAAAGCCTGACTGGGCAGGGTCAAGAAGGCTATGGGATTCTGGGAAGAGGCTGATCTGGGAATAGACTGTGCAATCTATCAGTTGGGTTAAGAAGTGATTATTAGAAATGCAACAGTAATTGGAGGGGACAAGGGGGTCAAACAAAGGCTTTCTAAGTAGTGGTTTGATGTGAGAGGGTTTTTAGGCTGCTGTGAAGATCCCAGCTGTTAGTGAGTGGTTGGAAATAGAACTTGAGAGAATGCCTGCGCAGGTGGAGGAGAGAGAGAATGTTTTTGAGGAGGGGTCCTGAGGGGTGGCTATTGCAGAAGCCTTAAGAATTCTGGGTTGGAGATTGCCAAGAAGGAGCTCAAGATGGTGCGTGTCAGGTACAGGGGTGCAGTCGGTAGCAGGGAAAGAGGTTAAAAGTTTGACGATGATAGTGAGGTACCTTGCAATGTCTCTATGTTAAAGTGGTGGTCAGACGGGGAGTCGCACCATGCTTGGGATATGGGTGAGGGAGGGGCAGATCAGATGGAGGTGTTGAATGCAGAGATAATCTTGTGGAGTTGGTTGCATTGGTGATGTGAGAGCTGTAGAAGGCATGTTTTGGTTTTCCGATTTCTAATCTGTAGGTCCTCGTCTGTCTAGCCTGGGTGGCTTGAGGGTTTTTAGGCATTTGACGGAAGGGCTGATCCACCTGGGTGAAGGACATGTGTGGTGGGAGGAGGGTCTTGAGTGGGCAAGGGGGGGGTAAGAGAATTGGAAAGCCATTGGTTGCAGCGGTCTAGGGAGGGGATTACTCTGTATTTGGTGAGATTGGGAAGGGGGATAAGAAGGGAGGAGGAGAGATCGAGGGAGATCGTTACCTTGCTCCAGAGCAGGATCCTAGGGGGAGTTGGTTGGGAGGGTGGAGGCAGAGGGGGGAATGAGCGTACCAGGAGTCAGAGCTGAGAAAAAAGATAGCGGAGTGGTCAGTCCAGATGAGGGGGTGGGTGAGAGAGTGGCAAAAGATGGGGTCATAGGGAAGCTATATGGGGAATGCGTTAGGGGCTGTGAATAGAGGGTCTTCCGTGCCTGAGCTGCAGCAGCGGGGCCAGTTGTGTGTGGGTGAGGGTGGGAGGGTCTGCTAATTGGGGAATTATGGCCAAGGCTGCGCGAGCTGCACTTAGGGAACCAAGAGTTGAGTGTTGGGCAGGAGGGGTTCAGGCAGGGAGATGGGGGTTGGTGGATAGGGGAGGAGGAGGGGGAGGCTAGTGGCATTACCTGGGAGAAGAAGGGGCGTTGGACATCAATGGGGTAGTGCTGAAATATGCAGTGGGGAGAAAAGGGATTGGAAGGAGGGTGGGGTAGGGACACTTGAGTGGGAGAAGGGGAGGGAGAGCGAGGTATTCTGGTTGAGGTGTGCTACGGTAGCGGTAGAGGAGGGAGGCATGGTGGAGGGGAGGTCTTCTGGTTTCTGATATTTCAGAGGCCCCCCCCCTGGCTTTGTAGTTGTTTGGTATGGTGAAGGAGTATGTCTGTAGCGCAAATGGGTCGGGGAGGGGTTGGCCAATGTGATCTGTGATTTAGCCGTGCCCAGGGCCGGAAAAGTGGGAACAGTCACAATATGAATGGCCTGAGATGTCGACACAATCGCAAAGTGGACAATTTTGAAAGACACCTAGAATTAGATGATGCACGGTGCCTAGAGTGCTGATGCAATCACAGTATGATCAATTTTGGAAAACCCCTACATTCAAAAGGTGAGCAGGGACTAAAATGCAGAGGCAAACACAATGTGAGCAAGTTATGCACAACACCTAGAATAACAATGTGTACGGAGCTTAAAAAGCAGAAATTGACCAAATATGACTATAGTTTGGTAAAGCCCCCAGAATCAGAGGTGCATAGGGCAATCACAATTTGATCAATACTTGAGGAAAAACCCTAGATTTAAAAGACAAACAGGGCCTAGAACGCAGGTACAATCAAAAGCACGATGTGAACAATTTTTGGGAAACATCTGGATTCAAAAGGTGAACGGTGCCTAAAATACAAGTACTTAGGGCTAACCTATATATATTGGGCCCAATTCAGAAAAAAGGCCAGCTTACACAATTGGGCCAAATGCCAAATCCGGATAACTTGCACAATTAGGTTAAATGCAGAATATGGCTAACCTGAATAATTAAGCCAGAAGTAATAAATGGCTCACTTGTCACTAACATGTATAATTGGGCCTAATGCGACATATGGCTAATTTACACAAGTAGACTAAATGCAGAATATGACCAACCTGTAAATCCGGCCAGATGCAACATATGGCTAACTTACAACTAGTTCAATCAGGCGTAAAGCAATATCAGGCTAACTAGCACAATTAGGCGAAATGCAATATTAGGTTAACTAGCACAATTAGGAGAAATGCAATATTAGGCTAACTGGCCCAATTAGGTGAAATGCAATATTAGACAACAATGGAGTAGATATGTGATACAAAGTAATTAGAGTGGTGGGGTGTTACTGGAGTACAGTAATGGATGTACCCCCGCCCACACCATACTTACCTTATCTACGGCTGTAGGTTCTCTGCGCCAGGTGTCCCAGGTGAACACAGGGATGTTGCCATAAAAAAAGGCCATCACAGCCCAATCAGAGGTCGGTGGGCGTTATGGGAGGCGAGAGACTGGGGAAACAGGAAGCGGACAAGGAGGGGAGCGGGGAAGGGAAGAAAAGGCTCAGAAAGTACTAAACAGGATTCTAGAACTGCCAGCTTCAGGAATGGCTGCCTGAAGGCTGAGCTCCTGCACCTGGACTGAATCCCTACCCTGCACTGAGATGGCTGAACCAGCTTCACCTGATACGAAACAACCCGCTAAGAGGCAGAAGGGGGCTGGTGAGAAATCCTCAGATGAGAGAGATGAGAGGGTTGATAAAATTCTGGACATGCTCACGAAGCTGACCTTGGATGTGAATGAGATCAAGGACAAGATGTCCAGCGCAGAAGAGAGATACTTGGAGCTCACTTCAAGCTTTAGCAGAGTGGAATCTCATCTGACTAATGTGGATGACACAGTGGAAAGGATGGGAAAACAAATCAGGGATTTACAATCAAATAATGAAAGACTGTTTCTGAAGCTTTCTGAGCAGGAAAATTTTTCCAGGAGAAACAATCTGTGGGTGGCTGGCCTTCCTGAAGATTTGGAGAGGGGCAAGCCACTTGAATTTATTGAGAGAGTATTGGTTTCAGTTCTCAAGCTAGATCCTAAGACTCACCTAGAATTGGAAAGGGCACACAGGAGCTTGGGACCTAAGCCAGCACAAGGCCAGCGATCCAGACATTTTGTGATTAAGTTCCTGCGCTTTCCAACCAAAGAAATGGTGCTAAGGAAGGCCCGTGAATTACGTGACCTGTCTTGGAATGGACACAGAGTGATGATATTTGGGGACCTCAGTCGGGATGTCTTGGATAAAAGAAGAGAATTTAATATGGCCAAAGATAAGGCGAGACTGAAGAACCTCAAGTACTACATGGTGTATCCTGCCATCTTCAGGGTGATCAAGGATGGCAGGTTGTTCTCCTTTAATGACAGCAAAGGAGCTGAGGCTTTCTTGAGTGACCTGGAGGGGACTGAAAATGGATCCTGAGCAACCTATGGAGGCTATGGAGGCTACTGTGTCTGCTTCACAGAGAACAACAACGAAAAAGAAGAGATAGACTACCTGGATAATTGAAGCAGTGGAGTTAGTGTTGTGTTTTTTATTGTGTTTTCTTCATTTTCATTGATTTAAATTTGATTGTCATCCACTGGTAATGATTTTAGATGTGACGATCGTTAATTACAGTTGGGATTGATGTTTTCGTTTCAAAACGCAGTCACGGGCCATTAGAGGAAAGGACGTAGTGTTTTTGACGTTCCTGCACGTCGTTTCATGTCACGGGGACATGATTAATGGAGGCCGGTGTGTATTCGGAAGGATACGCGTACGAATGGAGGACGCTATGCTGGGGGAATGGTTTGACGGTAGGTGGAACTCATGAATGAGGTGCTCGGAAATGTTGGGTTTCTTCCGCTTTCCCCCTCCCTCCATTACCCGCCTCCGGAGACGCCTGTATACTTATACGCGGGCTTTAGCTGAAACTGGGCCTCCAGCTTGCACACATATACAGTGGAATTGCGTGACCTTCCCTGAGCCTTCTCTGAGCCTTCCCTGAGCCTCCGTTTACATTGGCAGCTTGCCCATGATGGGGCTCTGCCAGATACTCGAAAAACGCAGCAACACACCATATCTAATTGCGCTGGGATAAGAAACCGGATTCTGTGCAAAGCATTGTATGAATATGGACTGTGGTGACTGAGGCAGGGATTGACAACGCGCTCATGGAAACTTGCGGCGCCGCATTATCATTCACTTTATCTGGTTTGGCTGCTTTTGTCCTGGTGACCACAGTCTTGAGGAATCATATTAAAGGGCATGGAAGGAGGTGTATTGAGGCATAAATAGGGGAAGTGCAAACAGACATATATTTTTAACCCCAGTTACATGCAGATGTCTTCTAAGGTGGCTACACACCTGAACTGAACGGGTTATGAATCAGATTTTCCTGCCTTATGTGGTTCATGCGCAGTATCATCTCTTGGAGTACACTGTACAGGGCATTTAATAATTGGCTGTTTGACTATCTATCCACAGCACACGGGATACATATCTGTAATGGAGTGTTTGAGACTGTGGTGGCTTGGGGCGAACATGATGGGTCAGGGAATTCCCTTTAATCTGATGGCAACTGGGTAGCAATAGTATGGTAAATTCCTTATTACTGGATGTGCATAGTTAATATAGGAGGTGGGAAGGAAATTAGGGGTATGTTATGTATTCAATGGTCCAATGGCTTGCTGTGGACCTTGCCACGCCTGGGCTGGAACTATTCTTCAGCAGTGGACTCTGAGATGAGGAGGATATTAGGTCTAATGGTATACGGTGTCTCTCACTGACTTGTGTAAGTGGAGGTCGGGTATCATAAGTGTAGGCATTCACCTATGGTCTGTTTTTTAGTAAGAGTAATTGGGTTACTGGGGTAGTAAGGAGGATCGATGAGTTTTTGTGGATAGTGTTAGGGGTTATGGAAATGGAATATTAGTATAATTGTCATTGTATATGCATTGGGTGTGGATTTTGGGGTAGTTGCAGTTCGAGACTTTACTGTTTTTTGTAAATAACTGCACTCAACATCACCTTACAGTCTTGCGGGGTGTATTGTTTGATTTGCTATTATGTGTTCTTGGATTTGCTTTGTCTGTGTTTGTTTTGTATTGTTTTGTGTGGTTTTGTAGAGTCTGTATGCTTTACTTTGACTGCTCCCCCTTAGTTTTTGGTTTGGATTTGTCCAACTTTAGTATGATTGGTCAATATGGCTGGTTTTGATTTGAGTTCAAATGTCGTTGAGTGATTTGAGAATGTGTACCTGGAATGTTAAGGGCCTGAATATTCCGAGGAAAAGGAAGGAAGTACTGAACAGACTGAGGAGGGAAAGGACGGATATTGCCTTCATCCAGGAAACTCATTTGTTGAATGAGTCAGTGCATCTACTCCGAAATAGATGGTTTACTAAGACCTTTTTTAATTGCTATGGTTCCAAATCGAGGGGGGTGGGTATACTGCTGCGCAAAGGCCTAATGTTTCAGGTGGAGAAAGTGGTGATGGATGATGAGGGGAGAATACTTCTTATTGATGTTACATATGAAGGCAGATTAATCACAATTGGTTCGGTCTATGGTCCATGTAGTAGTGGTGGCCCTTTTCTTAGGATGCTATCGACACTATTAAGGGAGATGAGAGGGGAACATGTAATTTTAGGAGGTGATTTCAATAGTGTGATTGATGGTAAAATGGACCGTTCGGCGCAGTGTAGATTTACTGCTGGAAGCAATAGCAGATCCTTTAAAGAATTTGTGGATAGTCAGGATTTAATTGACGCTTGGAGATTTTTTAACCCTACAGTGAGGGAGTTCTCCTTTTACTCACCGGTACATGACTCTCATTCGAGGATTGACTATTTTCTTATTTCCGAACGGTTGGGTGAGGGTTTGAGGGAAGTAACTATAAAAGAAAGGAGTATTTCAGATCATTCTTTGATTATGATGCAGTTGAGTATGGGACAAGAAAGGTCGGGGTTCGCTAGGTGGCGGCTTAAAGCTCATATTTTACAAGACAAAGGGATTGTTGATTATCTGGATAGTTTCACGAGGGATTACTTTGATATTAATATTGGGACCGCATCTGATGTCATGGTCTGGGAGAGTTTTAAGGCGACTGTGAGAGGGGAACTGATGAATATTACATCGCGGGTGAGAAAAAAAACCCTGACGGAGATTCAGAAGTTGGAAAGGGAACTAGAAAAGGTACAGAAGGATTTTGCAGTGTCCAAGCGACCTGAGGATAAGTTGTTGGTTGGACGGTTTAGGGACTTACTTAAACAGAAAATGGATGCCCAATATGAGAAGGGTATGTTTTTTATGAAGCAAAAGTTTTGGGAACAAGGTGACAAGAGTGGGAAACTGTTGGCGAATAGGTTACGGGGACTATCGGAGGCTTCTTTTATCCAAACACTAGTTGATGACAATGGTGTTAATATTAGTAAGAAAGATGAGATATGTAGTAGTTTTCGGACATTTTATGAAACCTTATATCAAGAAGATCAGTTCCCAAGTCAGGTGGACATGGACTCCTTTTTTGATAAAATTGTGATGCCAAATTTGAGTGTGGACCACGCTGTGATGATGGATAGCCCGATTGAGGAGGAGGAAGTGTCAGTAGCTATTGGTCAGCTCAACAAGGGTAAATCACCAGGGATAGATGGCCTTCCAGTAGAATTCTATCAGACACTGGGAGGGGTCCTTGTACCGTTCCTATGCAATCTATATAATGGTTTTCTGCGGGATGGTTTGCTTTGTCCCACAATGAAGGAGGCCTGTGTAATTGTTATCCCGAAGCCGGGGAAAGATGGTAGGAAATGTGAGAATTATAGGCCGATTTCGCTCCTGAATGTGGATCTGAAAATTTTCAGCAGGATTTTGACTAATAGGTTGAATATGTGCATAGGCAAACTGATCAGTGGCTCACAGGTTGGTTTCATGAGAGGCAGATATGGCTATGATCATATTAGGACGTTAATAGATTTGTTGGGCCTACCAAAGTCGAAGTCCAGGGATACCTTGTTGTTATTTATGGATGCAGAAAAGGCTTTTGACAGGGTCAATTGGTCCTTCCTTTACCACACACTCAAGAGAATGGGATTTGGGGAAACGTTTATTAGGATCATCAGGGCAATGAATTTGAATATTAGTGCAAAGGTGTGGGTTAATGGAGTTATGTCATCCTCTTTCTTGTTATCTAGGGGTACTAGGCAGGGTTGTCCATTGTCTCCGTATCTATTCAATTTAGCCTTGGAACCTCTCATTCTATACTTGAAGCAAGAGCAGGGCCTTCGGGGGCTTAGATTTGGAGATACAGAAATGAAAGTGCTATGCTACGCTGATGATATGACAGTGATATTGTCTAATCCGGCTGAGGGATGTGTGCTGCTTAAACAGATGTTTGATGAGATGGGGCGGTTATCGGGACATAGGATCAATTGGGAGAAGACTGTAGCATTTCCTTTAGATGTTAATGTCCCGCGTGGTGTCTTGGATTCTTGGGACTGTCGCTGGGAGGTGGGAACAATGAAATACTTGGGTATACATTTGGTTCGGGATTTGAAAAGAATGACCGCTTTCAACGTGTCAAGGATACTGGAGGTGCTTAAGAGAGACGTATTGAGATGGGGCCGGTTGCAGTTGGGAATTTGGGCCAAGGTTAATGCCGTTAAAATGGTACTTTTGCCGAAGGTTCTTTATATCATGCAGTCCATTCCCTTGAAGTTTACAAAGAAAGTTGTTGCTCCCATTGATAAAGTCTTTCGGGATTTTCTTTGGGGAGAAGGCAAGCGGCCCAAAATTCCTAATTTTATTTTACATGGTCCAGTAAAAGATGGAGGATTTGGATTCCCAAAATTGATGAACTATTGCACAGGTTTTCTTTTGAAAAAATCGACCCCATATTTTTCTGAGGTTCATGGATATGTTCCCAATTGGTATATAATTGAGAGTTATCAGTTTTCACCTTATGCGTTGAGAGACCTCTATTCAATGTCTAAATTACCTGCCTCGGTACAGAAGCTGCCCACAATGGGTGCGACTAGGGAAGCGGTGCAGCGCTTTCTAGACCTTGGAGGTGACAATGATGGGTTGCACTATGATGCGTCTTTGTGGCAAAATGCATGCTTGCAATTGGAAAATAGGCCCTTATGCTGGAAAAGCTGGATAGGTAAGGGTATACTTAGAGTCCGTGATGTGTGGCGTAATGGTGACATGATCCCCTTTGATCAGTTGAGAACTTCTTTTGGTATTGGGGCTAGAGAAAGAAATCGATATGAGGCCTTAAAGATGCTCTTGATTGAAAGGTCAGGGATGTTAGATGAAGGCATGACTGAGAGACCTGCATTGTGTGAACTTCTCCGTTCAGCGTCGTATGGAGTTTCGACTTATCTGAAACTGATGCCGGCGGATGAGAGTGATGTGAGAGCATGGGATAAGCTTCGACAGACCTGGGCGAATGATCTGGGGGTGAACATCTCGGTTCGGGAATGGATGTATTTACTTCATGTGGGAGTACAGGCAAAGATGGACTTGCAGCTGCGTTATATCAGGCAAAGGATTCTCTTTAGACTATATTGGACTCCATCCAAGATGGCCAGGTTGGGTCTCTCGGATACTGATTCATGTTGGGGCTGTGGATGTGGTGTGGGCTCTTTGATACATATGTTGTGGATGTGCCCTAGAGTTTCCGACTTCTGGACCGGGGTATTGGATAGACTGGACCTTGTGTTGGAAGAAAATCTTCCTCGCTCTTTCCTTTCAATCATCTTGTTATCCAACAGGGGTAGAGGAGATGGAGCTAGGGACTGTACGGAATGGATAAATAAAGGGTTGATTTTGGCAATGAAACAAATCCTACGGGTCTGGAAGTCTAGGAAGAAACCGAGCGTGGATGGGTGGTTATCAGATATGCAGGTCTTGTCGAACTTTGATAAAATTCTGCTCGTCGGACAAGGTAGAGAAGGTCGTTACTCTCGACTTTGGGGGCCCTTTAATGACTTATTTGGCTGAAGGTTGGGTTCCAGATCTAGGGGGGACATTCCCTGCCTTGGGTTGGGGATGCTTAGATACTTCTGGAGTTGGGGAGCTGTTCTGTTTGGGTGTTAGTTGTGTGTTTTGGTTTCTTGTTGTTTTGTCTTCATGGTTGTATGTCAGGAATTTTTGTTCAAATTGTATTTGTTTTTGCAACTGTTATCCATGTCCATGTATTCAGTATCGTTTTGTTTAATTCTAAAGTTACTTTTGGATTTGTAATCTGAACGCGATGCAATGTACTGGAGATTGTTTTTCTTTGTTTGTTGTTGAAACCTTTAAATAAAGTGATTAAAAAAAAAAAAAAGAAAGTACTAAACAAACCAATTCAAATTATACTAAATGAAAGGGGGTCATGGGCAATAGATGGCACAATCTTACCCCAAACCACCAGAAGGACCAGAAGGCAAAGTGGCTGGCGGCTTGTGCCAGGGGCCTAGACCCTCAATGTCATTCTAGTTGGCCTCATGGCCTAATCAGAGGTTGATGGGTGGGATGGGAGGCGCGAGGCTGGGGAAATAGGAAGCTGACAAGGAGGGGAGCGGTTAAGGGGCGAAAAGGTGCAGAAAGCGCTAAACAAACCAATGACATTTAAATGAAATGAAACGGGGATTGCGGGCACTAGATGGCACAACCGTACCCCAAAGCACACAAAGGCAAAGTGGCTGGGGGCTTGTGCAAGGACCCTAGATGCTCGCTGTTTTTCCAGCTGGGCTTACGGCCCAATCCAAGGTGGGTGGGATGGGAGGCATGAGGCTGGGGAGACAGAAAACAGACAAGGAAGTGAGCGGGAAAGGGGAGAAAAGACGCGGAAAGCACTAAATAAACTAATTTAAATTAAACTAAACGAAAAGGAAGTTGCGGCACTAGATGGCACACACTTACCCCAAAGGACCCGAAGGCAAAGTGGCTGGGGGCTAGTGCAAGTGGCCCATACCCTCGCTGTTGTTCTGGCTGGCCTCCCGACCACATCCGTGGTTAGTGGGCAGAATGGGAAGTGGGAGGCTCTGGAAATAGGACGCGAACAAGGAGGGGAGCCGGGAAGGGGGCACAAGGTATGGAAAGCGCTTCACAAACGATTTAAAATTAAACAAAAAGGGGGGTCACAGGCACTAGATGGCACACACAAAAAGTCTTGCACAAGTAAGGAGGGGTTCTGGGAGTGTCTGTCTACGGGCCTATGTCCCGGGTTAGAGTCTCAATCAGGTTCTTTAGCTCACCATCCTTTCAGAGAAGAGCAATTTTCACTACATATCAGTCTTTGTCCTGCCCAAGGGCAGTCCAGCACCGAAATTCCAGGCAATTTTATTCTTAACAAGAGTACCAACAGCAACCCGAGACATGTGTTTCTTATTTTTTTTTTTGTTGTAAAAATATCTTTATTAAGTGCTTAAAGATGATACAAGGGTAATACATTCAATTCAATAAGAAGACTTTTGTGGCAATTACATTACCCCCTCAAAGCAGAAGGGGTGGTTTCAGTTGTACTTTGGGCATTTGAGTGGGTACATATATATTTTCTTTTTCAGAGTCTGTGGTTTACACAATGTTCGTGTTTTTGCCTGAGTAGGCTAAGAGTTCTTTTTTTGGGTGATTGCCTAGGCTGGGGGTTTTACTCAGGTCCCCCATCTTCCAGGCTGTCTTTGATTTCGTAGTCTCTTAGCAGACCGTGGACCATCCTGCGGCAGGCCTGGGTTGTCAGCAGCTCATCATTGAGGACCAGGCATTTCCTTGCGTAGAGGAGAATGTCCTTCAGGCAGCAGAGGATCCTCCAGCAGTTCTGGATTGCCTCTACTGTGTGGGTCTGTGCAAAGAGTCCATACAGCACAGACTGGTGTATAATGTCTTGGGGCGGGATGTGAGCACTCAGCTCAGTGTTCAGGGCCCTGCGCAGTTTCCTTGCAAAGGGGCATGCCCAGAAGAGGTGGTACGCTGTTTCCTCTGCCGGGCACCCCCTTGGGCAGCTCCTGTGTGGGCAGAGGCCCCGCCTGTTCATGAATGCTTGCACAGACAGTGCCCCCCTCAACGTCAGCCAGGCAATGTCCTTGTGAATGTTCAGGAGTTTGTTAGATGCCACATCTTCCCACACCTGGGTAACTGTGGCCGCTGGCAGGTCCTCAATGGGGTCTGTGGTGTCTTGGGTCCTGATCAGGTTGTGGATTGTCCTCGGGTTCCACAATGCAGGCACCACCCCCTGAAGGCCAAAATCTGCGATTAACTTTTCCATCTCCCTGTAGTACCAAGGGAGCGTCCAGTTGTACCAGGCTGTGTTTTCCCACTTGTCCCAGCCCAGCCTCCTGCATGTTGGTGTGAGGAAGAAGCGGAAAAGGAGGTAGGCTGAGTGGGTCTTGTTGGCGTTGCCCAGGGAAATCCTGACGCAGGTGCAGGCAAAGCAGGCCCGCAGTCTTGTAGGGAGGTCCGGGATTCCTTTCCCTCCTTTGTGCGGTTCCTTGTACATGGATGATCTCTTGACTCTGTCCATCTTTGAGCCCCAGACAAAGTGGAAGACCATGGCGTTGATGGCCCGCGCCTCACTGGCTGGGAGAGGCCACGCTTGGGCCACATACTGCAGGACAGGCAGTGCATCATTTCTCAGCACCAGAGCTTTCCCTTCCATGCTCAGTTTGCGGAGACTCCAGAGACCCAGTTTCTGTTTGACCTTGGCCAGGCATTCCTTCCAGCTTTTCAGCGCTACCTCCTCCTTCCCATACCAGACCCCAAGGATCTTGATGAAATCCTTCTCGATTGGGAAGGGAAGGGGCTCATGGTTGCTATCCCAGTGTCCAAACAGCATGGTTTGGGATTTTGCTGCATTTATCTTTGCGCCCGATGCCTGGCCAAAATCTTTGCAGGTCCTCAGAAGCTCTGACACCGATTGACTGTCTGCACAGAAGAGGGTGACGTCATCCATGTAGAGCGAACACTTCACCTCTCTTCTCGCATCTCCTGGTGCCGGGATGCCTCTGATGTCTGGATTATTCCGGATGTACTCCGCCAAGAGCTCTATAATGCAAACAAACAGAGGGGGCGAGAGAGGACAGCCCTGTCTAACCCCAGACTTTACTGGAAAGGGGTCTGTTTTCCAACCATTCACCATGATTGAACTGAATATGTCTTTATAAATTATTCTAACATAACTGCAGACGAATTCCCCCAGCCCAAACCCTTTGAGGGACCCTGTCCATGAACTCATGGGAGACGCAGTCGAAGGCCTTCTCCTGGTCAAGGCACACCAGCGCTGCCCGAACCTTGCGGTCCGTGACATACTGGATTGTGTCCCTGATCAGGGCGAGGCTGTCAGCAACCCTACGTCCAGGGACCCCACAGGTCTGGTCGGGGTGGACAATCTCACCAACAGCACCCCTGAGTCTAGTCGCCATTGTCTTTGCCAGAATCTTGTAGTCCACGTTTAGAAGAGAGATGGGCCTCCAGTTCTTGAGGTCACACTTCTCTCCCTTCCGTTTGTACAAGAGCGTGATGATACTTTCTCTCATAGACTGAGGCATGCTACCACCTGCGACCATCTCTTTGTACACCTCGAGTAGGTCTGGTCCTACTATTTCCCACATAGTGACGTAAAATTCGGCTGGGAGACCGTCACTTCCCAGTGTTTTGCTTGTCTTGAAAGATTTGGTCGCAAGGTGCAGCTCCTGCAGTGTGAGGGGAGTATTCAGTGCCGCTTGCGCTGCTGGGGAGACCGTTCTTGGGATGCCCGACAGAAACTTTTCTGCCTGGTGTCCCACTGACCTCTTCTCCGCATAGAGGTCCCCATAAAAGTCGGTCGCCACCTTCATTATGCCATCCCTTGAGTTCAACCAGAGGGGTGTGCGCAGCGTAGACTTTCCTGAAGAAGAAGGAGTTGCATTTCTCCCCCTTTTCCAGGTTCTCCACTTTGGAACGGAAGATGATGCCCCTGGACTCATCCCGAAAGTGCTGGCTCAGCCCTTTCTTGACTTCCTCCAGGGGAACCTTTACATCCCATCCCTTGAGTTGGAGGTCGTGCAGCTCCTGCAGCTTTTGCTGCAGTTTTTTACACTCCCTCCTCCTCCCCTGGGCTTTCCTCCTGCCTGCATTCTTAAAAAAGTCTTGAATCCTTCCCTTGACCCATTCCCACCACTTCCCGTGTAGACTCGAAGCCTTCCTTCATTTCCTGCCACAACCTGTACATCTCCCTTAGGTCGGCCTCCAGTCTCTCTTCTCTCAGCAGGGAGCTGTTCAACTTCCAGGATCCCGGTCCTGCTAGGAACTTGCCCGTCAGTTCACCCTGGAAGTGGATAGCTCGATGGTCAGAGAAGTGGACAGGTATCATAGTACTCTCCCTAACTGTTTGGGAGGTGAAGACAAGGTCTATCCTAGAGTGCAGAGAGCCATCTGGGGAGCTCCAGGAGAAGTTCCTGCCGTTAGGCTCCATTGACCCTATTACATCTTTCAAGGATGCCTCGCGCACCATCTCCGCCAGGAGCTTTGCTGCGGCATCCAACCACCCAGAACCCGCCCTCAGACCTATGCGTCCTCCCTCTTCCCTCTGACTAAGACGTCTACACCTATAGCCCTAGTGCTGTTCCCCCCCGACCAATATGAGGGGCCTAGAGTCCACTGGTCCTCCAGGTGTCTGTAGGACTGGGAATAAGGGATGGCACATTCCAATAGAAAATAAACATCACTATTCTGGCTAGCCAAAAAACTCAGGGTGCTAGCGCATCTGCTCTTGTCCTTAACGCTTCTCACATTTATGACATGTGTTTCGGCCTGGTTGGGCCTCATCATTGAGGTGGAGCTGTGCCTCTCTAAGAACAGTCAGCAAGGGTTCCACTTCTGGATTACCCTAGTAATTTAGGGTGAAAACCCAAAGCTACTTAATATGCACAAGTAAGGGGGGTTCTGGGAGTTTCTCTATCTACCAGCCTATGTCACAGGTTAGAGTCTCAACCAGATTCTTTAGCTTTCTATACTTTCAAAGAAGAGAAATGTTCACTACATATCAGTCTTTGTCCTGCCCAAGGGCAGTTCAGCATCGAAATGTATCCCTTCATTCAGTTGCAAGTATGTTTCCATTTAACTCTGTACCAATCACGCTTTGTCAAAACATGTTTATAGTGCGTTAGGTGGGGTAGGAAACATATATGTTTTAAAGTGGTCACTATTTAAAGCATGTGACATAGGTAACTCCAGTGTGCTGTGTTCAAGATCTGATTTCTACCCCAGAGATGTGTCCTTTGTTATTGTACTGCATATTAACATATCTGAGACTGTAGCCGTTGCAAGGACTACGTCACTGCAATACGATGGGAAGTTTCAGAGACGGAATGAAAGGGCAAAAAGAGAAAGCATGGCTACAATGAAGTTATACAGTAGTCAGAAATTAACTCTGTCTCTGGAAAGCACCCAAAGGTCCCCAAAATGCTGTCTTCATTATTTGACGAAATGTAAAAATGTGTACTAAGTGCTGATTTCTAAGGTGTGCTCTATTTCGTACCTGAGGTCCCACCCTCTTTTTCAGAAAGAAAGTGCACAGCACAATGAAGCATCTACTTCCTTGTGCTGCTCTTTTGTGGCCATGTTCTGCATTCCCTGCCTTCACTGTTTCTATGCAGACAAAACGCGGTCATTTCAAACTCCCCAAAGGGATCCAAGTATTTTGATTGTGCCCTGGCCTTTGTGGAATTCTAGGACAGCACTCACTCATCCTGATCTCATCTGTCACTTAGACGGGAGCAACCCAAGCAGGACTATTCAATGGAAACAAAGCAGAGAGCTTGCACCACACCACCCAACCTGCCTGGTGTACACAATAAGCGATGTGCTTTCAACAATGCCCCCACTATGTCGCTACATGTCAAAAATTGCATCTCAAATTGAAATCTTTCAAACAATGCTCTGCAGGAATTACAACACCCAATAATAAAAAAAAAGAACGGCTTCAGAAAAGAAGGAAGCCCTGCGAAAACTTGGAACATCGCCATGATTTGCACTCTTGAGAACTATGATGCAGTACTTCGAAAACTCATAAATGCCTATTATGCATGCTACAGCACTGCGCATACTCAAAATCCCCATCACGCTCACTGGACATGGTTTTACATTGTGAGATTTAAACTATTGAACTCTGTCTAGCTCCCATATTCCATGTCTTCTTTCTGCTGTTTTCTACCCAATTGCACAATTCCAAATACTCACCCAGTGGTCCGTTTCAAAGAAGTGACATCATTTGACTTTTGAGTATAAAAACACCACAGGAAGTGATGTCATATTACCTTTCACCTGCTTTTTGTGAAAGCAAGTAAAATCACAGACCCTGAAATAAGTATACCATTAATAAAGTAAATAGTTAACGAAGCAGTCAAAAGATGTTATTGCTTCCCATGCCAGATATAGCATATAGCCCCGAAAGCCACAATAACTGTGGCTTATGCCAGCTAACACTTCATGCAACGTCATATACCCCAGCAGTGCATTCTTAGGTTAGCTGATGTTCAAATGCTTGTTATAGTTACTGTAAGATGTGACCTCATATGTCCAGGTGCTGCCGTCATATGCCAAGGGAAGCCTCAAATAGCCCAGAAATGCCATGGTATGCCAGTGAATGCCTCATTTGCAAGGAGAGTTACCATATGTAAAGCACAGCCTCACATGTCCATGTACTGCCATCATATGCTCAGCAAAGCCTGATAGGCCCCTGCGCTATCTAACTACAGTACAACCTCAAATGCCCGAGTAACACCCTATCATTCCAGTTTATGCCTCATATGCCTGTTATAATTACCAAAACTGTCAATGCTCCTTAGCATTCACTCTGAGACCGGGGAAATGTAATCTCAAATATACATCAGAAAAATGAACACATTATATATAATTCATTATGATAATTATTTATAGTCAAGGATCAAATCACTGGAATTAAACATATAGCGAAGGTTCGTAGATACTACATTATTCTGTGTACGTTTTCAAAAAATCTTAAAGTCACAGTGCATATACATAAATGTGAACAAATAAATAATATTTTGCATTATAAAATATAATTTCACATCTTGCAGGGAATGTCACATATGTCTGGTGTAGTCTCCATATGAACAGTACATCCTCAATTGTACAGGTGCGTCCATCATGCCCTCTTTCCCCAGCCTCTCTTACTCTGAGTGGTTGTGTTGCTGGAAATACATCGGAGGGACAGGGCCTCTGTATCCTTGTCCTTTACTTCCTTTTAGCGTGTGTTCTTTCTTGTTTTCCGTGCAGGAGTTCATGTGGGAATCCTGGCGGTGCAGCTCTCTCTTTTGGTTTGGTGTACAGACCCATGGGATACCCTTATGGCACCGATGGGTGGGGTTACAACACTGTGCCCCTCATGTATGTTTTTGGGCACCTGTGTGTGGCCCACAGAGCAGGGTATGGGCTGATGGCAGCTCCATGCTGAATTTGACAGGTGCTCTGAGTATCCTCCATTTTGGGATACCCAGGCCCTGCCTTTGGAATCAGTTGATTCCTGATAGGAAACAAGATGGCCCCTTTGGCCTCTTGCTTTCTATTGCCTGTTACCTTGTTTTCCCAAAGTCCTGGGAAGCCCTGACTTTGTCCCTTCCCCCTGACTGGCTGTTGGGTGGAAGTTCCATATATGGTGTTGTTGTGAAGTCCAGGCCAGACTGGCTGGAACCTTCCCAGTGACTGTCTGTTGTGGATACACCCTGTGGGTGGGACCTGGATGAATGGAGTGTGTGATGAATACGCATTCTGTGTTGTGGATATCTAGTATCTGGTGACACAATGACTGAGACACCCCTGTCCGAAACTGGTTTGAATGCAGTGTGGAGTGTTGAATGGCTGGGTACTTGTCCCAATACACATAAATTGTTGTGAGTGTCTGGAGAGAAGTGAATGGCCTGAATGCACTATGTACCTGATTGGATGCCTGTCTGCATGAATTCTATTCTGACGGATTGGTTGCCTGAGTGTGACCCAGCAGAATCAATGGGAGATCAACTAGTGTATCTGGGGGCCTCTCACTGCTAGAATTCGTGTTCAGAAGCTGAAGAGTAACTGGAGTGAAACTGAAGCTTGACCTTAAAGCCCTGTTGGAAGAAAAGAATTGCTGTTGTCCTTCTTCATCAATCTGAAAGCTGCTGTGTCTCCAAGGACTGACCCCGAGAGGAACTGGTAAGGCGCCCTCTTCCCAAGCTACGAGGGACCATCGTGCACCAGCTGATCTTTGCCAAAGCTCCCTGGTAGACAGACCTACGACAGGCTGCCGACCGGAGACGGGGACTGCCACGGAATCCCAAAGAGAAGCGCCTGGACTGTTGTCCGCCACCGTCGATGACCGCTGTTGCCGACCGGAGTCGCCATGCTCCCATTGCCTAAGAACTTTCAATTCACGGACGCGCTCGTCCGCACCGCGGCCCGCCTTATCGCACCGGAGAAGGCCAGGCCGTTGACGCGCTGAGGAACATCCGACGGTGGGTTTCCTGCCAACCAAAGACCACAGAGACGCGACGACTCGATGCCTTTGTTGGGCCACAGTTCTTCAAACTCTTTGCCGTCCAGAACTATCGACATCGAGGTGCCCCACACGCCTCTTCCTTGAGAATAGAGAATCTTGGCTGCGGTCCTCTGTGCCTCTCCTCTGCCATATAGAGAGCAGAAGTACAGAGACCTCCCCCCCCCCCGGTCTTTACAGTGGTCTCCTGAGCATTATGTTCTCAATAGATGAGGATGAAGTCCACTATAGAATCTTAAACACATGTGCCACCACAGACAGGCCCTTTCAGCTTTAAAGAGAGTGCAAGCACACGCTCCTCTACGCAAGGCAGCTGCCGCAACCCATTCGCATGGAAAGGAGAGGCTCTGACCTTTTCTGTGCATACTCGATTGTGCAGATGCAAGTGCTGCTGCACCCACCTTCACCCTCCAAACCTCCTTTCTATGGCTCCCACCTGCTCATTAGCATCCTGGTGATGCGATGACAGTTGAAAGAGCATTTCCAACACCTTATAACCAATAGAAGGATACTTTGAGCTTGGTGTAGTCACAAGGGGTGGCAACAGCAGAAAGCCATGTTTAATCCATGTTTCTCACACTAGCCCTGCACCTCTAAACAGGGATTGGCAAGGGTATCACCTGGCATGGTAAGGGCATTTCCAAAGGGACTGATAATCATGTAAATACCAAAAATGGAGAGCCTGCTGGTGGACTCTGGTGGTCGCCACTTCCCACACCTGCTGAATTTCCTGTTGTATTTTTGTGGCGGATCTGATATTCTTAACTCTATCTTAAGAAAGGTTTTGCACTGAATTTCAAGGATCACTTTTAGTGTTTCACTAATTACTAAAAGACACAGAGGCCAACTGGCAAGGCCGTGACAAGAGGCCCCGCCTACAGCCGAAGCCATATGCCCCAGCCCAGTTTTTAATGAGATCCCACTGGCCCTGGTCTTCGGCTCTGTACAATGTCCACAGAATTAGACAAGAAGACGGTAGGACACTGGGCATGGCCTTAGGTCATATCCACTGTCCCTGTAGAACCAAACAGGCTAAAAGAGCGTTCTGTTATTTGGCCGCATTTCTTTGGTTGACTACAAATTGGTTGATTTTTTAAACCATATTATTTACCAAAATATGCAGGGAGAAACCGCAAACCTAACCCCACCCCTGCTTTCCTCCTACTCCTAACCCCAAACCACCATTCACCTATTTGAGGCAAAAAATGCAACAACAAATTTGGCTAAAAAGATTTGACCAATTTGCATTCAACCAAAGTAGTCCTGTCTAACGCTGAGGCCCATATCACCCCCACTTGTATTGGCCATGTCCCTGTTGTGCCTGCTGCACATTGGGTGGTCAACACCCTGTAGCTAAGATAACACAAATTTGCATTGAATTTTCTCAAAATGTTATTGCTAATAATCTTTGTTTTGAAACTGCTATCAATCCATCCAGCAAGTTAAAGGTTATTTGCAATAGGATTTCATAATTTGCATAATTTCCAGGCAGTACTTCCATTTGTTAAATGAAGAGTAAAGGCAATATCACCTGGTTTTACGCTTCACTTTTAAACTCTGTTTTGTAAATGTTTACAGCACATAAGGCAATTATTGGTGGTCCCCTGCGTACAACACCATAATTTTAAATGACCCATTTGGTGTTTTAGCAAAGAATTTTAAAATAGTCTTTTGGGTCCTCTATTTGTCCTAGAGTAAACTTACTGCAAAATTGCTGTGAAATTACTGTGAAAACAAGATCACGGATTTGGATGTCTGAAAAGGCTCAGTTGTTGCAATGCAACATGGGAGATATATAAAAAAAATGTGGCCAATGGTAACACATTCTCTTTCAAATTGTTTTAAAAACTACTGGACAGATTTACACCAAACCAAAAATGTCATATCTGCAACGCTTTGTGCCCAGCTTGTTTCTTATTTGGCGCAAATCCATCCAGCGGTTTTTGTGCTACAGGTGAAAAGAAAAGCACCTTTTCTTTTTCTCTGTTGGAATATGACGGGGGAAGACCATAAACACATTTTTTCCAAATTTTCCATTGTGGAGGGGCCACTTGAAGACAATTATCTGGCAAAATGTAATCAAAATCTGTCTGGCAAATCAAAGGTTATTAGAAATAGAATTTGGGAAAAGTCAATGCAAAAAAGGATTTATCTTAACTATAGGCCAGCGATCACCGCTCTACCATACATATTTGGCACAAATAAGGGCTTCAGGTATTAATAGGTTTGATTCTCTGGAAGTGATTCTTCAACTTGTCCGTCTGACCTTCCACATTTTTACTGCTTCACGCGTTTGGGGAGTCAAACCGCTCTTGTAAAATCTTGTTTTTAGCTCTCTCTGCCCTCTTCCTCTTATTAAAGCAAGTAGGGATATGAGGGCATGGCTGCCTCTTGGTTAGGGGCTATGGACCCTAGTCTACATGATGTTTGAAGGTAGCAAAGTGAGCCCCTACGTACAAATGTATTGCCTACTATAATTAGTCCTGCCACTCTTTTGAGGAGTCTAATTTGATCTGCTACATCTCATGGACTGTTCACGTCCTCGTGAAGTACGGTGGTCACTGCAGGTTGATGTGTTTTTCATGTGTTGCAGTACTGCATGCATCTACGTTAAGTGGTCTATTTATTCAGATTGATTTTCAATTTCCTTTAGTATTATCTCAAATAAGTAAGGAAAGGGACAAGGAAGAGGGTTACGGAGGTAATGCTGTAAGCTGATAGGGTCTTCTCCTTTACTCCAAGTTCTACTCTTGCTCGTCCAATGACTTATGACCCCCCATATCAATTGATATCAATACACCTTACCTCAGCGATTGACAGGATGATCATTGGAGGACGAGCCCCTTTAGACCCCTTGAGGAGTCTAATTTGATCTGCTACATCTCATGGACTGTTCGCGTCCTTGTGCCGTACGGTGGTCACTGCAGGTTGATGTGTTTTTCATGTGTTGCAGTACTGCATGCATCTACGTTAAGTGGTCTATTTATTCAGATTGATGTTCAATTTCCTTTAGTATTATCTCAAATAAGTAAGGAATGGGACAAGGAAGAAGGTTACAGAGGTAATGCTGTAAGCTGATAGGGTCTTCTCCTTTACTCCAAGTTCTACTCTTGCTCGTCCAATGACTTATGACCCCCATATCAATTGATATCAATACACCTTACCTCAGTGATTGACAGGATGATCATTGGAGGACGAGCCCCTTTAGACATGCCGGGTGAAGGGGGAGGGGTTTACATGAGCATGTTACATAGTGTACCTGAAGAGTATGACTTGAGGCAATGGACTTTAGACTTTGCAATTGAAGCATTAATGGCTAATACTAGCAGACACTTTACTGCTTATGTTGTAAACGTGCTAAACATCACATTGAGATTTATTCTGGGGGGGCGGATTTACTACAATACATTTCCTGAAATTCTGGTATTTACAGAGTAACTGATGTTGCTATCAGCACTGGTACGACATCCGTCCATCAACAGTGTTTTTTGATGGTTTTTTCCCCTTTTTTCCCCTGAAAAAAAAATCAAACTAAATATAGGGGGTTATGTGTAAGGGTATATAAGAGGTGGTGGGGTAGGGACCGTAGGGTTAATTCCAGCATGAAGAAGGTTCATGCTGGTGAACATCTGGCACTCAAATATCTACAGCTCCTACATTGCAGAAACTGTGCTAAGTGGTTTCAGGAAATTGAAAAAGGCTGTGGATGGGGGTTCTGACTGTGCCCCTCTGCTGATGGAGATGCAGAGGCAGGTTGAATTTTTTTCCGATCTGGCGTTTGATGGAGTGCGTGGATCAGCCATAGGGGACCGGACGGTCTTTCCCTGTCTTCTCCTCTCACTCCTCTCATTCTTTTTGGAGAACGAGGGGGGCCCTGGTCCTCCGCGATCTTCAGTACCTGGTCCAGTACTGAAATCCATTTGGACTGGCCGGTGGGCGGACGACTCTGTCTGTTTTTTCCGGTATGGGACAGGTGGTGCTTGGATTCCTGGGTGCTGGACACCATTCGAAAGGGTTATCAAGTGAACTTCCTGTCTCCACCCGTCCAGGTTTGCATGGTTTGGACCATTGTTCCCAGATCACAGACCATGCATGTTACTTTCCCTCTTGGTGGTCAGGGTTTCAACTCACAAGTGTTCCTGGTGCCCAAACCTTCAGGGAAGTATCGCTTGATTTTGGACCTCCACACACTGAACTGCTTCGTCCAGAAGGACGGCTTCAAAATGGATACTTTGCAGAACATTTTCCCGATGTTGTACAGGGGGACTGGATGGCATATCTGGATCTCCAGGATGCATATTACCACGTGGCTCTCTGGCCCTGTCACATGCAGTTCATCCGTTTTGCAGTGGGATACCAGCATTTTCCGTTCCGAGTGCTCACGTTCAGGTTGCGCTCAGCCCCAAGTGTGTTCACCAAGCTGGTGGCTCCCCTGTTGGCGCATATTCACCTGAGGGGCATTCAGATTTCTCCCTACCTGGACGACTGGTTGATCAAGGTGGCTCTCTGACGGACAGTCCTGGCTCATCTCCAGCTGGTCTGCTAGGCATTGCGGGACTGGGGGTTTCTGGGAAACTGGCAAAAGTACGAGATGGAGCCTGCTCAGGGTTTGGTGTCACCAGGGCTCAGATTTGCACCAGGAAGGGGAGAGTTGTTCTGTCCCGGGAGAAGGTCAATCACCTGCTGGCTGTTCTGGGCAGGGTTCTCAGGAGACAGTATGTCTTGGCTCGCCTATTACTCAGGCTGCAGGGGCGCATGGTATCTTGCGTGTTTCTGGTTCCTTGGGCGCTTCTTCATTTACATCCTCTGGTGTCTTATCTACTCTCCCACTGGCTCCCGACCTCTCAAGCTTATGAGGCTTTGATCCCGGTGTCTCTGGCTCTGAGTGTCTCCCTACTGTGGTGTTTGGGGGTTCCGAATCTCCGGGCGAGGGTGTCCCTGGTCTATCCTCCTGTGACCACTCTTACTACAGATGCCAGCAGAAGGGGTTGGGGGCAACGTTAGGTGTCCTATCGGCCGAGGGGTTGTGGGCTCCAGAGGAAGGCCGTTGGTCGTCCAATTGGCAAGAGTTGTCTGCCATTCTCGAGGCTCTGGTGTACTTCAGGGTGTTTCTGGAAGGCCAGGCAGTTTTGGTCCGGACGGACAATACAACAGCCTTGACATATGTCAACCGCCAGGGGGGGGACCTGCCGCTCCTTGAATCCTCGGGCTGCTCGGATAGGTTCTTGGGGGGGGTCGCATCTGGTGTCCTTGGTGGCCTTGCATGTCAGGGGATGGACAATGTTCGAGCGGATCTTCTCAGCTGCCGGTTCCCCTCCTCTACAGAACTGGTTCTATCGGACAGTCTTTGTGGAGATCTGTGTCAAATTCGGGACCCCAGTTCTAGATCTCTTTGCTTCTCCGGCCTCTGCGAAGGTTGCCCTCTTCTGCTCCTGGTTTCAGGCCGAGGAGTGTTGGGGGGTGGATGCCCTCACTGTGCAGTGGCCTCGGGGTCCACTTTATGCATTCCATCCTCTTCCCCTTCTTCCCAAGGTGGTTCAGTACATCATAGAGTCTGTGTCGACTGTGTTGTTGGTTGCTCCGTTATGGCACCGCCGGAGCTGGTTCCCCTCTCTCTGATGGAGCTTCAGTCCTGGGAACCCTGGCTGGTTCTGAAGTGGCCTTGTCCCCTGCAGGGGGGTCTGGGGTTTGGGGTCAGAAGGATTCAATGGGCAGTATGGCTATCGCATGGTCTAGGTTGATGTCTCAGTGGTTTTCAGGTCCTGTGGTCGAGTCGGAATGGTCTTAGACCTTCTACTCTGAAGGTGTATGGCAGGCATTGGGGCCATTTCCGGGATTGATGTGGGCGGTCTGGGATTCCTCCCCTGATTTCTGGTCTGCCTGCTATTCTCCAATTCCTCCAGGAGGGTTTTGACAAAGGCCTAGCAATCTCCACGCTTTGCTCTCAATGGGCCTCCATAAAATTCCTCTTGGGGGACTTTGATGGCCACCTGGATGGGGAGGTGTTGGTGGGGAATTTGCACCGGGATCTTTCTCCTTCCCATCCTTGTGCTTATAAAGGTCTTCCCCCTTGGGATCTCCATCTGGTCTTAAGGTTCCTTCAGGGGCCGCCTTTTCAGCCCATTTCTGAAATTGACATCAAACACCTTACGCTGAAGACTGCTTTTCTTATCGCTATCACTTCTGCCCTAGGCTGGGGGAGATTGGGGCTCTATTGTGTCACCCCCCTTTCCTCAGGGTACTGCCGGACTTGGTGGTGTTGCGGTGTGATCCAAAGTTCCTACCTAAAATTGTGTCTCAGTTTCACAGCTCTCAAGATCTGGTTCTCCCTGCCTTTTTTCAGGATCCGCAAACAACGGAAAAGGTGGCTTAGCATGCAATTGATGTGCGGCGGGCAGTTTTAGAGTATTTGGCTAGGACTGCCCCTTTCCGACAGTCTGATAGCCGAAGGATCCATGTTGTTGTCTCCATGGCCTATGTTGCTTCTGGTCTGCCTGTACCTTTGCACATTCAGGGGTGTTTGACCAGGGGTTTGGCAGCTTCCTGGGTCGATGCAAGGGGGGGTTTCTCTGCAGGAGATTTGTAGGGCAGCCACCTGGGCAGATCAGAGCACTTTCATCAACAACTATCTGTTGAATGTCTCCCACTCGGGGGATGGTTCCTTCGGGGTTGAGGCTTTGTCAGTGGGGATGTGAATTTGGAGTTATTAAAGGTGTGAGTTTTGTTCTGCATTATTTTTGGCTCTGTGTCTCATTGGGACCTTTTCCCCATTACTGCCATGGTATGCCTCATGAAGTAAGTACTGGGGCGAGGAAGAGTGGACGTGGAGGTAATGCTCTGATTACTCATTACAGTACTGACGGCCCTCCTCTCCCTCCCTGCGGGGAAGGCCCATGTTCCAGCTTGGTTATGGAAACTGGGTGACTTGGGTTAAGGGGAGGAATTATAGGGAGTAAAAGAAATAGAAGAAGGTCCTGTGTCGGAGGCAGGGGCCTCATGAGATAAGTGCTATGCCGAGGAAGAGTAGGACTAGGAGTAATGAAGATTACCAATAAATAATCAGAGCGTTCTTGCACAGAGGTTCCAGCTACTCTGTGACTGAAAAATGTTGTTATGGCCCAAGTGCACATCTTTGCCTCACATGACCGATTAAAAGACAGCAGATATGACATGCATTGTAGTTGCAATTTTATGTAACATAATTATGAACAACGCCACTACTGTACAGTCATGACACAATTCATCAGACTGCAGGGAATTACAAATTACCATAACATTGATTACAGGAAAATAAATCCTAAACCAAAAATGTAAAGTAGTAAATCTAATCGATGCCACTATCAAAAAGAATTTCGGACATTTAAAAAAGCACATTACACCAGTATCACAGGTGTAAAAAGTCATCCTATGTAGCAAATTGGCTATACGATTAAAATTCCAGGTTACAATATATTCAATTAGAGCTCAAAAGAAGTCACTGCCGTTCTGATAGCACAGTGAGTAGGGCGCTTGCTTTGACATCTGTGTAGAGCCTGCTGACACAGGTTCGAATCCCGGCATGGCCAAACTCAGCCTTTTATCCTTCTGAGGTATCATTCCGAGGTGATAAATGAGCATCACACACGTGGGTACTAATAAGCAGCGCTTCGTAGCGCTATATAAATGCTAAATCATAATATGGTTCCTATAAAAAAGAACACCAGTATGGGATTGTATAAAAAGGGATATAGAAGACAAGTTTGAAAGTGGTCAGATCTGTCTACTCTTGGGCTAAAATGCCCTTCAGTAGTTAGCCTTACGTAACCTGCACTTGGGGAACTAGTCCTACCACAGAACAAAAATGCCTCCTGGACACAGTGGGCCTGATTTATGGCCTTTCTGCACGGTTCAACGTGACGTTGCACTGCTGAAAAGTGACTTTGCACTGCTGACACAAACCCTGATTCATGAAACTGAGCAAAGAGTATTTTTGCAGTGCAAAGTACTTTTGTACTGCAAAATTACCACTTGCTCTGGCTCTGACACGTGCACTGACACACCTGTTAAAAGTAAATCAGTGCTGTTGAATTGGCTTGCACTGTTCAACAGTGGAGATACAGTTCAATTTAATGTATAGAAGTTCTTCAGAGAAGTGCTGATGCTGCCCCTTGAAGGAATGAAGATACATTCAGTCTAGACGTCACAATGCTTCCCCAGTTAAAGCACTGCCTTCAGTCACTACTTTTTGCCCTTATTTTTAACAGCAAAACCTCCCATCTCTCTCCTTCTCGTTGTGTGGCACCCTTGATCACCCATCCACTTTTACCCACAACTCCTTATTCTACGCCTTTACTTCTTCTTTTTCTTTCTTACCCTAGGACTTTGCGTCCCCAGTGCCTCTGATCCTAAGCCTCTCTCACCTTCTATCTTTCTCACCTATGACACTCTCACACATTTTCAGTCTGTGCTACTCTCTCCCTTTACAACTCCTGAGCTTGATCTCTCTCCCCCTTGGCCTCGCCCTATGCCTTTCTCATCCTGTGTCTCTTTCACTGTATGATTTTCCCACCTATACGCTTAGCTCACGCTTCACAATTCTCTCCTTATGCCATTCTCAATCTCATCTCTGTCTCTCACTTGCTTCCATACAGTCTTGTCTCTTCTCTGTCAGTCATTCTGCAATTGACTTCATCTCTTCCCATGCCAAATCGGTAATCTTTTTCCTGTTTATATGGTGTCTTTCTCTATGCACATCTGTCATTCAGCTGTCTAGGACGGATGTCTCCAAACCCTTCGCACCATTCTTTTTTTAATTAATTTTTGTATTTATTGTTATGTGGTTAACAACATTAACCTTTAACAATCTACAAAAAGCCATACATTATATATTCTTCATACAATAACTTAAAATCCTCATTTTCTAAAGAACTGGTTCAAAAATGCATTTCTTTTTTCTTTCAAAGTAAAAGCAAAAACGGCCAAAATTCAAACAAACCATTTCAGGAAAAATATTAATAATTCCTTTAAAGAGAATTTCCCAATACTACCTATTCGCAAATCATTTCAGGCAAATTGAATGACCTTAAGAAGCCCACCACAGCAATCATATCTGAGGTTACCAAGCCTCCCAAACATCTCTCCCACAAATATAACAGATCAATTAAAATCCGGGGATGAAAGAAATGTTTAAAGTATTTAGTTGACTAGATTCATGCACAGGAAATTCCAGCACCAAATGCTTTATTGTTTCAATCATATTCGCAACCCTACAAAATCTACAACTAGTCTCATCAATTCCTATTGTATTATGTCCATGGAGAATTTGTTTTGTTGGATTTGAATTCCATTGGAATCTTAGAAATTCACTCCTTACCAACTAATCTGGATAGATGAAAAGAAATGAAGCTAAAACTCCCATTTTCTTATGGTCTCCAGCTAAGTGAGTTAGAGAGGAAAAACTAAGCATTTTTTCAGTTGTTTTAATCCAGTCCCATATTCTCAGACTCCTTTTTAGTCCAATCTTGTCTGAAATGGAGCCCCTCTCAACTGGACCCAATTTCTTGTAACAGACCATCGCAAAGATTACTGAACTAATCTGGTTTGCCAATCCTGAGTTCTCCAATAACAGCTACTCTGTAATGTTGGCTCTATTTGATCTGCTGAAATCGGGATGTAATTATTTACAGTCTCCAGTTTGTGTTTTCCACTCTACCAGACAAATGATTTCCCTTTTCTTTTTGTAGTACACTGAATCACCTTTGTTTTGTTGATATTAATAGAACGTCTATTTTCTTGTGCATACGTGCCAAAGACATCACTTAGTTTTTGTAGCCCCAAAGGTGTCATATCAAACAACAAAACATCTTCTGTGTAGGAGAGCCATGTTAGCTGTTGGTTATTAAATTTAGGCGAGGCAAAAGCCGATTTGACGAGTGACTCTCCCACGCCAGAGACATATAAGTTGAAAAGACAGGGCGGAAGAATGCATCTCTGTATAACTCCTGCATATGTTGGAATTCTTTCTGACAACTCTCCGTTATGGTTCAATCTAACCTTTGTAGGGTGTCCTGACCCACGTTTAAGCTACCCTGCTACAACATTTGGTGCTGTGGGCTTAGGAAATTCAAGATGGCGGAAAACCCACATGTGCGCCGAAATCCAGGAAAGCTGCGCAGTTGTGCGCACACCAAAATGGTTACCTAACTTGCCACCCACCAGTGCGAGAATGAAAGGCCGGGTTGCCATGAGGGAAATGGGTTGCCAAAGGAAAAACAGTAGCGCCGGTTAGCTTCAAAGCGCTTTAAAACCACCATTGGACTACCCGCACAGTAGTCTGAAACCATTGGGAATGGCAATGCTGATTGCCAAATGCAACCTAGAAGTGTGGGGAATTCATTTCTTAAATCCCAAAAATGAGTGCAGTACCAGTACTCACCACTATCCAAAAGCCGGCGTTTTAAAACCACTCTGTGTGTTTCTGAAGGCAAGTCAAAATGCCTATTTCTAACAGTGCAACATGTGCAAAATATTTACTGAACCCCAGCAGACATTGGCAGAATGGAGTTTTGTGTGCCTACAGAATCTGGGAAATGAAGATCATAAGACAAGGTTTATAACAAGACTGGCTGAGCTGTGGATTGCAGCAGTTTAAGTTGCACTGGATTTAAAGACACTAAAATCGAAAATGTTTAGATTAAATGAGTGACCTATGTTTGGTGTCACATGCCTTTGTAACTGTTGAAATGTCATAGTTTTGCACTTAGAATCAGCATTCTAGCTGCATGTGTAAAATTACAAGTTATTTTAAAAGCAACAAAAAGTTAGCTGAAGGTCTGGCTTAAGGAACTTGATTTTGCCTAGCAACTACCCATCAGGAGTGAAACTTGAGTCACCACTGTGTTCCCAGGCCAACCTTCCTTTTGCTGCCCAAGCTAAGGATATGCCATCTATCTGATAATTGAATTATCTGTGCTCTGCAAGAGAGTGAACAAAGCCCTCTTCACTCAGGCAAAGGTTTTTATTACCGCAGTCGTAAATTGTAGCTTCCTCTTGGCAGGAGCTGGGAGGAGCACTGCCTGTGAGAGCAAGCTGGCTTGGCAGAACTGGAAAGAACCAGAAATTCAACCTTGTGCTGAGGGTAAACCACACCCCTTTGGAGCCAGAACATAACTTTAAAAAGATGAATAACTCATAGAGCGGACATGTGAAAATTTTATAAATGATACCATAATTCTTGTGATTTTTCTGCCCACAGTTTAAGACGTGGTAGGAACCGGTGGTATGTTCAGGGGGGTTTTAGCGGAAAAGTGGATATTACTCTAAATGTGTGCATGTTAAAAATCTGAAACTTCATCAGTTAATGTCCCTACCCCCTGCACACATGTATGTAAAGTTGGGTCCATGTCGGAAATTGAAAAAGCAGTTAAAAAGTCAATTATGTACACTCTTTGAATGCAAGCTCCCAGGAAGAGCAGAGTTTGAACAGGGGATACCTCCTGTAATGCATGATGGGTGCATATGATTTTAAAACAATATGTACCTCTGCAAATATGTATTTGTTTCAAATCTAGATTTGTGTGTAAGTTGACAGGAGGAGTGGACTTTCTGCAGGCTGTAAAATGACATCAATCTGACTCACAGTTCAGTTTGCCAATCAAGCGGAGGAATGGAAGCCTGACCAATGACGAATGAGAGGGGCAAGTCTAGTGATGCAACACACACACCCATTCTCAAGAAACAGATAAAAGCAGAGAGTCAGGACACATAGAGACATTCAATTTCATCTGCCGCTGGAAGCCCTGCCGGAAAAATCCATACTTACCTCCATCAAACTCCAGAAAGCCAAACTAGAGACTTCAATCTATCCAGAGCAGAGACCAGACCAGAGAGAAAGCAGTGCTGTGCCTAGCAGAGACCAGACCAGAGAGAAAGCAGTGCTGTGCCTAGCAGAGACCAGACCAGAGAGAAAGCAGTGCTGTGCCTAGCCGAGACCAGACCAGGCGCTGTGAGCAGAATCCGGAAAGACCTGACCAGACTGAAGATCGTGACCAAGTCGCTTTCCTGTTCAAAATCTCTTGTGAGTACTTAGCAAAACTCAGAACACATCTCTTAGTTTAAATTCATCTAATTCAATCTATTTAACCTAAGTAGAACTGCCTCCTATCTGTCACCTGTCATTTCTAGTAAAATTTGTCATTTTGAAAAAGTGTGCGTTTAAAATTGGCAAAACCAAAAACGACCTTTACTAAATTGCTCATATCTCCGCAACCGTTTGGGCTAGAGACTTGCAATAACTTTCATTTGGAACCTGAGATCCTAGGCTTTCCTAGGACCCCAAAACGGTAGAGATAGTCCTTGCGGTTCCTCTGTAATAGCGCTCGGCGCATCCGCGAATTTTGCCGCGATTTGCAATTTCTTCACATGTAAAAAAACTGCTGCTGCCTGATTTCATTTGCCAGAAATTCGTTTAACCTGCTAACTATCCCTGCATCATTGCTAGTGTGAGCCTGGACTAATATTAACTAGATACCACTCATCCTGAACCTCTAAAAGGGAATTAAGAGCGTTTCCAGCATATTTCTCATTCATTGCTAGCACCTATCAAAGCAATTTGGGCCTGTGATTTCAAAACTCCTACCTGTTTTCTGTTGTCTAATCTTGCTGGATTGAACCGATTACATTGATTGCATTTCTGAGAACTGTGTGCTTCCCTCCCATTTCCTTGCATTGCATAAAGAGGGGGGGAGTGAATAGCCAGAGAAAAGTGATTACCTTGTTTGTTGAAATCATATTGAGTATTTTCTGTATTGCATTTTCATTCAACATTACATCCATTTGAACTCTATAAAGCATTTTCTACCACATTATACTTCTGTACCTATTTACCAGTGTGCTACCTTATCCATTTCATCTCAACTCCTTAGTAATTATAAAGAAGTGTGCTAGTGCCAGATTCTCCGTTGTTGATCTTTATCATATCAGATTAAGTGTGCTATTCAATTATTAATTTATTATAAAGCGTGATATATATATATCTATTTTAAATTATCAAATAAACCTTTTAAACTTGCAAAACAGAACTACTTCTTGGCTCAGTGGGGTCAGGGGGATTCCAAGAGAGGGGTGTTATACAGGGGTAGTCATCCAGAACGCATGAACTGGACCTAAAGATATATCAATAAGGGTTTTCATTCAGTATTCTAGACTAGGCGTTAACTTAGCTGTAGTGCTGAATTGAATCCTCTTACAAATTGGGGGCTCGAGCCGAGACGTTGGGTTAGATTTACCATTTGTGCAGCTTAATACAGTGTGCTAACTGACGGGATACATACATCCAGTCGGATCACCACGCTGCATTACGCTGTGAAGCATTCCTCAAAAGGGACACTCCAAGAAAAGTTCTGTTCTGCAAAAATAAAATACAAACTTCTGTAAGTCAGGACAGAGACCAATCTCTAGAATGACGACCTTAGTAGACATGAAAATAGCCAGAGAGCACTTCTTACATAAGTTATTTGTGAGAGGTGAATGGGCTGAGCAGGGCCAGGATGCCTGGTTGCAGGCCATCACGCGACAGGTCACTGAAACAGGGTCAGACTTATGGAGAGATCAGGGTCCATTACATGTGGCCCTGAGTGAACTATATATGGCTCCTAAGGCCAAAGATGAACACGACAAGATTGTTAGGATAGCGGCATACCTGTACCTATATATGGGAGACATGCAGGATAGATGTGCTGAAAGCCAAAATCTGGCAAATAGGCAACAGATGGCGTTAGAGAAGGTCCAATCTGACCTGGTCTCTTCTGAGCAGAGGCTGCAGAGGAGCCAGGAGTCAGAAGATGATAGTAGGCAGCACATCATTAAAATAAAGAAGGATATGGATGTGCTGCAACGGGAAAAGGTAGAACAGGATACCAGATTTCTGGCCTTGCAGAAGGAATACCAAGAAGGTTTGGACTCCCTACTGCAAAACCAGAAAAAGCTGGAGCAACAACTGGACTTCAACAGGGTATGTGCTGAGCAGGTAGTCACCCTGCAAGGCCACCTAGATAGAGTGAAGGCAGAGAGCAACAAACTAATTCTGAAAGACCTGGATACCCAGGCAGAGTTTGATGAGGAGCGCCAAAAAGCTGGTGCCCTTCAACGGCAAAGGGACGACCTGGCGGCACAAATGCAGGCTCTTAGTCAGGAAAGGGATACCTTAGGCCAGGAAGTCTGCCATTTAAAAAGAAAAATGGAAGAAAATCACCTGGCCCACCAGGGGCTGGGTGACCTCCAAAAAGAAAACCAGAACTTGGTAGAGCACACCAGAAGGGTGGAAGATGCTCTAGCAAGAAAGGAGCAGGCCAATAGGGACACAGCTCAGGAGGTAACCCTCCTGCAGCAAAGACTGGCCCAGTTCTCCAGGACCAACCAGGAAGCACAGAGGGAAAACGAGGCCCTCTGTGAACACAATGATAGGCTCCAACAACAGGTAGTGATGCAGGAGAGACTGATAGAGTCCAGTAAGGCCTTAACTGAAGAACTGAAGGCACAAATGCAGGCTCTTGCATTGCAACAGGGAGCAGGGGCGGATAGAGATGAGGTTCGCTGGGAAAGGGAAACTCCGGAGCATAACCTCAGGAGCCCTAGTACCAGAGGCCCTCATACCTCTCAGTCCCTGGACTCTGCCACCCCCATGTTCCCTGGCGCACATGAGCACAGGGCCACAGGGATGGCAGATTACAATCCAGCTAAGAGTATGGGGCTCATAGGCCAGAACCACTCAGGAATGGAGGGGTGGGCATCCGGGTATGGGCACCCAAGTACAGTACAGTTCAATGGGGAACCCCAGGAGAGTAGGCCCATTAAGGGCATCCTGAAAACCTCTGCCCAGTTAGGTCAGTGGAGGGGGTACCCATCAAATCCTGGCAGCAAGGAGGAATCTGAAGACCCCTCTGAACGTCACAGGACACAGGAGACCAGGTCCCCACATTCTGCCAGCCATTCCCAGGCTCGCAGAATCCGGGAAAACCTGGAAGAACAGACGGGAACCTCTGGGAGCAGTGCCTCTGAGTCCGAGGAAGAATGGACAAGGGTTACCCGAACCAAAAAGGCCAATAAGGCAAAAAGGGCCTTGCTTAAGGACCCTTTAAAGCAGATTAAGGCGATCAGGAGCGTCATCACGCCTTACCATAAGAACGCTAAGTATTCTGTTTGGGAGCACTTAGAGTTGTTTGAGCAAATGATGGAGACTTTCCATATGAAGGACAGCCAAAGCTGTATTCAATATGTAAAGTGGACCTTCTCCCCGGAATACTCCAGTTTCTTTGCGGGGCTGGAGGACCAAAATCATTTAAGATGGTCCACATATAAGGCGGCCATCCTGAAACATTTTTCTGTTCACAGAAATCCTCAAGAGGCTCGCAAGGCAGCCTACAATTTGCAATGTGGGGAGGATCAGGCCCCACAAGAATTTGTGCAGGAGTTAAAGCGTGCTTTTGCACAGACCACAAGAAGGGTGCGCACAGACAGTCGAGAATTCGTTAATACATTTTTTCATGCCTTGCCCAAATATATCATGACCCAGCTTGTGAGGGATTTTCATGAGAAAAGATCTTTAGACTGGGTCATTGAACAGGCTACCCGGATCTATGAGGTGCAGAAACCGATAGATAGCAAAAGTAATGCCCAGAAAAACCCCAAAGCCAACAGCACCCCTGCTGCTGCCAAGGTGGCAGAGGTAAAGGTCACCCCCGTTTTGGATTTGGAGATGGGGGGGCCTAAAAACCTGCCTGCACCTAATAATGCTAGGCCCAGGAGGTCCTCGGGTCAGTCACAGACAGGGAGCCAAGGAGGCAGCCCCACAAATGGGGTCCCTCGCTCTCCTGATTATGTAAGTCCCCGTTACAAGGGAAATCGACCCATCCTGGGTTATGTGTGGACTCCTCCAGCCCAAGGGGGGGGATCCAGACAAGCACCTAACCCAGGGAACTTCCCTCCAAACTTCCCACAGGAGGGCAGAAATTTACCAAACCCTGGGCAGAACTTTTTCCCCAGATATCCACCCGACTTTCAGCCCCAAAACCATCCATCCTTCTTTCCCCAATTCCCTGAGCCCAGACCACTGAATCCGGGAGAGGGGAGGCCAAGGGTGGAGGGGTACCCAAATCTTCCCAACCCGGGGTATTACCAGAGGAGGGACAGCTACCCTTCCCGGGATCAGCCCAGGGGAGAAAACAGGGCCCCGTATCAGCCTGAGCGGGTTTCCCAGTTAGAGCGCCAGGTTCAAAACATGGCGCGGGATCTGGGTCACATACTGAGGGCTCAGCAGAACCCTCAGATCAGCATGCCGGCGCAGAACGCACCCAACTCTGGACCTAGCGCTCCAGAACAATGACGGGGGCAGCACCCCGATAACTCACCGGTTCCCAGGGAGGAGGCACAAGGGGAAGGGGGGTGTAAAGCCTTGGAGGAAGCTTCCTTCCTCACTTGTAAACAGCCCCTAGAAACCCAGGAACCGGAAACAAAATCTCTTGCCCCTGAGAGTCTGCCTCCTAAGGAGCAGAGGGGGGGTAGGAGAAACAAAAGACCCAAACAGACTCAGTTTGGGGAGGAGGTACAGATCTTCCAATTTGAGGGAGAGGGATCCACAGAGGATCCTGGGAAAAGGATCTTCTCCTTCAGAGAGGGGGGAACTCCTCCCAAAGAAAAATGGGTCCCTAGGGATGCAAATCCAGACTGGGGAGATGTGGAGACTGAGCTACCGCCGCCCACCATCTCATCCCAGAACCAACAGCAAGAAAATCCCCTGGTTCAAACCCATCCTGGGGACTGCCTCCAAAAAGGGGGGGGCGGCCCAGAACCGGAACCAGGGGAACCCACAATGGCTCTGATCTCCAGTTGCCAACTTTTTCTTTCAGATTCCCAAGGCTCTCCACAGAATTCTGCCCAAATCTCTTCGCTAGCAATGTCCAAAACCAGAAAGTTAGCCCACCAGTTGTCCAAAAATGTACATTATCTGTGCCCCCTTGAGGAGAAGGAGGGAAGATATTATGCCCCGGTACAAGTACAGGGGCAGGGTACAATCTCAGCGCTGGTGGACACTGGATCTCAAGCTACCCTTCTGTCCAGAAGGGCCTTTGATGAACTGAATGCAGGAAGGGGAGAGAATTACCAAATTCCTCTCACCTCACTTCCTGGACAACTCCAGAACTTTGACGGGAAGGAAATTCCCGTTGAGGGGACTGCAGATTTGGACATTAAAATTGGGCGACATAAGTTGAAACACCCGGTCATAGTTGTGACCCCAGAGGGCACCCCTTGTTTACTAGGGAATGACCTCCTGAGAAGGTTGTCACCCCTAATAGATTGTGTAAACAAGGTCCTCTGGACCCAGACTAGCCGACCAATAAAATTAAAACAGAGTGTCAACCATGTTAGTTTAAACGGCACATGCCACATGGTTGAACAAAAATCTGACCAAGTAGAATTTCACTTCCAGAATAGCCAAATTCCAGACGTGACAGTAATAGCAGTAGGACAACAGACTGGTGATGGGGGGTCCTCTCTATTTCTGAAAATCAACCTTCCTTCCAGTCTAAAGTGGTATTCCACGCTGGAAGGAAACACTCTGAAATTCTATACCAATCCACAATCTGAAACTCCCACTCCTATAGTCCAGAAAGATGTGAAATCAGCTCAAAGCCTGGCTGAGATTCAGCAAATTGGAGAGCAGTTGTTCATCCCTGTTCAGTTAAATGATGGGAAGGACTCTGTTCTCGCTCGAGTGTGTGTGAACAACGGTAAGAGCTTCATCAGCGAAGCCATGTTCCGCCAACTCCCAAAAGATCCAGCCATTCCCACCTTCAAACTGATAGACAAATGGGAAATGGACCTGGAAGCACCCAATTCAAAACATCTCCTGCCAAGCAGGTGTATGCTCAAAATCTCCATTGGCAACAAGAGCATAGTCCATAATTGTTGGGTCGCGCGAGACGTCACTGCCGCCTTTTACTTAGGCAGTGACATTCTCAATCGCTTTGCCATTAGTTTGGACCTAATAAACTTCAAAGCTTGGTCCCGATTAGCGGATAATCCCATGGGCTTTGATGATCCAGAAAAAGCATTTAGGTCAGCTCAATTGCTACCTTATGCAGTTGAAATTCAGGTTAAAGAGGAAGTCACCATCCCAGAAAGGACCCGACAATTCTCCCTGGAAGTGAAAGTTAAAAGGGGACAATATTTGCAAAACCCTGATGCTTACATACATCTAAATGCTTCTCTCCAACTGCAAGGGTTAGGGGTAAACCCAACTCCATTAGTCAACATAGAACATGACACCATTCCAATAGAGGTGGATAACAGCGACTTAAAGAGTATTACTCTAGCCGCAGGCACCATTATTGGAATGGCGGTTGATGACCGACATTTTTCCATCGACTTAGTAAATGAACTGTTAGGACCAATCCCCAAGGACTGTTTTGACAGTGACAGTGATGACAATACAACACCAGACAGGATTTTTACCCGGCATGGGGGGAACTTCCTGGTGTACACTTCCTGCCCGTATGGTAAGGAAGATGTGACGTGTGACTTCAGGAGGGATGAGGTGATTTTCCAGGTTCATGAAGGCTGCCTTTCCCACCTGAAGCCTCCGGTCCAAATCAGCACTCTGACCAGGGACTTCTCCACCCAGCTGGAGGAGGCCGCGGAGATAGCCAAACCAGAAGTCTTTCCAGGCTTCAGGCAGATGGTGGAAGAGAGAGTCAACCTAGCTGATGCCTGTGTGACTCTGGAACAAAAGCAAAAGTTGAAACAAGTTTTCTTGGATTTCCAAGATCTCTTTGCGGTAGACTCATATGACTGTGGTCGCACTGACATCCACACAACAACAATCCCCACGGACCCTGGCATGACTCCTGTGTTTGTGAAGCAATATCGTTTGCCTCTCGCATCCATGGAGTCCCTTACTGAAATAATTAAGAACCTTGAGTCCCGGGGAATAATCCGTCCAGTCCACAGCACCTTCAACAATCCGGTGCTGGGAATATTGAAGCCGAACGGCCAGTGGAGACTCTGTGCTGACCTCAGGGAGCTCAACAAACGGGTCCATACTTCCCGATGGCCTCTGCCCTACATTGACCAAGGGCTGGCCCAGATCCAGGGGTCACAGGTATTCACTGCAATAGACCTGACCAATGGATACTGGACTGTGCCTGTCAGTAGGGAGGACCAATACAAGCTGGCTTTTACCTTTGGGGGCCAGCAGTACACATGGACCCGGACTCCCTTCGGATACCTCAACTCCGGCAATGAATTCAATATTTTCCTACATAAGGCCATGCCCGACCTGGGTGCGAGGGGTAACCTGGCTTATGTAGATGATGTCCTCATCAAAAGCTCAACCGTTGAGGAACACATAGCGGAGATCCGTTATGTTCTGACACAGTTGAGGGCCGCCGGAGCAAAACTTTCCTTTCAGAAAGCACAGTGGTGTAGAACCCGTGTTAATTTCTTGGGGCATGAGATTACTCCTCAGGGTCTCTGTCCCCAGGAAAAGAAAGTGGAAGCACTTCAGAAACTGAAAGACCCCACAACTCTGCGGGAACTAAGGAGCCTCCTTGGACTGACTAATTACAGCAGAAAGTTCATTGAGGGCTACGCAGAGATCACCAGACCCCTGATTCATCTCCTGAAGGGGGGGGTCAAGTGGGAATGGGGTCCAGAACAAGCCGAGGCAGTAAAACAACTCAAAAGAAGCCTCTCACAAGCGCCTTGCCTAGCTTACCCTGTCAGAAACAAGGAGTTCTTCCTGGAGACGGGGTTCTCTAATACGTGCTTGACGGCAGTATTATATCAAAAGCATGACAAGGTCAATAAAGTAATCTCCTATGCGAGCAAAACTTTATCCTCTGTGGAGGAAAAATTCAACGATTGTGAGAAGGCACTCCTGGCAACGGTGTGGGCATTGAAGAATTACCGCCCGTTTATCCAGGGGGAACACATCATAGTGGAGACTCCACACCAGCCTCTGCAATATCTCCAAAGTGACAGAATCCGGGCCGGAAATGTGAGTAATTCCCGAATTACTTCCTGGATTCTGTCAATGCAAGGCTTTCCTGTGGAGGTCAGATATGGCCAAAACAAGAAGAGTCCCCTCGCGCAAGGTCTGGCTGACTTGCATGATTGTGCCAGAGAAAACTGTCTCGAGGACGAAAGTCTAAAAATAAAGGACAACATGGAGGCATACCTTAATTCCCCCCACAAAGTCTTTGAAGAAGACAAGTGTGAGGGAATGCCCACTGTGTATGTGGATGGATGCTCTTACCATGTCGACAACAACGGGGAGAAAGAACTGGTGGCCGGCGTAGGGAATGCATGGGTGAATGAGTCCCCAGAACCCTCCGCTGGATACAAAATTGGTCCCCGAAGTAGTCAGGTGGCAGAATTGATGGCTGTGCATCAGGCCATCCTCACTGCTGTCCAGCATCAACTCCACGAACTGGTCATAATCACAGATTCGGATTATGTACGGAACGGGTTCGTGGAGCACCTGGTTAATTGGAAGACCAGAGGCATGGTATGTGCTAACAACAAACCCTTGAAACATGGGAAGTTGATCCAAAACATTGATGATCTGGTCACCTCGAATGGGATGACCATCTATTGGAAGAAGATCAAGGGTCATTCCAAAGTAGAGGGACCAGACAAAACTGGAAATGACTTAGCTGATCAGCTGGCCAAAACCGGGGCCATCCAAGGGGATCTAATTGAGATTGAGTCCCTGTTGGGGGAAATCCAGGTCACTGCCATCACTAGGTCCCAGACAAATGCTCACAACGACCTCTCAATTGCACAATGGAGTAAGGAGACCCCTGATGCTGATTTGATTACCGCTCAGAAGGGGGATCCAATAATTGGTAAATTTTACCAGCACCTTGAGGACCCTGAGAACTTTCCCCTGACGGATACCGATTACACTGGGAAAGAGGACCTAAGAGTGTTGATGAAATGTCCAAAAATGTTCAGAATCCAAGACGGTTTGCTGGTAAGGAAATCCAAAGCTGGCCACGATCAGTGGGTGGTTCCTACCTCATTCCGAAGCCTGATGTTAAGTCACGCCCATGATGCGGCCACCGCCGGTCATAGGGGGTTTCACACAACATTGGAAATCTTAAGAGAGGTTGCATACTGGCCACACATGGGCCAGGACCTCAACCAATATTTGAAGGGTTGTCTTGTGTGTGCACAATTTCAGCCGACATCCCTCACACACCGGGCGCCTTTACAAAAGAGGGGAATGACACTGCCATGGTCAGATTTACAAATCGACTTTGTAGGCCCTGTGATTCGCTCGGCTAGGGGGAATAAGTACATGTTGACTGTGACATGCTTGTTTACCAAGTTTGTGGAATGTCTCCCAGCCCCAAATTGCAAGGCAGAAACTGCAGCTGCCTTGATGATTAACCACATCTTTTCCCGTTTTGGTCTACCTCAAAGGATTGAGTCAGACAGAGGTAGCCACTTCACCAGTGAAGTAATGACAAAGATGTGGGAGATACTGGGGGTCAAAAGGAAGTTGCATATTGCTTACAGACCAGCTTCTTCTGGGGCAGTAGAGAGATATAACCGGACAATTGTGAGCATATTAAAGAAGTTTGTGGCAGATTCTGGGCCAAGTTGGGATATCCGATTACCTCTGGTCCTAATGGCTATCAGATCTACCCCTTCATCTGCAACCAAAATGTCACCATTTGAGTTGATGACTGGGCGCAAGATGGTGCTTCCGCAGCATTTGCTCTACAGGACCCAAGAGCAGACACTGATAAATGCCTCCACTACTCATGAGTATGTAGAGAATTTAAGGAAACACCTCCAACATGCTTTTGCTTATGCTCAGCGGAATCTAGAAAGATCGACTGATAGCATGAAGACCCATTATGACCTGAAAACTTCCAGGAAGGAATATCAGGTGGGAGACCGGGTCTATCTATACAACTTCCAAAGGAACCAGGCCAAGCAGCGCAAATTTTTGCCTACATGGAAGGGACCCTTTGAGATCGTCGATAAGATCTCCCCTGTGGCCTACAAGATCCGCATCCCCAAAGGTGGTTCGGCAGAGGGGGAAGACAAGTGGGTCCACATAAACCAGTTGAAATGTTGCCATCCCAGGCACACTCTGCAACAACTGGAGGAATCCTCTGGAGTCCTAGCGGGTACTGTATCAGACTAATTCAGTTCCAATCATAAAACCTACCACATCTAGTCTCTAAAATATTGTGATTTACATGAAACTGTCTCTAGTGATACTGTTTTTTTTTCAAAATAAGAATGTAATGTTTTGTTATGATGAAATGCATATGCTGCCCCACTATCTCAACAGTGGTGGAAAAAAAAAAAATCGTCTATGAGTAGATATTGCCGCTCTTCCTTTATCATCCTAGGAGAGATGAAACCATGAAGGATGACCAAGAAGGACGATCCGGGGACCGGGAGCAAAGACACAACGGGCCCGGGGTACCGCCCAATCTTCCCATCAGGACCGGCGAGGAGAACTGATCGATCTGACCGGATGGAGAAGAAGATGCTGAACTGTGCCATCTACAGAAGAGGAAGAAGATTATGCGGACAGACCGGTGCGTGGGTCAAAACCCTTGGGCACGCGACTCCCCATCGACCCAAACTCAAAGTGCAGTCACGTGGGGGGGCTTGTAGGGTGTCCTGACCCACGTTTAAGCTACCCTGCTACAACATTTGGTGCTGTGGGCTTAGGAAATTCAAGATGGCGGAAAACCCACATGTGCGCCGAAATCCAGGAAAGCTGCGCAGTTGTGCGCACACCAAAATGGTTACCTAACTTGCCACCCACCAGTGCGAGAATGAAAGGCCGGGTTGCCATGAGGGAAATGGGTTGCCAAAGGAAAAACAGTAGCGCCGGTTAGCTTCAAAGCGCTTTAAAACCACCATTGGACTACCCGCACAGTAGTCTGAAACCATTGGGAATGGCAATGCTGATTGCCAAATGCAACCTAGAAGTGTGGGGAATTCATTTCTTAAATCCCAAAAATGAGTGCAGTACCAGTACTCACCACTATCCAAAAGCCGGCGTTTTAAAACCACTCTGTGTGTTTCTGAAGGCAAGTCAAAATGCCTATTTCTAACAGTGCAACATGTGCAAAATATTTACTGAACCCCAGCAGACATTGGCAGAATGGAGTTTTGTGTGCCTACAGAATCTGGGAAATGAAGATCATAAGACAAGGTTTATAACAAGACTGGCTGAGCTGTGGATTGCAGCAGTTTAAGTTGCACTGGATTTAAAGACACTAAAATCGAAAATGTTTAGATTAAATGAGTGACCTATGTTTGATGTCACATGCCTTTGTAACTGTTGAAATGTCATAGTTTTGCACTTAGAATCAGCATTCTAGCTGCATGTGTAAAATTACAAGTTATTTTAAAAGCAACAAAAAGTTAGCTGAAGGTCTGGCTTAAGGAACTTGATTTTGCCTAGCAACTACCCATCAGGAGTGAAACTTGAGTCACCACTGTGTTCCCAGGCCAACCTTCCTTTTGCTGCCCAAGCTAAGGATATGCCATCTATCTGATAATTGAATTATCTGTGCTCTGCAAGAGAGTGAACAAAGCCCTCTTCACTCAGGCAAAGGTTTTTATTACCGCAGTCGTAAATTGTAGCTTCCTCTTGGCAGGAGCTGGGAGGAGCACTGCCTGTGAGAGCAAGCTGGCTTGGCAGAACTGGAAAGAACCAGAAATTCAACCTTGTGCTGAGGGTAAACCACACCCCTTTGGAGCCAGAACATAACTTTAAAAAGATGAATAACTCATAGAGCGGACATGTGAAAATTTTATAAATGATACCATAATTCTTGTGATTTTTCTGCCCACAGTTTAAGACGTGGTAGGAACCGGTGGTATGTTCAGGGGGGTTTTAGCGGAAAAGTGGATATTACTCTAAATGTGTGCATGTTAAAAATCTGAAACTTCATCAGTTAATGTCCCTACCCCCTGCACACATGTATGTAAAGTTGGGTCCATGTCGGAAATTGAAAAAGCAGTTAAAAAGTCAATTATGTACACTCTTTGAATGCAAGCTCCCAGGAAGAGCAGAGTTTGAACAGGGGATACCTCCTGTAATGCATGATGGGTGCATATGATTTTAAAACAATATGTACCTCTGCAAATATGTATTTGTTTCAAATCTAGATTTGTGTGTAAGTTGACAGGAGGAGTGGACTTTCTGCAGGCTGTAAAATGACATCAATCTGACTCACAGTTCAGTTTGCCAATCAAGCGGAGGAATGGAAGCCTGACCAATGACGAATGAGAGGGGCAAGTCTAGTGATGCAACACACACACCCATTCTCAAGAAACAGATAAAAGCAGAGAGTCAGGACACATAGAGACATTCAATTTCATCTGCCGCTGGAAGCCCTGCCGGAAAAATCCATACTTACCTCCCTCAAACTCCAGAAAGCCAAACTAGAGACTTCAATCTATCCAGAGCAGAGACCAGACCAGAGAGAAAGCAGTGCTGTGCCTAGCAGAGACCAGACCAGAGAGAAAGCAGTGCTGTGCCTAGCAGAGACCAGACCAGAGAGAAAGCAGTGCTGTGCCTAGCCGAGACCAGACCAGGCGCTGTGAGCAGAATCCGGAAAGACCTGACCAGACTGAAGATCGTGACCAAGTCGCTTTCCTGTTCAAAATCTCTTGTGAGTACTTAGCAAAACTCAGAACACATCTCTTAGTTTAAATTCATCTAATTCAATCTATTTAACCTAAGTAGAACTGCCTCCTATCTGTCACCTGTCATTTCTAGTAAAATTTGTCATTTTGAAAAAGTGTGCGTTTAAAATTGGCAAAACCAAAAACGACCTTTACTAAATTGCTCATATCTCCGCAACCGTTTGGGCTAGAGACTTGCAATAACTTTCATTTGGAACCTGAGATCCTAGGCTTTCCTAGGACCCCAAAACGGTAGAGATAGTCCTTGCGGTTCCTCTGTAATAGCGCTCGGCGCATCCGCGAATTTTGCCGCGATTTGCAATTTCTTCACATGTAAAAAAACTGCTGCTGCCTGATTTCATTTGCCAGAAATTCGTTTAACCTGCTAACTATCCCTGCATCATTGCTAGTGTGAGCCTGGACTAATATTAACTAGATACCACTCATCCTGAACCTCTAAAAGGGAATTAAGAGCGTTTCCAGCATATTTCTCATTCATTGCTAGCACCTATCAAAGCAATTTGGGCCTGTGATTTCAAAACTCCTACCTGTTTTCTGTTGTCTAATCTTGCTGGATTGAACCGATTACATTGATTGCATTTCTGAGAACTGTGTGCTTCCCTCCCATTTCCTTGCATTGCATAAAGAGGGGGGGAGTGAATAGCCAGAGAAAAGTGATTACCTTGTTTGTTGAAATCATATTGAGTATTTTCTGTATTGCATTTTCATTCAACATTACATCCATTTGAACTCTATAAAGCATTTTCTACCACATTATACTTCTGTACCTATTTACCAGTGTGCTACCTTATCCATTTCATCTCAACTCCTTAGTAATTATAAAGAAGTGTGCTAGTGCCAGATTCTCCGTTGTTGATCTTTATCATATCAGATTAAGTGTGCTATTCAATTATTAATTTATTATAAAGCGTGATATATATATATCTATTTTAAATTATCAAATAAACCTTTTAAACTTGCAAAACAGAACTACTTCTTGGCTCAGTGGGGTCAGGGGGATTCCAAGAGAGGGGTGTTATACAGGGGTAGTCATCCAGAACGCAAGAACTGGACCTAAAGATATATCAATAAGGGTTTTCATTCAGTATTCTAGACTAGGCGTTAACTTAGCTGTAGTGCTGAATTGAATCCTCTTACACCTTGATGGTCGATTCATAGTGTAGGGCGACTATTAACATCAGCAGACCTTCCGGGATGTCCCAGGCAGCCAATTGTTGCCATAGTAGATCTCTATTGACTTTATCAAATGCTGAGGTAAGGTCATAAATTGCCACATGAATTGCATTCACCCTGCCACTCCAGGTAAGTTTTAGGTCAAAGCCCAGAAGCAGATCATTCAAGTTGGTGCTATGATTTCTTTGAAACCCAGTCTGCCACTTTTGTATTCGTCCTACCTTACCCGCCCAGGCCACAAGATGCTGGAACAACAAGGTTGCAAAGACCTTGCTGTCAGCATCTTAGATGGAAATCTGCCTGTAATTTTTTGGATCATTGCCGTTGGCTTTCTTGAATATGGGGATAACAAAGGCCGTATACCAGGATACAGGCAAGCTCTCGGAGTTGACTACTTTCCTAAAATATATTGTCAGAATCGAAGACCAGGTGGTGGGGTCATCCTTAAAAACTACATTGGCCAACTTGATAGGTCCTGGAGCCCTCGACCTGCTAATATCCTGGATGATGCCAAAGATGCTTTCCTGGTCAAAACAAAATGCCAACCATCCTCTGCACTCTCCACTAATGAAACAATGGTCTCTTCCCACTCGTACCTCTGACCAAAGACCGATTCAAAGTAGCTGACCCATTGATGTTCCCCTACCGGGTTCAATAGCAAATCAGCTTGGTTTCTTCCTAAATCATCAATAATGCCCCAGAATGATGCTGAATTGCTTTTACGTAAAACCTCCAGCATTATTTCTGTGTCATTTTGTAGTAGTTGAGCAGTGTGATCGACTCCAATTGCGATATACTTGCCTTGCCTTTTTAGTTTCTTTCAATCTCAGAATCTGGTCGTCACAATGTTGGTTGTTAATGGCCCTGGTTTTTGCCTTTAGTGAGCTCTTTCCTTGCTTCACCTTATCACCATACTGGTGACGATGTTTAATAAACTGAGATTGAGGTATAGACTCCACTACCTCAATAGTATCATCCAAGAAATGCTTAAATCTGTGAATATTGAAAGTATTCAGCTTCCATTCCATAGAAGTGAGGCCATCACTTCCATCACTCTCTCATTAAAAAAGCCATTTGGGTTGGTTCCAGATAACCAGGTTGCACCCTGGCTTATCACTAATCCCAGCACAACCGTAGCCATCTTTTGTTAACAAAGGGATGTCAATTTCAGCCGTGAACATCTTGTGATCACTCCATTCACAGGCAACCACCTAGAAAAGTTTACAACTATAATACATGCATTAATTCACAAACATATCCAAGGTGAATTGCCTCTGCCCTATCGACCACGTTGGGTGACTCAGTATATCACCACTAATTGTTCCATTCAGTCGGTATAAACCCGAGGCCTCAAGGCTTTTTTGCCACCTTGCTCCATACTTTATTTTAGTGCGGTTAGTAGTACCCCTCAAACTTTCATCAATACTTTCTTGGACAATACAAGTGCAGTTAAAGTCACTTGCCAGAATGTTTATTCCTTCCTCTGTTTCCGAGACCCAACGCGAAATTAATGCCATCTCCAGTTTTAATATGCACTCAAGTTTACAGAATACATGATGGCAATAGATTTTCAATAATAGCATCTTCCTAATTACGCCATTGAGCCACAAAGAGGCCTGTACAGCTAAGATTCCCTTCCCCACACGAGTTTGAGGGTCTATGGCAATTCCTGACATGGTGTTAATCAGAGTTACAAGACCACACGACGGCCTCCTCCTTGTGGCTTTTTCAGTCGCTGGCCCGGGAAAAGCACCCTGGAGGCTAAAACAGGATACCGTGTTGCTGGACTACCGAAGTGTCACCCTTTGAGCAGTTACTTCAGTTTGCTGGTTATACCGCTCCATGCTGGGGATGGGCAGTGTCTCGCTAGAGTTCTACAACATCACACAGGGCTGCAGGAAAAAGAGTGATTGTGAAGAAGAGGCGCCTTTCCGAAAGCTGAATATGATTCAAGACCTGAAAAGTATGTGGAGTTCTGCACACTACGGTAGTACAGCCCTTGCAGCACAATAACCAAAATGTAAAGTGTCCTTGTGGCAGGGCGGGGCCGAACCACACCATAGACAAAGTGATGAAGCTGGTCGTCGGAGATGGTTCATGAACTGCAATTGATAAACTGTTATTACTGCAGCTACAGTGCTAAAGTGCTGACACATGTACCATTGCAGAAATGACCCACTGAAAAGGTGTAAAACACAAAGAGACTAAAGGCCAAACATCTGCTAAAACAAGGCTCCCTACACTATTAGCTGGGTGCCTCAAATCTGCATTGTTTAACGGCACACACACTGTGCCATCACGCATGGCATGGAACATTCAATGGTTGGACACAGAGAGTTGGGAATTGTGGAGAGGGCCTGGCTCCTAGGTTTCAATTCAGCTAAATATTAGTGTTTAGTAAATAAAACAGTGCTGGATGTCAAGGAGTTCTGAACCCTATTTAATCTGTGGATGGATTATTTAAACCGGTGGACAGAACCCCTCGGTCAATAAAGCCGCAAAGGTTACTTGTTGCTCCAAGTGTCCATAAGCTTAAGCACATATTACCCAAAGTATCAATGAATTTAAAAAGGCGAAGTTAGTATTCATACCCATCTCTCACCACTTCACCTCATTAGGAGGTCAGTACTCTAATCGCTTCACAACCAATGCTCTTCACATGAAGCTCATAGATGAGTATTGCCCCATCATATATGATATATCAACATATGCTCAGCATGGCCAAACCCTTGTGCGTGGACAGTGAGGTTTCCATGTAGCATGACAGCGTGGAGGGATTGGAGATTTGCCATTCAAATAAACACATCATCCAAAGGCCGCTTGAAGAGGCTACGGGTCTTTATTGGCCCAATACGGTTAGAGGATGGAGGCTGATTCCACCATTGTAGTTAAGTCATTTTTGCGACAAAGTGGGAGAACCTCTTCCCAGGTTTTCTTTCCGCCGGGCAAGTTATCTCGAGAATGGTACAAACCTTGTGGTTTCCAGTTACGCTCTTTGAATGTTGCAGGATTCATAGATTTCAAGTCTGCCTTATTTACAAATCCTTAACATATGTTCCCACTGTTTTCAGTAGTTTGGCAACTGTCCTTTGATATGAGAATGTCTATCAAGCGTTTGAGATCTCCTGATTCACCCTCATTGGCCCTTGATCTAACTTATAGGCTCTTTATTCTGCCCGAATTCTAGGCATGGCCTCACTACTGACATAATGCAGCACTAAAGGGTTGTTTACAGCGAGTGGGACACAATGGCACAAGAGGAGGACTTGCATGATCATCGAGGGTGATGGGCGCTCCCCTGTCCAGGTCAGACAGCTTGCATAGTAAACTTCCATTTGTATATAAATGGGAGTAGCTGGAAAATGGAACACTTTATATAAATCCACAAGGAATGTAGGTTTTTTCACAAAAAGGTAGTACAGGCATGCAAAAGCAGCTTTGGGGATTTATCTTGTTTCACAAAATAGTAGAAATCAATAAATTAAAGAAATGCAGTTGTTCAGCTAGCCAGTGATTGCTCAGCATCAATGCCTATCTATTTCAAATAATAGGTAGGTTACAGCTACAGAGAAGAGTTCAATTATTAAAGAAATATGCCAAGCAGCATTGAGGAACACCTCCAACATTTGATAGCAAACAATCCAACTCTGGGTATTTTCTATATACTCCTAAGGATCCACAAATCAGAAAATAGGAGCCACCCAATCGTCTCTGGCATTAACGAAAACCAGGGCCATCTTACAGACATTTTGCACCAGGGCAAGTGCAAAGGTGCACCGTATTAGCACTATGGCAAGGTTTGCCCTAGTGCAAAAAACATTGGGGTTATATTAGAAAGCATTTGCACCATGACAAGTGCAATTTTCATGCTATAAGCACTAGAGCACAAATTGCCCAAGTGCAAAAAGCATGTACTTTCAATGCATTTTTGCAGCAGGGCAATGATTGCCTTAGTGCAAAAATGCAGGTTTTTTCACTAAGGTCAATTTGGCCGTAGTGCTTATACCGTGAAAATTGCACTTGTCATGATGCAAATGTTTTCTAATACGGTCGCAATGTGCTAATACACTTGCACTGATGACGTTTCAGTAATCTGGCCCTATATCTACATACTAGTGCAAATGCCTGTGTACATGGGCCAAAGTTGTGTTGGGTGGAGGTTTCCCATCATTGTTCTTGTTACATTTCCTTTGGGCAGCTTAATAATATGAAATTCTGTTTATATGTTTTTTTTTAAATGTATATATTTTCTTAGTGTATGAAACTTGAAGTTTTCTGTCAAAGTGGTATCCCTGTCTTGGGCCTTTTCTGCATATAATTGTATGTTATCATTGTTGAAATATACTTTTAGTTCACCTGGAAGATGAACTTGAAGTATTATTATTGTGTGCATATGGAAACAGCTGCCTCTAGCACTGATAACAGGTGAAGCGGCAGTCTCTACTGCGCAAGTTGAAGTCTTATTGTTCTATGCGTAAGGCAACAGTTCCCTCTAGCGGTGGGAACAGGTGAATCAGGCGCATGAGGGCTTCGTACAATACTATATCAGGCCTTTTATTATATAAAGTATGATGATACCGAATCCATCCCAAGGCCTATGGTGATGGACACAAAAATCTTAATAGTGAATACAACACATTTCCTATGGAAGATTTGTGAGGTAGAATGTGTACCACAGACTGAATTCCTGGCCAAGTTGGGTGTCACTTAATTCCAACATCTCACCTAAAGGGAGTTATCCAATGCAGTGGCGAGTCATCGACCAACACCTTTCAGCATTTGCAAAAGCATCACACATTTATAAAAGGTCACATGTCTTGGCATTGACCTGAACCATTAGCTACAAAATGCAAGAGAGTCCAGGTCCAACAGTACCTGGCCAGAGAAGTAAGGTTTACTGTAAACCCATAAAGTGAGCACTCAAAGGGCTAAAGCTTGTATGAACCTAGTTCTCCATATGACTATTGGGCTGAGAGCTGGACCATTTGTAGATTACCATAGCCAAGTCCAGGTGATAAGGAAATCACTGCACTGAAACCGAGGAGATAAAATAAGAACTGCAGTACCCAAGCTGTACCAGCCTACAGTGGCCCATGCAGCACCCAAAGCTGAGGGAGAAATTGCCAAGAGTTCCTTTACTGCTGGTTCAGCTTTAAATAGTATTTGCCAAGACCAGACATGATCAAATGGCATCAATCTCAAAATGGAAACAAACATGTCATATAATGATGTGAGGAGCCTGTCAGTAAACATCAAAAGTTCAGAAGGCGATGAAAAAGGGGACCCCATAGGCCAAGAACATTTGCGTGAATAGCAAAATCTTCTTTATCACTCCAGGTAAGTTGCTGCACTTCTAATTCTCCCGTTTTAAACTTTTACATTTTCAACTTTTATGGCTGTTATTGGAAGGGATTGACACTGTGTGAGGGGCCATTATTGTCTTCTGAGTGCTTTCCCTGGCAACCCTTTCCATTACATATGAACCATTGATTGTTTCTTGGCATCAGAAGGGTTTGACACTACAGGAGAGGTACAGTACTGCCTATTGGGTGCTTCCCATTACAGTCCCTTACATCCCACTACAGCCCTTAGAAAACAAATGTTTAATGGATTCTCTGTTTGCATCAGAAGGGTTTGACACTACAGGAGAGGTATAGTGCTGCCTATTGGGTGCTTCCCATTACAGTCCCTTACATCCAACTACAGCCCTTAGAAAACAAATGTTTAATGGATTCTCTGTTTGCATCAGAAGGGTTTGACACTACAGGAGAGGTACAGTACTGCCTATTGGGTGCTTCCCATTACAGTCCCTTACATCCCACTACAGCCCTTAGAAAACAAATGTTTAATGGATTCTCTGTTTGCATCAGAAGGGTTTGACACTACAGGAGAGGTATAGTACTGCCTATTGGGTGCTTCCCATTACAGTCCCTTACAACCCACTACAGCCCTTAGAAAACAAATATTTAATGGATTCTCTGTTTGCATCAGAAGGGTTTGACACTATGTGGGGGTACAATACTGCATGCTGTGCGCTTCCTGTTGCAGCCCATTACTTTCATTCCCATTGCAAGCGTCTCTTTCATTTACTATTGGCATAGAAAGGGTTTGATATGGCGGTACAGTACCCTCGGTTGTGTTCTTTCCACGTGTGAGGGCCCATGAGAATACAATGTTGTATGTGTCTGTTTCATAGCCCCAACAACGCTGCCAGTGGAGGACGTCATCTTGGACGAGGCCTTGCCACCGAATGACACCACCAAGTTGGGGGGACGGAAAGGACCTGAGCAAGCCCCCTACACCACTGGCAATGGGGTGAAGGTGGATTCTGATGATGTGGTGGATGTTCAGCAATTTCGGGAATGTCAGTCACATGAAGAATTACTTTCTGGGGCCCAAATCAAAGCCCAGTGCTTGCACTGCTGCCCACTTATTTTGCGCAGCTGGATGCAGGCAACTTACTGAAAAATGTGCACCAAGAAGTGCAATTTGCACCTCTTAGGGAGCAATGGGCATCTGCTGAGCATGTAATATCCAAGAACAACCGCGGCCTAAGGAGAACAAGACTAGTATCCCCGCTTCCCAGCTGCCCAGAAGCCCTGACTGGCTCTGCGAGGAACCCTGTAACTGCTGCCCCCTGTACTCTTTTTATGGATCAGTCCAGAGCTCGAAGTTCTAATCGACACCGTGCTCACACAACCAGAACGATGCCTCCCTCATGGCACCCTTCAAGGCAAGCCTCACAGCACCTATCCCATTGACAACATTCCCTGTAGCAGCTTCACTCAAAGAACAATGAGCCTGTCTCCTGGACATCGGCACCCCAGTAACCTCCATCCTTCCTTGCAATTTGTTTTCATGGCTGCTCCCAATATTGGCGCACATCCCTTGCCTATTCCCACATATTTATGAGGAAGAAGAGCACTGGTGTCCCCTGGCCCTAACACTCATTGTGAGTGATTATTCCAGAGTATTCGCAGGACATCGTTAGCTTCTGCATCCTGAGAATCCTGGGTGAAATGCTATGCATACTGTTCAAACACCTGGTCTCAATTGAAAAGTAATACGAATTATACAAATAAGTCAACTTTGACGGGTCAGAGTCTTGCATCCTGGTCTGGTGGCTCTGTGCTAGCCTTCCTGGTCATGTCCTTGGATCATGCATTCATGACATCCCTGGAAAGAACCTTTAGCACATACCCCTCAGTGTTCCTGGTGAACTGGCCAAGAACCACCGAGGAGAGAAGATGTACCTCTTGCTTTGCAATTCATAAAGTATCCTGTCTCTTTCCTTGGACATCTTGCCTTCCTTTAAGAGCTTCACTTACAAATCAGACAAGTCATCCCCACCTCTTAATCTGAGGACCAAGATATTGGGCCCCCTTATAAGTTTTCCGGTCTGGGAACTACAGTACTGGTAAGCGTGCCGGTACCGTAGTTCCCGGACTGGCAAACTACGAGTTGTGTTCGTGGTTGCCTTCTGCCCGCCAGGTTGGACCTGGCGGGCAGAAAGGCACCCGCGAGCACAGCACGTCGGATGCACCGGCGCCATTTAAAACGGTGGCCAGTGCATCCAACCTCCCCATTCTCATTCAGCCCTAACGAGCTCAAATGGGAATCGGGAGCATTCCGTTCCGGCGCCCGCAAATGGGCAATTACCGGGTCCAGCGGGGCCGGAATAGCCCGGTAATTTCCCATTCACGGGTGCCGGAATTTTTTGCAAGTTTGGAGGTAGCCTGCCGGTATTACAGCTACCGCCAAACTTGCAATGAGGCCCATTGTCCTCTGGGCATGTCTGCTTTATGGGGGATCACAGCCAGCATGTTAAGGGCAAATAAACACATTTTGGCCAAACCTCCATTGACATGCCTGGACATTGACATGGCATTGACATGCCTGGACAGATTTGCATCCCCTCACCTGTTTTCTCCTTCATTTAGGAAAGTTTCCCTCACTTCCACCATGGGCCAACACACAAAGGGCCTCATTAGGACCCTGGTGGTCCCGTAATGAACAGTGCCGTACAGGACCGGCACCATTCATTATGGGCTGCCCTATCACGAGGCCTGCTAGCAGGTCCCGCTTTTCACGCCTGGTCAGACTAGACGTGCAGAGCGGGACCCGCTAGCAGGCCAGGATGCTAACAACGGGCCCATCATTAACGGGCCCGTTGTTAGCATCATCCCCATTCCCATTGAGCCCTATGGGGCTGAAATGGGAATGGGGATTGATTTTTACCAAGTCCCACAAAAGGGAAATTACCGGCTCCGCCAAGGTCGGAATGACCCAGTTATTGCCCCTTTCTGGGACCCAGTAAAAAATCATTACCGGCGGCAGCCGTGGCCTTAATAAGGGCATGGCTACCGCCTGGGTCGTAATGAGGCCCAAAGACTCTCCCAGACAAACCACAAACACCTCCACTAGCGACTTCTCCCCCACTAGATGAACGCAGACTCATGTCCTCATGTTTTTCTGTATTTATATGTTTATTTATGCATTGCTTTTTAATTAAATATTTGAATATAAGCAAGGCAGAAAACAAACAATTTGTTTCTTGGTATTTTTCTCAACTGAAGTGGGGTGAGAGGGAGACATGATGGAAATGAAAGAAAATTGACATCAATTGATATTACTAGACGTTACTAAAAACATTCAATTACTACTGTGTGCTGGCATCAATTGCTGAATGCATACTGAAGCCAGGGAACCAGGGTTTGCAAAGGCACCCTGCGTGCAAGATGTTTTGGAGTGACATTTTCATCAGCCTTCCCCATTTAACACCCTGGGAAGGGTTGACGGGAAAACATTTCTCATGCAGCAGCAGAGAACAAGGGCATCTCTTATATGGATGTGGACGGCTCGGGATGGAGGGTAAATTAAAAAGTCACATCAATTGACATTACTAAATAGACTAAATCACTAGTGTATTATACAGAAGCCAGGGAGCATGTTTTTCCAAATAGTTCCTAGTGCAGGCAATGTCCCGGGAGGATAGCTCAGGGGCAACGCACTCGCCTTGGAAGCAAGACGCTGCGGAGCAACACAAGTTTGATCCCCGGGTCCGCGCTTAGAAACCTCTGGGTATTAAGCGCATTATAAATAACCTATCATAGCATCATATCAAGATGTTTCGGGCTATGATGGCCATGAGTCCTCCCCACTGAATCCTGCATAGGGGTGTGGACGTGCTAGTCCACAACATACGTCAAGCACCAGCTTGGAGAATGAGGGCAGATGTCTGTGGTAGTTACAAATATTAGGGGCATACAGTCCACATACCGGAATGTGTGCACTGTGCCCCCCTACCCGAAAAGGGCCCCAATACAGTCATGAAATAGGCCAAACACCTACAGGACTATTATAAGGGTATCGCTTATCAGAATGGATATGATGCAAGGGGGAAATGGTTGCTTTCCCTTCTAAACAGAACATTGCTGGTGTGTCCCCTCAGGGAGATGCAGTAGTAATACTGTTTGACACACACCATTGACAAGTATTGTATGCCTGCCACATAGGCAGACAAGCAACATTTAGCTATGGTACAAAGGATGAAAACCCAGACATTAGTGTCGTGTGCAGTTTGGCTGTGACTTATTGTGCAAAATATTAAACTGTAACAAAAAAGTCCTACATTACAGGGGTTGGCTGGATAGCTGGCGCATGACGCCGGGCATCAAAAAGATTGCAAAATGAAAAATGTGAAATATGTCACCTTAATGCTGTACAGTATACACTCAAGAAATAATAGGGTTACAGTAGCAGGTGCCAGAACAGAGAAGTGGGGACAGTACATTGGATACAGTAATAGTGAACCCTAAACAAGTGTGTAGTTCTATAAACGGTCCCAAGCGAAAAGACCTTTTTTTTAAACTAAAAAAGATCGATTTGGAAAGAACTGTTATGCCACTGCCGCACACGAGTGTGCGCAGGGGCCGACAGGCACGTCAGTAGAAGGAAGAACCATCGCCGGTGAACAGGTACAATTGTGTGTATGTGTTGGTGGGCGTATGTATCTGTGTGAATATTTGTAGGGAGTATGTGTGTGTTGTGTCGGGAAGGGGGTGGTGGGTGGTAAAATATTGGTTCGGAGGGTTTAAACCCTCCCCCAATTAACAAGAAGATGAGCAGGGAAGGGTGGGGGCGGGTAAGGAGGGGGGGTCCTATTTGATATTTCAGCATTTTAAAGCAAACACAAAAACGGCCAAAACAATCGGTCTTTTTTGTGTTTGGGCTTTAAAATGTGGGAATATCACATAGAACCCTATGAACTAGTATAATAGTCTCCAACAAAGCATTGGCCATCATTAGGAGGCTGGCGATAGCTGTGCACGGCTGCTGTCGGTATTTTCTTTTTTTCGTCGCCCAGGAATGGGCAATTACCGGGTCATTACGGGCTTGCCAGTACGGTATTTGTCCATTCCTGGGTGCCGGAAATAATTCTTCCCCATTCCCATTTGAACTCCATAGGACTCAATGGGAATGGGGGTGCCGGTGCATCCAACATGCTGTACTCATGGGTGCGGCTCCGTCCGCCAGGTCAGACCTGGCGGGCAGAAAGGCGCCCGTGAGCACAACTCATAGTTTGCCAGTCCGGGAACTACGGTACCGGCAAGCCTACGGACTGGCACACTTATAATGAGGCCCATTGTTTTATTATGTGTACTTGCCCTTCCTCACAGCACAATAAAGCTGCTAGAAATAAGGCCTTCGATTGGCCGGGCTAGCAGCAGTTATTGCCCTGGTTGTGGGAGCTGGCCCACACAATGAGTGTATGTCTTAAAAAAGTGTTACACATAAACAGTCCTTTCTGCAGCTACTCCAGGCATTGAGGCTCAAACTAGCCTTGCATATTGGGCAGGTAGAAATCGCTATTTGAAAAGGTGAGTGTGAGTGACAAGAGGCCAAAGGTCAGCAGACCTCAAGTATTGAGCTCTTAACGAAAGGTTAACACATGACTTACGGTATCATACGGCATCGCAAGTCTGAAAACTGACCCATCAGTTTGGTTTGTGGCAGAGGACAGGGGGAAAATGTTGAGGGCAGACCAGATGGTTCATGGTAGCTCTTACCGACTACTGTACTGTGGGTGGTCCTGGGATTATTTCAATTCAATTATTATCATTTCACTTGTAAAAACTCTCAGTTGTTAAGAGGATAAGAACTCCCTTATACATGGAAGAAGAATATCCAGCTGCCAGCTGAGTGCACTCTTTAGTTACCATATACAACCAATAGTAATTATGCTTGTGCACTGCTATATTTTTCAGTGGGTAAACAAAAGCAACAAAATGAAATACATTGAAAAAGTACATTTCAGAAAGGCATTGGCAGAGGTGAGATTTGAGCACTGCTCTCAATTCTGCCGGCAAGAGTCCAAATCCCATCAAAACTGATGTCATAACTTTGAAGCCCATACAAGTGTATATAAGCTTCATCACACGCGGGCACATCATCATAAGTCACCATGCACTTAGCTCTGCCAAAAGCTTTTGCACGTGCAGCATGGTTTCAATCCAGTGCCACGGCGTGGAGTGCATGCAGAGGTGCCATTATTTTCACGTCAATCCTTTTGGCAAAGGAAAGAAAAACAGAGAGCATCCTTAGAGACAGTCATTCAAGATGGCTGCTTCCATGGAAGAGCTCAGAGCTCAAAGGGTTCCTGAGATGGGCAGAAACGGGTGGGATTAGCCATAGGGATTAGCATGGCTGGGGGTAGGGAATGGGAGGGATCAATAATACACTGTGTATCCCTCTTCAAATGTCGTTCATGTGTGCCCCTTGTCAGAAGCCCTTATACCTATGTACACATGAATCGGTATACGAATGCAATAGGTTGGGCTACTATAGGTGACACCTAATAGCCCAAACTAATACATTAAGCAGATGTAGTCCTATTGTTTTATCCCTGGCTTGGTGATTCCAACTCTCTTCCTCCACCAGGCCAGGGGGTACCACACTGAAACCACCTCCACCCTCCAGACCAGCTACACAGGAAGGGGCGCTGAGCAAACTGAAACACAAAGATGTTAAATATACTAACAGGAGATGGGCTATGGCCTGTGTTCCATGATCGTAAAAAAGGCACAGTACACATGGCCGGGGGGATTTTAGCCCTTGTGGGCGTTTATATAAAAAAATCAACACAGGCCAACATGCCCACTCCATGCTCAGTCTCCTTCTATATTACCCCCATTCCGGTTGCCACTTTATCAATGGGGTTAGGTGATAACCACCTTAGTGTAACCCCCTTACGTGGTGGGCCTTGAGCAGACCCCAACACTAAACCTCTGAGAGCTACCAACAAGATCAATGATAACCTTGGCGTAACAAGTAAAAGCTGCGTCTGGCCACTGGAAACAGCCTTAATAACACTTGATCCAAGAAGAAGCCCACTCATTGTCTATTCACAATACATACATGTGTATGAGACATTACCTCCGCGTCTCTCAGGTACATTCCTCCTTCTAGGCTAAGGCTGCCCTTAACCTCGACTCTGCCATGCATAGCTACACGAGTACTTGCCATGCCCCTCGTGTCTCTTAGAGGGGAAGGCATTCTGGTTTCACAGGCCTAAGTTCCACTGCGCTGGTGATGTACTAATTTCCTCTGTGATAGTGCACCCTTGATTGCTTTCCTCCAAGGCGTTGATGTACCGCATGGTCCTTTGATGAGCCGTCACCTCCCCTCATGGGCAAGCCACAGCACGCGTGTCCTTTTCTAGTCCCTACCCAGGCTCCACCTAATGAGCGGGGACTCCGGCAGATGTGCCGCTCTCCTCCGATGCGCCTAGCAATGGCGGGCACCGACTCTTGAATCTCCACCCTGTGGCAGCACTAGTACAGGTAGTGAATGTCTGTCTTTCCATTGTCGTTTGCCCCGTCTGGCCGCAGAGCAGGCAGATGTCTCCAAGACCCGTCATCGGTGTGGGCTACCACGCACACGCAGTACTGCCTGGCGTGATATGCAAATCTTCACATCCTGCCCCATCAGGCCCTAGGGCAGGCCTGCTTTTCTTGACTGGCCATGCCACCTTCGCCTGGGATGCACTGTGCATGCTGCTGCTGCGTGCTTTGTTCTGGGCGGGCTGTGTAGCTTCCAGGCCATGCCGCCAGATCTAAGGCTGCCCCGCATAGATTGCCCCAGTCCAGGGCTCACATTCACATGGGCCGCCATCCCCATGCATGGCGGGGATTGCCCGGTCTGGCCCCTGGGCGGACTGACACCACTCCAAGCCTTGTAGGAGCCTGGCCTGCCCCGGACACGCAGCCTTGGCTCTGCGCTAATGTGATGTCAAAACAATGTATACTGAGTGACGTCACTACACCTGTTTACATTGGGCCGTTGTGTCTGACGGCTTTCAGTGGAAGTTGTTTGCCACAGACTATTTGAATAATATATGCAGCACCATCAAAAGGTAACAATTCAGAAGTCTCGTATAATCGCTCGTATAATGTATGCAAACACAATATTTGCGTTGATCTGTAGCAGAGCGTCACGTAATGTACTCTTCAAACCTAGTTCTGCTGCGATCTTTCCACAGAAAGAGGAACTCTGAGCAGAGCCTGTAACTGAGCAAAGCCTGTAACTCCTCAGGACAGCCCGTGGATCTGTTAATGCGTGGGGGCCATAAAGCACCATGCGTTTCTGATAGCTAAACATTTTCCTGAACTTGTTCAGCCCTTCCTCATTAGTCATTACCACATAGAAAAAGCCAGCTAATTCAGTGTACAGCCGTACTATTAGCTGCAGGATTTTTTTTTTAAGTAAAAGCAGATTCCCTACTGCCATCTAGCGGTAGCTGGATGTTAGTAAGCCCCAGCTACTGACTAAATATTTTGAAATGCCTTTGAACAGAACGAACAAAAATGTAGGCAGTAGTGACTGACGCACTCTTCGCGCAGGGAAGCAACATGTCCAATCTGAAGCCATACTAAGCAGAGAAAATAACATATTAAACAAGTCTTAGAATATGAGGGATGGGAGTTAATTTACAGTCCTATTTTAACCCCAAATTCTAGAAAAAAATGTAGGTGAATTTTTGTAGAGGGGATTGAAATTGCGATTTGTGTACCAGAAGCAAAAAGCAGCTCCTAGGTAACCGCATCACCCGTTAGGCAGGAGCTACCTCTGGGGAACCAGGAGCTAATGCAGACTGTGCAGAAAATCTGACTTTGCACAAGATACAATCTAACCTTTTGTCCATTACATGTCATCCATTATGCTCTAAATGTCCCTTAAGTGTGTTCTTTATCGTCTGTTATATACATCCCCAAACATACATAGAAAAAATATTACATAGTAAGGTTTGTATGCCACCACTTGCCATATGCGTCAAAAGTAGCTCCTGGTAGATGTTGGTGTCAAGCTAACCAGGCTCTCACTGACTTTAACCGGGAGCTAAATATCTCCCAGCTCCTGGCAATTTCAAACCCAGAAGCCGAGTTATCTTTCCTCGGCAGCTACTTCACCAGGTTTGGTGAGGGCCAAGGGTATGAAATGTGGTGAGACCCCCCCCTTTCTATTTTTTATACTGCACCAGTAGCACCACGAATAGGAGATGCGAAAAACTCTCCCTTTAAGCCAGATTCTCAAAAATATAAAAGTGGGCTAATCTGAGATGCAGCACAAATTTACCAGAAATAGATGCACTTTATTCACAGAAGTGCACATGTCAGAGAAGCACCACTTTAGAAAAAGAGTGCAAAATGTGCACAAAAGATGTGCAAAGTGGGAGGAAAGCGTGTAAAGACACCAAATTATTCATGCAAAGGGGAAGTGGCCACAGAAAGTCTGCAGAGATGCACCAAATCCCTGATTCACAAAACCTGAAAGCTGGGTTTGCTCAGAAAATGCCCTTCAACATTAGCTCCTTTCTCAACGTGAAGAAAGTGGCCCAGAAAAGAGTGCAACTGATTTCTCAGACCAAAGAAGCACACAGTGCTCCCCAATCACAACCAACAACACAGTCCAAAAGCACAGTCTAGAGAGACAGATACACATTTCCAAAAGGGCCAATCCAGTAGGTATCATACTGCTGCGGGAGGGATATGATATATGGGACGAGGATCACCATAATTCAAATGGCTGATAAAGAGGTCACCTAGAGGTGCCACTTCCCACCCCATGTCATAACGCAGTTGGTGAGTCAGTGAGAGGGGTCCTCACCACACCCACAACGTGAACCCATGCCATACCCCCATTAGTCTAGGTACTGTTAGCCCTAGCCCTGTATTTGCTTTCCAAAGGTTGCTTACAGATCACCAGTGGCATCACAGAGGTGATATCAGAATCCTCACAGTCTCGGGCCTTACACAATGTCTTCAACATGGTCCTCACATCTCTCAGTGTATATATAGGCAGACCTCATTATAAATGGTTGGGCCAGTTTACAACATAGCTGGGTACTGTGCATGTGTGTTGCCAGTGATTGCACCCATGTGGTCCTGATCTGCCGGATGTCTGGTCTCCTTTCTTGAGAACTGTTTTCAAAGACAAGCTTACTTATGTCTGAACCTTATTGACTTTTATCTCTTTCATGGGAAGAGACACTGGAGCACAGGAGGATGGCGTAGTTTTTCCTCTTCTGTACGTATATCTATTTATTTATTTATTTGTCATTTGTATAGCGCACAAAACCCATAGGTATCTAGGCGCTTTTCACTTAAGAAGCTGCTTACGTTTGTTTCATGCAATGGTGGCAGGTTACAATCTTAGCATGATACAGCACAATTGGCAGTTACAGGTGGGTGAGAATCAACTTATTTTTGGAACACACTTTGGAAAAGCCTCGCCTCATGGTACAGGGTGCTAAATCAAAATATGTAGTTACAGGTGGTTAGAAATCAAGTTATTTTCTGGCACATGCTATGGACAAGCCTCACCTCATAGTACGGGGTGCTACATCACAATATGCAATTACAGATAGGTAAAAGTCACGTTTTCTTCTGGCGCACTCTATGGACAAGCCTCACCTCATGGTGCGGGGTGCTACGTCACAATATGCAGTTACAAGTAGGTAAAGACCAAGTTATTCTCTGGCACACAATGTGGTTACTTAACATGTACATTGCCAAATCACTTTTACTTTATAATATACTTTTGTTTGTTTGCGCAATTAATGCGCGCACATTTTAATGCTGACATTTCTCATCAAGAAACTATCGGCCTCATTATGAGTTGGGCGGTAACTGAGTTACCGTAAAATTGGCGGTAACTAGGTTACCGCCAATTTTACCACTACGCCAAATTATGTGAATTTTGGTTTTGAGTGGAGGATTTACCTCCAGCAAAACCCTGGAGGTAAATCTTCGCACTCAAAGCCGAAAGATCGGTAGAATTGGCAGACTTACTGCAGCAGTAATTCTGCTGTGGTAATTCTGCAAAAAAGCCCCATTGGGTCGAATGGACCAATAAATGGGAAATTACACCGCCACCATCACTTGTAATCAGGCGGAAATTCCACCTGACCAAATGGCACTAACGGTTATTCCTCAAGAATATTTTTGGGAGAATTTTCCTCTGAATTTCCGCCTGATTGAGGCCCATTGAGTTTATACATTTTGAGGTGACACCATGCACACTGGCTCATGGAAAGAAACATTATTTAAAGTTAACTATTGGTTGCCACGTGTCCTGAATTAGACGTATATTATAGAAATAGAAACAATGTAAATATATGTTATTCAAGTTTATTAGCCCAGGGTTAAACTTCTGATATAATGGGATCCTGTTTTCCCTTTTGTTGTGCACAGGGCTGTGCTTTTAAACATGTGTCATTTTAACATCAGCCTCTATGCACATTTTGGGAGATTTTTGCATCATACCAATGAACATATTATTGACATTGTGTAATGTGGCTGGGAAATATGTGTTTTGGTGACAATTTAACATTAGCACCAGGTCATGCACCACAGGTTTTGCTTTCTAAAATGTTTTAATTCGCATTAAATATGTTTACATTTCCCACAGAGCAATGGTCTATTGTCAGAGTTGAGCCATTGGAGATGCCATAGATTGTCTGGGTATTCTCCAGCTTGGGAATTGGAACTGGCCAAAATGACCGAGCTTAAAAGCTTAAAATTCCGAATGCATGATTTGGCGGAATTGTGGCCGTTTGAAAATGGGCGTGTGGGTGTGGTGGGGGTTTGGGTGGGAGCGGGGGCCAAGTTGTAAATGTTCAGAGGAGAGAAGACTGAACATTATTTCGGAAAAATAATCTTCAGTCTTTTCTCCTGCGAACATTTGGATCACAGGCTTTCAACCCCAATCCTGGGAATTAAATTCCCTACCTCATAGACATTTCCACCTCGACCTCTGAATATCAGGAATAGTCATCACTATCAGATGTGCGCCTCCTGCCAGGGAGCCAGAATCCACCCAGACCTTCACCCAGCTGTGATGCCATCTTTTCTGACCACAGATTGTGGATCGACGGTACTAGTGGCCTGCAACAGGATATAGATGTTCATAAGGTTTTTAGGCCAGCTTGCCTAATCCTGGGAACCACACTTTCTCCCTCCATCACGCCTTGGTGGTGAGCATGCCTTCATGCGCCCGCATGAGGACGCGAGTGGTCAGTGAGATGGAAGGCCTGATTCTCATGCCCAAAGTAAACCTCCTAGCCTCGGCTGCTCTTAATGAATCATGGAAATGGCAGAAATAGCTGGTATGATTTCTGATGCAGAATGGTCTTGTAGATGAAGCAGGGGGCTCCAAGAACCTGCTCACACTGCATCCCTGATGTTCTGAGGTCACTCATCACATTCTCTTTCTTTAGCTATCTTGGTCACCTTCTGTGCCTTCAGCATAGCCGTCTTGGTCACCAGAAGGACATGCTCTTGAATGTCCTCTGCTTAACAAGCCTCCTGATGGGTTTCCAACCTTGAATTTTCTGAAAGGAAGTCTTCCTTGTTGTCGGCAACTAGGTGATATATGCGCTTGTAATTGCATTCTTGCAGATGAAGGTCAGTTTCTAGATTCTTGCTAGCCATCAAGTGGAAGTGCCAGTGCCTTTAAGGGTAAGAAGGTGGTGTCTGCTGTCTGGGATTGACAAAGTGTTGGCACCAGCTGTGTAGGTAAAAGTGATTGCTTGATTCTTATAGCACGGAAGTGGCGTCCCTCTTTGAAGTGAGAGCACCGATGTTCTGTAGATAAGAGTGCATGACTAGAATCTCCGGCTAACATTTTAGTGCCAGCAATGAGTGCCTCTTGAGTGTATTGGAATGCCTCTTGGTGACAATCAGCCGTAAAACCAAATACACATAAAAACAGTCCGTTCCCATTAAGAGGAAACCTCCTTGAGGGCATGTACTGGTTCAGTGAGTGGTCAAAGTCTGGCCATTCTAGGTAAGTTGCCGTGCCAAAGAAGGAGCCCACTTCTGAAACAAACTGCGGATGAGTCACCTCTTTGGTGTCCTTGGGATCTAATGTTTAAGCCCCTCGGCTAAATGCATAGCCACATTTTCTTTTTGTTTCGGAATAATACACATTTTGTCTTGTTGGGATCAGTCCTCAGTCAGTCACTAAACTAGTGCCCTGAGTAGGCCTTGAGAGGTGTTCTTCTTCCATGCAAGAGATCACCCGGATGTTGTCACTCATTTAGATAGCTTCAACCAGGCCGCCGAGGGCATTGAGAATCATGTCATCGCATCTGCAGGGGAGCTGTCCATCCCCTGAAGATGCAATGACAACGTTCAATCAGTCAGCAGAATTTTCCAAGGCCAAAGGGCTTGGAGAATGTAATGATTTAGTGGGATTGCTTGCTTTATTTCAGCTGTTGATATCTTTCTTTCCAGTCCACCTTAAAGAAGACGCCGACTCCTAGGTGGGCACTGAGGTCATTGGCAGTGGGCATGATGTGTCTCTCCCTGCTGATGGCTTAGCAATGCAGGTGCATACCTAAGTATATATGGTCCTGACCGGGTTATGTTGTATTGGTCATGATCAAAAGTGGCAAATTCACTGCATGGTTCCTTTCAGATTGTCCATGATATAGACTCTTTTCAAACTCTGTTATTTATTCCTCAACTATTGCGCACATTTTTAAAATAAGTCGTCCATGCCTAGTCGTCTTCGTATGGACAGTGTTGTCCCTTTTTATCATGGCTACCTTACCTTTATTGGAGCGTGATATGGAACCCTTCCAACATCTCTTCCAAAGCAGTGATCTCAAAACCAAAGGGGAACCTGAAGAGATCCGCCGTCTGACTACTTTGGAGCATGTCAGTTCCAGTTTTAGCCCAAAACACCCTCTCGCATGTTGTACGCTACTTGTGTTAAAGAGTGAGAGTGAAGCCCCATCATCGGGGGATAGCTCAGAGGCAACGTGCTCATCTTGGAAACAAGACGACATGGAGCAACACAGGTTCGATCCCCGGGTCCGCGCTTAGAAAGCTCTCGGTATTAAGCACGTTATAAATAACCTATCATATCATATCGTATAATGGGCAGATGGGGTGCTGAATGCAAAGCCCTTGACTTGTGAGGTGCAACACAGATGGCAGATACAGTGTACGTTCCCAGATGGCCCTACGCCAGTGAGGGGTGGCATCTACATGCAACTGATCAGTATCTTACATCTTGGTGATGGACCTAGGAGTTTGCTGAAGACTCCTCTGTTGGCACAGACATAGAAGACCCCATTGCCACTTGTTTTCTCTTGTTCAGTTAGTGTATCACTGTCCCCAACCATCAAAGAATCAGAAGCTCTGCAGTAAATGAAGGTCACTGCAGGTGCCCTGGGCTTTGTATATATCTGAGCAGATCGTGTTGAAATTATTGCTTTCTGGAGCCTCTGCAGCTGTTCCTCTGCACAGGGCATTCTGGCAGAGTGTGAGATGTGTGTTGCATGACACCAGAACAACGGTAGAGCTGGGGGACTTATTCCCTTATTTGCCTAAGGATAGAATCAATCTAGGCCAAACAGTGCACACACACCCATGGTTTCAAGCCGCCTTAAGAATCCTCAGCAGTAAATAGCTCTGCTTTCCTACATAGCGCTTGGAGAATGACCACTTTGTTGTGAATTCCACGGTGACACATTTCCTGCATGACACTTGATGAATTTCTCAGGGATACCAGGCTGCTGTGATGACAGGCATGGGGAGGTAGGAGGGTACGTGGGATGGCGAATGTGTGTGCCTGAGGGGGCTGTCACTACCCTGAAAGCAGAGAAGAGGGAAAGGAAGACAGATGCAGGGACGTGGCGTACCTCATTTGAGAACCTGGCTTGGTTAAGGCACCTGGTCATTTATCTAAGGAGTTAAGGGGAAAGGGTGCAGGCATGGGGGTTGATTGGTTGTGGGGATGACCCCTTCACGTGGCAGAGAAGGGTATCAGAGATGGGCTGGCGAGAGAAGTGGGGTTGTGGGCGTCTCCTCCACATTCAGGAGACTGGAAGGGGAGAGTTCAAAAGGTGAATTGGAGGGAAGGCAATCAAAGGAAAAGTGCTGCGGAAAACATGGCTTTAGAGAAAGTGTCATGCGGGAATCCATCAGAGAACCGACATGCGGGAATCCACCAGAGAACCGACATGCAGGAACCCACCAGAGAACCGACATGCAGGAATCCACCAGAGAACCGACATGCGGGAATCCACCAGAGAACCGACATGCGGGAACCCACCAGAGAACTGACATGCAGGAATCCACCAGAGAACCGACATGCGGGAATCCACCAGGGTACCGACATGCAGGAATCCACCAGGGAACCGACATGCAGGAATCCACCAGAGAACCGACATGCAGGAATCCACCAGAGAACCGACATGCAGGAACCCACCAGAGAACCGACATGCGGGAATCCACCAGGGAACCGACATGCGGGAATCCACCAGGGAACCGAAATGCAGGAATCCACCAGAGAACGACATGCGGGAATCCACCAGGGAACCGACATGCGGGAATCCACCAGGGAACCGACATGCAGGAATCCACCAGGGAACCGACATGCGGGAATCCACCAGGGAACCGACATGCGGGAATCCACCAGGGAACCGACATGCAGGAATCCACCAGAGAACCTTCGGTAGTGGCTTTCAAAGGCGTGTTCATTTGCATCCTTGAATTGCCTGTATCTGTTTTTAGTCTTCCGCATAGGTCAGCTCAGAGGAGCTTGCAAGTTGAGGAATCTCACATGGATGTTGGCCATAGATGCCGCTGGAGGAACTGGGCATGTAAGGTTTTACCCGGAAGCGAAAGCAGTTACTAGTGCCTATTCATCATTGGCACCAATGATCTTGAAAAATAGGAAAAGCTTGCGGATCTTTGCAGATATGAGAGGAGGACCATGCTCTGTTCCCCCTGTGTTAGTTTCCCTAGTGGCACAGAAATAGTTGTGTTGGCTCAACCTGAAGATGCACCATCCTGAGTGTCAAATGGCGGAAACTGGGTAAGGTTCGATGAGTGATATGATATGATATGATATGATATGACATTTATAATGCGCCTATACACAAGTGTTTCAAGGCGCGACGAGACAAGGGAGGGGAACAACAGGGAGGATGGACAGCGATCCTACTAGGCCTGGTGGCATTCAGATCGCACAAGTGCGTGGGATGGGGACAGGGACAGTGCAGTACATGGGAAAAGATGATAACAATAAATAAGTAAACGGCCAGCATGTGGCAAGTGCATGGGTAAGTGCGGGCATCAGGAGTCAAGGGCTGTTAGGGGGACTGTAGGGATACAGAAACAGTCGCCAAGTGCAGGGGTTCCCAGGTGGGCAATGCAGGTGTGTGACGCTGGCGGGGGAAGGACCTGGGCCCGAGGATCAGAGGGTGTCCAGGTAGCCAGTGCAGTTCCGGTTACAGTCAGGAGGTCAGCAGAGGAGGGGAGGAGAAAAAGCAGAAGCAAAGAGAAAGGTTTTGAGGTGCTTCCGGAACCGGAGATGGTTCTCCTCAAGTTTAAGGGAGGCAGGGAGGCTGTTCCAGAGGGAGGCGCCAGCCGAAGAAAGAGATCTACCACCAACTCGTTGCTTGGAGAAGCGACTGACCCTGAGGGAGTTGGAGGCGGATGAGCGAAGAGCTCGAGTACGAAGGTATTTAGGAAGAGAGAGCTGAAGGTATTGAGGCCCCAGGCCCCAGAAAGCCTTGTGAACGATGCAGTGGGTTTTGAATTTAATCCTCGCAGCCACTGGAAGCCAGTGCAGAGATTTCAGTCCTGGAGAGACATGATCCTTGGGCTTGAGGCCAAGGACAAGTCTTGCAATCCTGTTCTGGATAAGTTGCAGAGGGCTGAGAGTAGAAGCAGGCAGATTTAGATAGAGGCTGTAACAATAGTCCAGCCTAGAGAGAACCTGTGCTCTGGAGACAGTGAGCTTCTGGGGGAAGTAGAGGAAAGGAAGAATACGTCTGAGGAGGTGCAGCTGGTAGTGTGACTTCTTAGAGATGTCAGAGATGTGTGGAGAGAAGGAGAGTGTGGAGTTGAAGATGACCACGAGGTTTTTAGCCTTGCAGGTGGGAGCAGGAAGAGGGCCAAGAGAGGTCGGCCAAAGATCTACAGGGAAGGAGCGAGTGGGTGTGCCGATGAGTAGAATCTCAGCTTTACTGGCATTAAGGCAGAGGTCATTGGCGGCACACCACTCCTGGATAGCAGACAGACAGAGATGAGGGAAGGAGAGGAGGAGGCCGAGGGTAGCCTGAAAATGAGCTGGGTGTCATCCGCATAGCACTGAAAATTGGGCAGAGAGTGGCGATGCGGTGGGCAAGGAGTGTCAGGTATTGGTTGGTCAGGCAGCACCTCTGTTAGTGGGTTTTGGTCGGCTAATGGGGCAGACTTGCTGAGTTGTGTGTTGTTAGTTGGCTTTCAAAAATGTTAACATTCTTTTATTTTTCCTCTTGATCCTTGGTGCACCTGCTTGACCAAAAGGAGCAATGATGTGGTGGCATGTGTCCAGGCCACATAGGTAGCACTGCCTCAGCCTTGCATGCGAGTGTGGGGACTTCCCTAATAGGGTGTGATGTCATATGCTATGTCCCATTCTTATTTAAATGCTTTCCTGCGTATCTGCGACCCCATGGCTCGACATGAGCTGTGAGTTTGCCACACATCAAACTCTTTATGGTAATTAACTTAGGGGTACTGTCAGCTGAGGCATCAAAGTTGTGTTTCCAGAGCTTTCCCAAACACAACATGGTTGATGATAGATGATGTTTTGGGAAACTGATCACTAGACAAAAACTCTTGAACTTTTCTCTCTACTCGCCGCCAATCCACCACATCAGAGGTTCTTTGGGCAGTGAGAGCTGAGTTTACTAGATTTCTCTCACAATGGATGTCCTATATTCATCTCCATGAGGAGTCCGGCATGAGGGGATACAAAGTGATATGTTCCACAGTGCTCCTAACAGAAAATGTTGGGGGAAAGTTGAAATCATGCAGTTAAACACAGGCCTCCATATCTATGTTACGTTATGAGAAAACAGGCTTTATAGGTGCCCCAAAACTGCTGCTCTGGGCAGCCTCTTGGGAGCCTGTTGGCAAGCAAAGTAAGCTATTTGGAGTGCTTTGGTCAGACGTTCCCATCTTCACTGAAGCTGGAATTATCTTGGCCACTTTGGATTTGAAATCCACCTCCCATGCGGACCCCATTCCCCTTTGCATACTCAAAGACGTCATCCTGGTATTGTGACCTCAGTGCCATCAGTGGTTATTCTGTCTTTCTTGAATAGTTTAATTGCCCCTGCACTTAAGTACGCATTGGTTATTCCTCTTCTTAAAAAGCCTAACTTGGATCTGTCCTCCTCTTCTAACTTCCACCTCATCTCTCTTCTCTCCTTCCCATGAAACTGTTAGAAACTCTCGTCACACACCTCCTCCACTAATTTCTTGAGGATTCCCACTTCCTGAATCCTTTCCAATCAGGGTTTAAGCCTGGTTGGGGCACCAAATCCGTACCGGTGTCTGATGTTGATGACCTGGCATGGGTTGTAGATCAGGGTGGTATCGGAGCCACTAGATCTCTGTGCTGCATTTGATACCATTTACCATGCTATTCTGATTTAGAGATGATCACTAGTAAGGATGTCCAGTCGGGTCCATGACTAGTGTCTTTCCTTTCTCTCTGACCGATCTCAATCTCTCTTCCTCCATCCCTCCACTTCAACTTCCCTTCCCCCTCACCTGTGGTGTACTGCAAGGCACTGCTCTATCGCCCCATTCTCTTTAATGTATATATCCAGCCTCTCATCAACCTTATTCACTCTTTTGGCTTTCAATGTTATTCTTACGCTGACGAAACCAAGATCCTGATGCGGCTTGATCTGGCCCTCCCCTGTACGGCCGAGCAATGTCGCTCCTGCCTCTCCGCAATCCACATCTGGATGGGGCACAACTGGCTCCAGCTCAACAGCGATAAGAAAGATGTTTTCATCGTTGGCGCCAATCGTGATGCCTGATCTTGGTCCACTGCTTTTTGGCCAGCCGGGCTTTGTCCCCTATTACCACCTTCCACAGTGGTTATAGACCTGGGGGCTAAGCTGTCAGCCTCTCTTTCCATGCTGCCCCAAGTGAGCACGGTCTACCAAATCATTCACTTTAAGCTACAGGTTCTGCGGCAATTCCTTCCCTTTCTGCCTTCATCACTCCATCCTCTAGTTCTCTCCTCTTTGATCGCTGGCTGTCTTGATTATTGTCATTCTCTTTATTATTTATTGCCCAACCAGGCCATCTTCTTCATCAGCTCCAAATCCTACAAAATTCTGCAGCTCGACTGGTCACTGGGGCCTCTCGTCTTGCCTCTGCCATTCTTAAATCCCTGCATTGGTTGTCAGTAGCTAACCAGGTCAAATATAAGGCACTCTGCATTGTACATCATGCGTTCCATAAGACTGACCCTGAGTACCTGCGGAATAAATTCACCTGTTATGCCCCCCCAGCCACTCCGCTCTGCCACAGCACAGTGCATATCTGTCCCTCGGTCAAGAGCTCCTGAGTGGGAGGTTGTACCTTTTCCGTCTCCATGACTCAGTTGTCGAACTCTCTTCCCCTCTCCCTCCTCTGCGTCCATGATCATTTGTCATTTAGATACGCTGTTAAAACATTCTTGCTCTCTGTCTAGTTGTTTTCTTGTTGCCTCTTCTCGCTTCCAATTTCAGTCCTGCCTTCAGTGCTCTGATGCCCTAGATGGTGTAGGTTTGCTCTTTATGAGTGTATAGACAATAACATAGCATATCATTGTCCATTTGTATAGCGTGTTCCCTTGCGGTGTGAGGAAAGGAGGGGCGCTGCCCTGTGTCATAGTGGGTGCCTTCTGACATAAAAGAAAAGTTCTCTGAGTCAGAAATGATTTCTCCCCCCAGACCTCTGGTCATAGTTGGCACGAGACCAAGGCCTTTGGTCCCCTCTGATCTGCGCATGACAGAAACCAGTGCTCCCTGGTTCCCGTCTGCATGGAGCAAGGGAGCCGGAGGCCTGTCTGCAGAAGAGTTCCTTGGAGCGACGGATTCAGCAAAAAAGGTGAGACAAATGTATTTCACGTAAATGTGTTTGCATGTGTGTATTCAAGTTTGTGTGTATGTGTGTAGTGTGTGAAGTGTGTGTGAATGAGTGTTTGTATGATGAATGGGTGGTTGGGTGCGCATCTGTGTGTATGGTTAATGAGTGCATGTGTGAATGAGCGAGTGAACAGTGTGTGAATATGTGTGTTCTTGTGTTTGATGCTGGGCTGAGGAGCTGATTTCAGGGGCTGGGGTGGAGAGAGAGGGGACTTGTGGGGGAGAAGGGGTGGGAGTGTACGTTAAAATGTAATTTAAATAGGCATCAATGAAAAAGCATGCATGATACATGTTAGTAGTGGCATTTTGGTGAAGCCAGTCTAGTCATTTCTTAATGTGGCATGACATTTTTTACTACACTTCTAGAATAAAGTAAGCATGATAAGTGTTATTACCTGGCTTGCTAGACGGGCATTTGGGTGCAGGCAGTCTAGCCATTTCTTACTGTGGTGTGGCATATTTTCTGGGCATCTATAATAATGAAAGCATGATAAGTCCGTTTGGGTTCAGGCAGTCTAGCCATTTCTTACTGTGGCATGACATTTTTTACTGGGCATCAACAAGGCTAAAGCAAACATGATAAGTGTTATTACATTTCTAGACTGGCCTAATTTATGCAGCTAGTGTGCCCATGTTTTCGTGTTGTGGCATTATATTTTCAATTGCAAAGCATTACATTAATTAAAGCAATAATGCTCCAGTTGGTGACTTGCATCTATTGGATTTTTGCATTGGAGTTACATTACAAAATCAATTACAGATGCTCTGGCTTTTGACCCAATGTTTCAATGCTTACAAGGTGCATTGAAACATGGACATTTTCTTACATGTTGGTATTTTTGGGCAAAATCAACATGATGAATGTTATTCCATGGAGGGGGTTTGGAGTGGGGGTTATAATGCAAGGGGATAAAGACTATACATTTTCTGTGATGTGGCATTTTTTATTCACATAAGGGGAAAGACCACTATGATGTGTGTTCTTACATGGTCGGTGGAGATAAACAAGGAAATGTTTCCTTACTGCAGCATTGCATGTTTTATTGGCATTGGGGGCAAAGTCAACTAGAAGAGTATTCTTACATGGTGGTGCGGGAGTTGGACAAGCATTTGTGCAGCCAGCAATAACATGTTTTCTTCTTGTGGCAGGAGATGTTTATGGGCATTAAGGGTAAAAATCCAACTAGACAATGTTTGTACATGGGGATACTGGCATATACTGGCAGAGCCAGCGTAAACAGGTTTTCTTATGGTATCATTACTGTACATAAAATTACTGGCCATGCACAGAGTTAGCTTGTACTTTTGGGTGCTCGCTGTCGGTCACACCCCTTGTTTCTACGCTAGGTGAAAGATTTAAGGTTTGATAAAAATACATATTTATATCTTTTACCTAGTGCAGTGCACCACGTGCTCTTCAAGCAGCATGATCATCATTCGTATTGCACATGTGTGGTAGTCCAGAACTGCCAGTAGTCTGGTGAGGCCCTTGCTTTGTTGGCCAAGCTTGGGGGGTGCTCAGCATGGCTCGGATGGAGAGCCCCACATTTTTTTTTACACCACTATAAACGCCAACGTCCTAAAGAGACCCTGTTCTATTGAAATTATTTATGCACAATTCTGTTTTAATGAGCTTTCTAAATTTAGCATGGTTCCCTTCTTGCCTTAGCCTCATAATAGCCCCTTTGAAGAGGCTAGTAGACATACCCCCCCACATAGACCCAGACTCTCAAACCCACATCTCTAGTCTGTGTAATTACTTGTTGTGTCTGAGTTCTTAATGATTAAAAAACAAATTCTAATGTAAGTTAGTTCATCAAGGTTGCCTATTCTGAAAAGACAGCTGAGTGTCATGATTGCGTGTATGTTGTGTCTGTGCATGCCCTCAATAAATAATGAAATACAACAACATGGACTGTGGCTCTCGGGTCTTATGAGGAGCAAGGAAACACGCTGGTGTGATTGAACAAATACAAGCATTGTAAAAATGTTGAAATGTTCCCCACCATCAACTCTTTTTCATCTTCAAGATCAGCACATAGACACCAAAGCAACAACTGACAGTACAGCATGTATCCCATCTTGTAAAACTACCACTAGCTGGGCAAATTTCAAGACACTCACCATGGAAGACCAAACTGTCACCCTAGCATCCCTCAATGTTGCATTCTACATGGATGACATACTCCCTTTGTCCGTACTCAAGACCCTTCTGACTAAAGCACGCCTCCCTTACCTGGCAATCATCAACAGCTCCCTCACTTAAGGCACTTTCCTCTTAACCTTCAAAACTGGACAAACCCTACCACTTCTCAAGATGCCAATACTGCATCCTGACGACCAGAGCAACTACTGCCCATCCCCCATCTTCCTTTCCAAGGTAAGGTCCTTGAGAAAGCAGTAAACACACAACTCTTCAAGGACATTGACACCAACAACCTTCTTCAGTCATACCAGTCTGGATTCAGACCCAGATGCAGCAAAGAATCATCGACCATCAAGGAAATTGATGAAGCCCTAAACACCCTTGACGATGGCCATCCTTGTCACCTAGTTCTCTTCGATCTCGCAAATTCATTCCATGCAGTAGAACACCAGACACTCACTGACATTATGCATCACTGCATTGGGATCAGGGAGACAATCATCCACTGGTTCAAAGCCTACCTTGCTAACTGCCACCATTTCATCCAAATGGAGTCCTCCAGATCACCAACTCTATATATTCCCTGTGGAGTCCTTCAATGAACCATCAACTCCACCTTGGTCATCAACCTTTACATGGAACATGCAACCATTCAGAACCCTCCTGGATCCACACAACATTCAAATCCACCAATAGGCAGATGACAGGCAGCTCTACCTCAAAATATCCTGCATTGTAGAGATCAACAGGCTCATCACTTGACTCACATTGATCCAGTCCTGGATGTCAGTGTTTACCTTAAGCTAAATCCCTACAAGACCGAATTCCTATTGCAGACCAACACCACCAAACACCCTGCCATCCAGACCTAGCTGTCCCCTATGAACTTCTAAGGTCTCACACCCCATCGAACCACCTGCATTAAAGACTTTGGGATGTACATCAAAAGACACTGCTCCTGGGCAGGACACTTGATAACTATCTCCTAATTATAATGGTTAAGGTTCAGAAAAACAACCCAACTGTGCAGAGCATGAATAACACAAAAGGAGGAGTTCTTGTTTATGAGTGGCAAGTAGAAATATATATGTATGTGCAAACTTTTCACAGTTTCAAAATGAAATCTAGATTCTCACCAAGCCAGTCTAATGTTATATTGCCCTGGCCTAACTATTGTAGCCGCATTCATGTTAGTTTGATTCTTAAAGCAGCATTACATGTCTTCATTGCAAATCAGACCACAGCACCATTTTCTTTCTTCTTCCACTTTACAGAGATGCAAGATGTGCGGTCTTCCTTGTCCCTCTCTCCACCACCACCCACATCCAGTGATGATATGTCAGAAGATGATGATGATGACGTGAAAGTGCAAAATGTCTGTGTGTGCCAGCCGCAGCACCAACTTCACAACTAGCACCATTGTGGCTAGATGAGCATAAGAGGACATATCTTCTTGGTACAGCAGGAAAGTGTCAGAACTTTTCATACTCCAACACAAAGAAGGACAACACAAAGAAGAACAACATCTTGTTGCCTCTACAAATGTACTGCCTGGTAAAGGCTGGGAGCCAGTTGGGTACCACATCTTCACAGTGGTAAATGATGCAAAGCCATGTACAGGACTGGGATGAACCCAGAAGACCTCTACTTCAGACCTCTCACTAGTGGTCAGTCTCCATATCAACCCGAGTCAATATGGTCTCTCCAGACAGAAAATGTGTATGGTATTCTGCAATCGCTCCAGTGACAGTGAGACAAAAAGCACATTTCAGCTGCAATTATTTACTGTGATTCATTTTCATATTGTTTGGCATTAACTGCTTTCTTGTGTTTTTCCAACATTGCAAACATCTAAAGATGTGCAGTTTCCTGTTGTTTTCCTTGTGTGCAAGTTGTGTCTCAAGCCTAGCGATGGCCTGGCTCCTAGAGGAGCGTTGGCGACCTGAGCTACAGTGTTTACAGTAGGCAGTATAATTTGACTGAGATGGAAAGCCAGTGCTGCTCCTTTAGGATAGGAGGAATGTGATTGAATTTCATGTTTCCTGTTTTGAGACGTGCCTTGGCTTATTGAGCAGTCCAAAGTGGGGTCAAGTATGACGCAGGAGTGTTTCCCCAATTGATATGACAGTTACCAGCACCTGAACTGTGATTCTGAAGTCCTCCAGTGGTTTCATCTTCTGGAGGAGGGTTATATGTTACGAGAGGTTTAGGCCTTTTTGTTGATATGTTGTCAGAACCTCAAAAATGATGTTCACTATATTATAGTTGTCAATTACTTACACACTGACAAACAAACAATGACAAAGCACAAAAAAGTGTCCAAAATTGGAGACACTCCCGTCCCCTGCACACCATATAAACTGGAAAACCAGTCAAACACTATATATAAAATTAAATACATGCTTTTACTAATCTTCAAATTTACAGAATAAACATTCTGTTAGTCGCATGTTATAATCAATTCCCAATATAATTAACAAAAACAAATTCACATCACAATAAATCCCCTTGGACTTGCAGGGTTGAATCTTGCTTGTGCAGTATATTTGAAGCTCAACGTGTTTCGGGGTATAGACCCCTTCTTCAGGATCAAAATAATTCTGTAAAGATACATATGAAATAACTTATCAGCATTCTGTATATTTAAGTAATATCACAGTGTAACAAGCGATGTTAGGGTTATACATGCCTCATTTCATCTTAATTGATAAACTTAGAATAGTTTGAAACCATGGTCAATGAATCACATTCATGTACTAAAGACAGAAACTTTGGACTAGAAAAGAGACTAAGTTCATCCAAATCTAAATTCGTACCTTGTGGCCTTTTGACCATCGTGAATACCTTAATGTCTCAAATAATAGACACTCCCTAGGATTCATATACATTCAACCATACACCATGTGGAAAGATGTTATCGTGTCCTATACATGTTTTCAGAAAATTCTCTGATTAATAATTCTCACAAGTACCTGTGTGCTAGACTAGTAGAAATGGAGGTCGTGATCAATGTGCTAAATCAATCGTGTTCCTGTGTGACTTCCAAGCAGTGCCCTCACACTTCTAGTATTCAGTATCCCTCACGGAATCCGTAAGGAGTGGTCTTTGAGGATGGTTACTCCTAAATAGGGGAAAACGCCATGATGATTCAATGTATTACAGATGCTAGGTTTATATAAAGACCTGGTGAAATCGAATACTCGCTCCACACTCACCTAGTGCAGTAAGTTTACGATCGTAGAAGGTTGATATAGCCTCAAACACACAATCCCTTTCAGCTGATGTTCCTAACATTAATAAAGAAAAGCTACATCTCGTGATGTTTGCAGATGATGGAGCGTTATTGTCTACATCGCCAATGGGATTAAGGAAATCAGCAGAAGAAATTTTGAAGTTATTCAAATGAAAAATGATTTGTATGCCACCGATATATGGGTCACCAATGTTATGTAATGTTATGTTATTTGATATTTGTGTAGTACGTACTGCCATTGTTATGGCTTCCAAGCGCTGCATTGGATAACGTCCTTCGGAAGACCATAGTCTGTGCAGACATGTAAATAAAAGGAGCAGTACAACGCGTGTGGACAGTAAATGACATTCTGTGATAAGCAGAGGTGAATAGGTAAAAGCATTTTAGTTCATGCAGCTTATATCGCAAAGGCATAAGGAAGACTGCTTTGTCTGTGTCTATGTGAAAGCTGGACCAAATCTGTTTTTGTGGGACTCAGTTCTATTCTGTGGGTTGCAGCGCTAGGGCATCGGGTATTGTACATCAATGGCTAACATGCAGTCAAAATACAAAAGACATGCTACATTGTCAGATAAGAGACAGATACTACCAGCATAAGTCCGCTTGTCTGTAACATCTCATTATTGCAGTAAAAAAGTACTATATTGGATTTAAACGTGGCTGATCCTTTCCGCTTAGCGTGATCAGGGAATCTGAGTAGCAGCTGAATTCATATGGGTGGAGACTTGAGAGTGAAAAGTCACAGAAGACATCAGTATCCAGTGGGCCCATGGCAGGCGCTATGCAAACTTATGGTAGGAGAGTCTAATTTCATAAAATTCTGAAACAAGTGGGCTCTGGGAGATGCTAGAACACGAGTTAAGAGAGCCTAGATTCACAGAAATTCCAGTAACTCGGGGCTAGAGTTGTTTATGTTAGGAGAGCCTGCTCCCATTCAATGTCATACAATGGCTCTTGTCACAGTGGTCAGATCTGAATTAATTAAATTACAACGCTGATGGAAGGGTTGTGTAGGTTGTGTAGGTTGTGGCAGTGGCCGGGGCTGGGTTTTGATCAGTGGTTTCAGGCAAATGAGGGGGTTGTTTGTCATGCCGGGGCAATTTGGTATGCAAGGGGGAGAGGGAGGAGGGAAAGAGACATGTTTTGAGTGCTTTCCTCTATGCGAAGGATGTTTACAGGAAGTGAGTTCCAAATTGCGAGTGCTTGACTGAGATGGAGGTGCCCCCAGTATACGTTGATGTGGTCAGTGGAATTACAAGTAGAAGTGCAGAGCCAGAGCTGAGGCTTCTTTTGGCCTGTAGCAAGTGAACCTTTGCTGCAGGTATTCAGGTCCATTGTTGTAGAAGGTTTGATGAGTGATACCCATAGCTTTGACGGTAGTCTGCTGACCGATCAGAAGCCAAAGGAGAACTCAGAGAGCGTGAGAGAAGTATTCTCTAGGACCTAAGGCTAGGAGGAGTCTTGCAGCAGTATTTTGCACTTGTTGAGGTTTTTTCAGATGCGAGGTGGGAGATCGCTTGTAAAGTGCATTGACATAGTCTAGTCGTGAAAATACGATTGTGATAATTGCGGTAACTCTGTGCGAAAAGGATAGGAAAGGAAAAATACAGCCATGGGTACGGATGTGGAGGAAACAACTTTTTATCACTGTGTTAATGTGATGTGAGTCAGCTTGGAGCCTGTAAGGCACCCAAGATATTTTACTGTGTTAGAGGTGGGGGGTTGGGCTCGAGAGGGGGGCCAGGTTATGAGTTGAGGGAAGAAATTATTTTTCCACATAGCATGATCTTGGTTTTGCCTGGGTTGAGTAGGAGGTGATTGTCTGTCGTACAGCATCCCATCTCAGAGAGGTAGGTTGCAAGATCAGGAGAGACAGAGGAAGGTTTATTTTAGATTTTGCAGATGAGTTGAGTTTTGTCGGCATAGCTGTAGAATGATAAGCTATGAGATTGAATGAGGGTGGGCAGAGAGCTCAGGTGAGGTTGGAGAGGGGAGAGAGAAGCACCTTGTGGCACCCTGTGAAGGAATGGGTGGGGAGACGAGGAGAATGGAGGTAAGCGTATGATTTGTAATATAGTGGAGAGGAAGGAGGAAATCCAGTTTAGATCTGGATCCCCAATTCCTACGGTATGTAGTCTGTTGGTGAAGATGAAATCATCACAACAAGAACATTGGCACAGGTTCAATGCTGGTAAGTGAATATTGGGCCCATGTGATAAAGTGCTAGGGGTTTGCAAACATTTCTTATAAAGAATATGCTGGCACTTTTGCAGGAAAGAACAAACATTTCCTTGAAGCTAAAATTGGGCCTTTCAGCAATTGAATACAATGTTGCCATCAAGCTTATATTGTTGTGGCTAAACATATGGTACACTACCTACCTCAAATATCATACAATAGCCATGCTGGATGTCCTTAAAACCAATATTTCAAAATGTTGGTCTAACTTGAACTTCAGCTACACCACCCAGAGTTGTCCCTGTCACTAAACTAGGTTTACTAGTGTCCTGCCAACTATTGACCTGTCTCCATTTTCCCCTATTACTCTAAATCTTTACAAAGTTTGGTCTTCACAGTATCACTTGTTACTTGGAAACTTATGATCTTTGCAGCCCACTTCAATGTGGATCTTCCAGTCGTCACACTGCAGAATTAGCCCTGACCCACACCTCAAAGTTTCAAACCTCTGCTCTGATGCTTCTTGAACTCTTTGCAACCTTAGACACTGTTAATCACCCCTCTCTCCTTCTGAGCATCTCTAATCCTGGAATACAGGAAATGGTACCTGCCTGAATTGCTGCAGATTGCTCTGATAACTACTTTCCCATCTAGTGGATCTTGGTATCCTCTGACCCCACAACTCTCCAGGAAGGAGTCCACTAGGCTCTGTCCATGGCCCACTACTCTTTACCCTGAATCCTCCGCCCTTAGCAAGCTCATTTACTCCTTTAGATTCTCGAATCACATACTTGCTGATAGCACTCAAACCTTCTTCTCTTTCCTCTTTCCCTGCATTCACCCCAGACCTCACCTTGACGATCTCTGCCTGTCTCAACCATCAGTCAATGGATGGCACTTAGCTATTTTATGGTCATCTCCTTTAAGACTGAAGTCATCGCTCAGATCAGATAAGAATGCTACACCCCTTGTGATCTTACCAATTCATTTTCCTCCTGTCCACCCCACCCACTCCTGAAAGACTCACAACCTTAGGGTTGTCTAGGACAGCAATCTGAAGACTCTCACTTCATCATAACTACCTCCACCGCTGCAAGTATTATTACCCTTTTTAGCATCAGTAAGATCCACCCTCTTGTCACCTACCGCTCCACTAGTACTCTCATCTCAGTATTGGTACTCAGTCACCTTGAACACTGCTTGAGCCCCTTCTTGTGCCCCCACTCTTCTCCTTTGTCCAACTCGATAACATTCTTAACCACACTCTTTATAATCTACGCCCCTCATCACTAACCTCTGGCCACTGCCTCAATGTCGGATGCCTCTCTAAACTCAACTCGTCCATCTACAAACTCCTACTACTGATCTTTAAATCTGTGTATGCATTACTGCTCCCTACATAGCTAATCCATCTGCTGCCACTCTCCTTCTTGCCCCCTCCAATCTAGCTCATTCCTCAAACTCCACATCCCTCACCCACTCTGCACATCTTCCCACATCTGCAGCTTCTCTCTCCTTGCCTGCTGCCACTGGATCTTCTTACCCCCTTTAACAAAAACATCACCAGTCATGTATTTGCTATCCTGGCACATTCTTGCCCCATCCCTCCACTACTATCATTGTACATATGTTAACATCCACAGAAAATAAATAATGCTGTCCCTAACAGTTCAGAGCTGATGGACGCTATCCTTGTAACCACCAGATAACCTGGTGGCATGCCTGCTGCTGCATGTGGTTGTGCCTAGGGGAATCTCTTAAAATAGACAGATTCCCCACTCCAGAACTCACCTGGTAGACTGTTTCACAAATAAGGCAGCATTAACCACCTATCCTGAGGACCAGGAGGTGGAGCAGACCAGGTCTCCAAATCATGACCAACAAATCTGGAAATATGGCAAAGACAAAATAAAGTACTCGCACTGCAGAGAATTGGTGAATTTCAAGAAAAAATAAATTATTCACACATTGCAGAGGATTGGTGAATTTCGAGGCAAAATGAAGTATTGACGCATTGCAGAGGATTAGGAAATTTTAAGACAAAATACAGAATTCATACATTGCTGAGGATTAGTGAATTTCAAGACAAAATACAGTATTCATATATTGCAGAGGATCAATGAAGTTCTTTGTGGCATGTGTAGGTAAACATTTAAAAATACAGAATGGAGGATACCGGATTCTAAGCATGGATAGGTAAACCTGGAATTAACAGCACAATTAATAAAACTGCACCTACCCAAAGTTTGGTCATCGCAGATACCACAGTAACTTTGATAATGAATAAATCAGGGCAATTCTATTATACAATAAAAAAACATGCTCTTTCATTTACAAAACTAAACAATTTTAAAACAAATTGTTTAAAGACATTTCTATATCTGTGCTTTACTCTTACATACATAGTTTATTAATTTGTATTTATTTATTGTGCATTTGTAAGGCGCTTATACATAAAGTAAATTGCGTTTCAAAGTACCTAGTAACACTTCATAATTATTCTATAAAATCTACAAAAACAACCTTGTGGCAATACAAAATTGTCTTGATTATTGCTAACCTTAATGTTTTTTTATTTTTCTAAGCAGTATTTTTTCTTTTGTTTCTCAGATGCACAAATTATGCTAATTGTTTCCCTCTCAACATGTTTCAGTTCCTTCTATCTCTAGTATGGAGCTTTCATCAGGGGACAAAGTTAGACAATCATATATATTCTATCCAAATATTGAAGCATCCGTCATTCAATTTCTTATTAGTAGTTTTGATTGAATCACTTTCACATTTAAAAGAATGGTATGTTTACTTTCCTTTACTTTAGTTTATTTATGATGCGCAACCATAAACCATTATGTGTGAGGGTGCGGACAACATGGATACGCATGACACAAAACACATAAGGTCTGGGTAAGAGGGGAGATCAAACTCTACCCCAACAGAAAACAGGGCAGTGGAGGAGCAAGAGTCTGATTATTTATCGAAACAACCAGGTTTTCAATTCTTTTTTAAACAAACACAAGGATCGATGGTTTGTTTCTCAATGTGACAGGTAATGTGTTCCATAAGGAGGGGGCTATGCCAAAGAATGCTCCTCCCTGCACCTTCTTAGTATTCCATATAGGCAGAAATAAGAGATTTTGATTGCTAGATCTCAAGTTTCTGTAGTTGGGTTTTTTCTTGACATGGTCTTTTAAATAGGTCGGCACTGAACCCATTTGGCACTTAAATGTAATTACCAGTAACCTGAAAGCTATACGAGCCTCCACAGGCAGCCAGTGCATGGACACACATGGAGAGGCCTGACACCACTCTTACAGCCCCGATTTGAACAACTTGAAGCCGATTGATAGAGGCTTTGCTAGCTCCTGCCAAAAGACTACAACATGTATCAATCTTTGCACCTATTATTGCTTGTGCAATAGCTTCCGCATTATCTTGAGAGATATAAGGTCTGAAGTGGGATAATAGTTTAATATAATAAGATGCTGAGGCAACGGTACAACCTACATATGGTTTCACATCTAACACCTGATCAAGAACAACTCCTAGGATTTAGACCTTGGGGAGAGTGATGATTTATACATCCCCCAACAAAAAGTGTTTATACTCAGGGTCCAATTTGTGCCAGGGTGCCTACTGAACTGACAACCATAAGTTCTGTCTTGCCTTGATTGAGTGCCAGATTGTTCTGCATTATCCAGCGCTCAATAATGACAAATATTCTATTTAATTCTATTTCTTCCTGGCAATGAGATCCTGAGAGCGGGATGACACATTGTGTGTCATCAGTGTAGTTGGAAAAAAGAATCCCTTCCCGCTCAAGATGCGCAAAGAAAGGAACCATGAAGATGTTATAAATGCACAGCGAAGTGCAGGCACCCTGAGGTACTCCGAACAACACAGGGATGGCCAGCGCCATTGCGTCCTCTGCACTAAATAGGAAGGATAACATCCATTGAGTAGCTTCTGCAGAAAAATTTGCTACTTCTTTAAGCCGCTCGGCCAAGATGGTATGATCAACAAGATCGAAGGCCGTGGATCGTTCCAAGGAGATGAGCAGGTAGGCAAGGCCTTTGTCCATTCTTTTAAGTAGTTTGGATTTAAGATCTAAAAGAGATGTTTCAGTCCCAAAACCTTGTCTGAACCCTGATCTGTCGGGATCTGTGAATAACATAATAGAGGAGGAAAATGAACACCTCCCTCCATTATTAAACATTTACTTCAATGCTGTAATTAATATAAAAGAACAATTGTTGTTACTGAATAGTAATGTGATATCACTGACCCTAATGGAAGTTAATGCTGGGTAAAGTAACTGGGGAGTCATAAATATATAATAAATATATAAGGGTATTCTACAGTAGTGTAACTCCATCCCACAACTGCAATAAAAGGAAAACCTGAACAGCATCCCTATGGACGCCAATATGGTAAAAGTCTCTATTCCCAGGTCAATAGCAGACTGGTACTCAAGAGGTTCAGTCTAGAACTAAACTCCAATAAAAGAGGTCTTCCTTACTCCCAAATCCCTTATCTGACTTATCTCTCCATCTGCTACACCTTTACACTACACACACAGACCACCATGCATTCAGTAGCATTGTATTACCTAATACCAGTTCTCCCCTGGATACAACACATACCCAAGTGTCACCAACACAAACCACATAGATACCAGCCTTCAGGACTCAGGTTATGTTCAGCCTGTTCTCATCAATTCAGGTTTCTCATCTTCCTCCCCATCTAACACAACACCCTAACTCCTATTTTCTTGCAGAGCCATAATCATCGAGGCCACCAAAAGTGGTGCATTATACAACACAACATTCTATTACATGTATTCGTACTGTATTGTAAATGTAAAAATGTGGGGTTTTGTTAAACAATATAAATTAATTGCATTTTTTTGTCTTTCGGATCGAATGCCTGAGTGATTTGAAACAGATACCTACAGGCTTCCCATGAAACTTTCAACCAGGCTCTGGCTGAGCAAATATCCTAAAACCCTGGAAAAAACACATTGAACCCACATCTGCTCAGCATTTTATCATTTTACAACCTTCAGTCGCGTAAATGCAAAGTGGGTGGACTACATTTTGTCAATGTCACATTGAGGGTGGAAGGTTTTGAAAACCTGTAAAAAAAAGGTCTCAAAATATAAATAATTGCTCTTGAGATTTGTTTATGGTGAGTATGATATCTGGCTTATTAAGAATTTGGCGTGTGGACAAAAACGGTGGTAACGTGGTGCTAATTCCGTCATCGAAATGACCAGTCTTAAAGTGGTGTTAATGCCATTACTGTAACTTTACCTCTTCCTGCAGTGCCAAAATATGAGATTCAAGGAAACGTGTAAGGAATGCCCCCATGCATATTGCAGCAGCAACAATCTCCAGCACTTTACCAGCAAAAAACAGAGGAATTACCACAGATGGAAGCAGAGCTGCAGTAAATCCTCCAAAATATCTATGGAGTGTTATGGGCTCCAAAAATAGGGATTAACACTGCCGTTACAATGCTTGTAATGCAGTAATTCCACCAGACCGAGTGGCTGTAATGGTAAACAAGTTCCTGGTTAAATTACCTCCAAACACGGAATGAGGACCAATTGTTCTCAGAAGTATAATTACATTTGGCTACTAAATATTATCAAACCTTCATTGACTCTTGACAGTGACATCATCACCAGATTAAAGGAAGAAGAAAGTGAACAAAATCAAATAGGCCTATAAAACGAGAGACTAGAGAAGCAGCCTTTTATCTCGCAAATCGCCCTGAAATTTAGGAACAGCTGGGGATTGTTTTAATGATTCATTAAAGTCGCCTCATCCCTCAGAAATCTTCTCGCCGGTTTATCTCTGCCGCTGCAGCGGTCCCTCCAGGAGTGCTGTTTCCGGGATGCTGTCGGCCAGGCAGCTTCACTCTATAGTGTTTTCCAAGTCCCTACACGCGAGCCTGGGTTGCCACCGCAGCCCTTGGTTCTCCTTGTTGCCTTTGTTATCAAAGATGGAAAGTTTGGTAAAAGTGTGTGCTGTGGGGAGAGGGGATCTATCGTGCGGAAACTAGCCTTGGGACATGCCTCAATCAAGTGGTCTGGCAAGGAAGCAGAGGGAGAAAAGCACCTTTTTGAAAATGCTTTTGGGGAGGCGTGGTGAGGTTGTTGCCTTGGGTCTTGATGCACGTTCAGGATTAGACCTTTTATTTCTCAAATAGACATAGACATAGGACTATTTTCAAACAAAGGGATGATTATAGTTGCTCCTTTAAAATGGTACAGATTTGGGTTTGGTCTTCATTTGCTGCCTGGTACAGTTCTATTGAATAGTAATCCAACTGCTGGGGTTTGGCTACTGAGACAGCAGGCTTATCATTAAAGATACCCATACAGTCCATCCACGGCTATTTCTGCAGTGAACAAAAAAATACCATTTTAATTTGCTCCCCACGGCTAAAGGCTTTCAAACACCGAAGATCGTGCGCAGGCTGCTTTTGTGAGGCAAGAGGTACAAGGGGCTAAAATGAGTGTGGATCTGAAATCGGTTCCCATAATCGCCTGCTGTCTGGTGCTTATGGAGGCCGGGTCACTTTTGGACCTTCCTGGGTGCTTCATAAGTTTCTTTTTGAAAGATACACAAACTAATGTACCCCCAACTGCAGAGTATATGGATAATGCACCACCGGGGGAGTTCTGTGCCACCGCAGAGCTCTTTATGCAGTCATGGAAAGGCAAATTAGAATGTTTTACAATAATGAAAGGTACTTTATGGGGGTACATTGTCCAGTAAAATACTTAATGGAGGTGCTTTACTTTTTCAAATACCAACATTGTATTTACTTTTGTTGTAGGTAAGTGGAGCCGTGCAGTTAAGAAAATATTGCAGGAGGTTGTTATATATTTGGCAGTATTTCTGTCAGAATCGTTTGGTAATGACTGTGACCGCAGGCAATATACTCAGGATGCTGCCTGTATCACGGGCTTACTGCCAGGGGTGGACTGGCCTATATAGATCTCTGGAGAATTCCTGGTAGGCCTCTGCACCCTGGGTCTCTTTTGTGTGGTGACTTATTTTATTTCCACATTTTCTCATAGGAAAATGGTTGGGCTTGCTGAAAATGTGTCATCTGGGCCACTTTGAAACTTATTTCCAGACCCTCTTTTGGTTTCCAGTCCACCACTGCTTACTGCTTCTATGATGGTAAAGCCATGCTTCACCTGCACTGTGATGAAATTACTACTGCTCTGCAGGAGTACAATGAGGAGTAGTGATTTCTAAACTCCTACTGGGACCCACACTACAACTAAACCAGCAGTCATACATGTTAAACAGGCGCAACATGAATGCTACACGTCCTTTGCCTCTTTAAGGAAGCATGGGCCGGGGCAGGCTATACTCTTCAAGAGGGGCGTGAGACGCAAGTAAGCATGCAAAACAGCAATGGTACTGTGGTACCAAAATAGATATCAAATCAAGGTTCTATAAAAATACGTTGCTAAGGTTGCTGGGAGAAGATTGGGAGATCCAGGACAGCCAGATGGTTGCAACCTGGGAATGCACGCTGGTGGCGGGACCTCTTCCTTCTTTCCTTGTAAACCCAAAGAACTTTGTAGCATTGCTGGTTTTCTAATATTTTCTTTCTTTCTAGTGCTATATGTACTTATTAAGAGCAATAATTCTCACTTTAGCATGGTTGACCCCTTTAAAGGGCATTGGTGGAGATTGATATGTATAATCTGAAACTCCCTAGCAATCTAGTTGCAGCCTACCAATATAATTCCAATCCAAAATGGCAGTCAGAAACGGTCTCCACTTCAAGTAGGGTGCTGCACCAAACATTGTATCCATGTTGGCCCCCTACCTCAGTCTCAACGTATGGCACCGGATGGATACAGGGTTTACAGTAGAGCTTAGATAAAGGCTGGGGCAACCAGGTGTAATCTCAGGTGCACCGCAATGTTGGGGTAAATCCAACCTGAACAGCATGGCCAGTCTGATCAAATGCATCCTTTCACAGTACCGGTATTGTCAGCCATCTCAGCATTCGTAAATCTTAACAACCAGAGTTGATCAGGCACCTACGGAAATGATGCGCTTACACCGGATAGGAAGTTTTTGCTGCAGTAGATTTCATTGCGGTAGAACTCATTGATTATTTCACCAAATATATGTGGGGTGTGGGTTTAGGCCAATAATTAATGTAGAGGATTTAAGGGGGTGCTGCAAGGGTCTCCCCCTGTATATATTTGCGGCAAAATCGTCCAGTAAAAAAAGAATTTGATGATTTCTACGAAATTCGAAGAAATCACATAGAACCGCTTAGAACAGGCAACCTAATGAGAATTCGGATCCTAAATACCTACCGAATAAGCTGCAGCTCCAACCAGCTACCATGTCAGAGGGGCCTTAATGGGGCTCCTGCTAGCATTCCATCGTGGTACCGCCCACACAGGCATCTCTTTCGCTGTCCTATAGCAGGTAAGCTGCTAATAACGGATACCGATACCTACCAGTAACGATACTGGTACCAATACTGATGCTGATAACTACTGTTTTGCAAAGAGTCCACCTTAGAAAAATCAGCATAGGAGTATATATGCTTTATTTATAAACCCCTGTTTTTGCTGTAAAGCAGAGTAGCAATGCTTGTGACCTTGGAAGAAAGCTAAATGTGTGGTGGGCTTGTGTTTTTTTGTCTTTCTAGGTGCTGGGAGATCAGAGCACATGACCACCACCCATGAACCTGGTGCCAATGATGGTGTTAAATTAGCCTCCCAAGCCAAATGGCATTAAAAGGGACACACCAACTCGGATTTCTGATGCCAAAAAAGAAATAAATACAGTCGCTTTTTTAAATGTTTTTATTTTGTATGTACTGTGTTGCAGTTTATATAAACTTTTCACGGATATATTTAAAACATTACATCATTTTCCTGCGAGCTTACAGGTCACGCAGGCATAATAAAACAACGCCATTCGAGATGAAAGGAATTAAACAGAGCTATGTGAAGCAGAAGGGTTTAGACAGCACGCTCCATTTCCAATCGGGGAATAATAGGTAAAGGTGGTACATGTCCCCATACAATAGCTATGTCAAGATGTGTATGATCTCCCAAACTTTCCTCCACATAATGGTCAGATATATGACACATGCTTCGTGATTACGACTTGGGTACCGGGCCCACAACTCCTCTGCTGTAATACTGATTGGTAGTCCTGCAGATATAAGAGCCTGGAGTCGAAGCAGGCTCAAAGATGTACATAGTAACAATAGATGTTTAGTCATTTCCGGTTGTTCTTCCCCACAGAGACGGCATGCCCTCTCTTCTGTGGATCGACCAGCCCATTTCCCCTCCATGTCCCATGTTTTACTAGCGTGTCATTTAATCTTACAGTAGTCGCAGACCAGCATGCTCCGGATGACGCTTTCCATGGATTTGGGAGTAGACCTTCTTAGTTCCAGATACTGTACGAAGACAGCCCCCTCATCAGAGGATGCTAAGATGGCCATTACGAATCACTTGTTGCGCTAGTCACGGTACATTCGCCTCTGCAATATTTTAAAAGATTATTTGTCTAGGTCTGTTGTGACCACAGGAATTCTAGGGAGCCACAGAGAAGCAATGGCCTTGAGCAAGGATATTCTGCTCTTAGGCATTAAGCAGACTATGGACTCCAGAGCTGCCGAGATGTGTGCCTGCAACGTGCTCTTGGGAGCTCCAGCTAGATTCCAGTATGTAGTAAGACAGCTGGACCGTATTCGCTCTGAAATGGGCAAGATGTTAAATTCAAGATAAACCCTTTCAATAGTTGACCATGGAGGGAGCCTCAGTAGTTTTTTAAGGAGGGTCAACTCTAGTTTGTTCACCTTTTCAAGGTGGCCCACGGGCCAAATGGCAGCTCTGTAAGTTATGACTGAGCAGATCCTTGATTGATACAGTTTTAAGATACTAACTACGGAGTATCCTCTTCCGTGTGAACGAAGGCAAAAACACATCCCAGAGTGGACACAGAGGATGATCTTACTTGATCGAAGTGCTCCAGGCCGGTAGTTTATTGTCCAAGTTTATCCCTATCTATTTATAGATGGATGTTTCCTCAATGCGTACCCCTCATAGCTCCAAGTTACTTTCTGTGATGTCTTTCTTGCAGGTTTGAAGACCATAACTTTGGTTTTATTTATGTTGACTTTTAGGAGGTTAAGATCTACATATTTCCTGAGGTTGTTTAACGCACATTGGAGACCGGATGGAGTGAGATCCAGGATAACCAGATCACCCGCGTATCCCAGCCATTGTAATGGAATAGAGCTGAGTTTTGGTGGAATGCTGGCAGAATCCTGGAGTGTTGCACCAATATCAGATAGATATACATTTAACAAGACTGGGGCCATGGAGCAACATTGTTTCAGACCTCAATAGGTATTCATCCATGTTGAGGTCTTCCCTTGATGATCTAATCTTATTTTCACCCGCGTCAGATCATGGAGGAGCACGATCATCTTCAGAAGACCTGTAGGTATGCCCCTGTCACGTAGCTTCTTCCAGAGGCACCCTCGGTACACAGTGTCGAAAGCAGCAGGGAAAGCAATCATGGTCACATAGACCGGGATCGTTCTAATCTTCCAAGCCTGCTCTATGGAAGTGACTAATGTCAGGCTGTTGATGCTAGTGCTCGATCCCTTACGAAACCCTGTCTGATTTAAGGGTATGATGTTGTTTGCGTCAGTCCAGTCTTCCAGTTCCTTCAGCAAAATGCAGGCAAAGATTTTCGATGAAGTATCTAGCATAGCTAGGAGTCTGTAATTCACTGGGCTTTTGTGTTTCCACTTCTTCCAGATTGGTGCAATGATGCTGTCTTGCCAGCTGGACAGTTTTGATTGAGTAGTTTCAATATGTCTGGAAAGCCTGTGAATAGTATAGGCCCAGATATTAGGATCTAGTTTGGTCAAAGAACTACAGATGCCGTCAGGGCCAGGGGCCCTAGAGAACTTCAAAATTAGTCATGGGTGCCACTCTATGTGAACGAACACAACAAACATGGCCTGTTCTATGGGATGGTACCCACTCTAGACCCTGCAGCTACATTTTAGCTCACTGTACCTTTCACAGATGGGAAATATTCATTTGCATATTAGTCCTTCTCCCGCCCACAAGGGCAGTCCAGCACCGAAATGCTATGGCAATTCCCTTCTGAACAAGAGTACCAACAGCAGCGCCATGCATGTGTTTCAGCCTTGTTGGACATCATCAGTGAGGTGGAGCTGTGTCTCTCTGAGCACAGTGAGCAAGGGGTCCACGTCTGGATGACCCTAGGACACTTAGGGTGACTAATCCTAAGGCCCTTGAAAAAATCCAAAATTAGTCATGGATGCCACTCTATGAGAACAAACACGCAAAAATTGCCTGTTCTATGGGATAGTACCCACTCTAGAGTCCACAGCCACGTTTTAGCTCATTGTACCTTTCACAGATGGGAAATTACCATTTGCATATCAGTCCTTCTCCCGCCCACATGGGCAGTCCAGTACCAAAATGATATGGCAATTCCCTTCTGAACAAGAGTACCAAAAGCAACCCTATACACGTGTTTCAGCCTTGTTGGGCATCATCAGTGAGGTGGAGCTGTACCTCTCTGAATTATTTTGCGTCTTGTGAGAGCGAGGCATGGACCAGGGCCTTTCATCGATCGCATTTGAGTATATACTTATGTATCCTGAGCCATCGTGTAGTCGATTGGCATCATTGACTAAGGCAACATGCTGAGGGATGCTTTGGCCAGTTTGCACAGCTCCTTCTGAAGCAATCTTTTCTTCTCTCTGATGGAGCGAACGTAAGCATGCAGATGACCAGTGAAAGATACGACCACTATCCTGAATGCAGATGACCGTTTAATCAAGGAACATTGTTTGATCTTGTCCATATTTTGCTCAAAGCAATTAATGGCACAAAGCGCCAATTCAAAAGCAGAAGCGCCCTCAGAGTCAGGAGGATCTGGGTTAGTTTGAGATAGAGTTGATTGTGCCGTCACCTGTGCCTGACCCATATTTTGATCATTCCAGGAGATTCAATTAAGAGTGGGGGTAAGATTCCCGACAGGAACATGCTCTTTGTGTTGGGATGCAATGTTAAGGCATGAATAAGAGGGTAGTGATCACTCTCCTGCGTAGGATTAATGCACATGTAATTCACTAACCCTGCTGTGTCTGCTGAGAACATATAGTCAATGGTGGAGCTCACCCCATTCCCCACGCATTAGCAGATAGGGGGATTATCCGATGGGACTGCACCATTTATCATAGAAAACCCAGCAGCGATTAGCAAAGAGGCCCATTACCGGCCTCACTGGGTGATTTTCAATTGGTTGGAGTTCATGTTGTCAAGATGTTTGTATCTCCAGCATTGGCCTTCGAAGGTCGAGAAGGCAGGAATTCTGGCATTAAAGTCTCCACAGATCAGGATAGTGTCAGCATTTTCAAGGCCTTCTAATATCTTCTCCATTAGGTTTATCATATGCAGCTGCGATCCTTCGTAGGGAGGAACATAGATGTTCATGACAATTAGTGGTTGCGAGACACGAGTTGTAGATGCAGTGGGAATGATGATCCTGCCCATGATTATGTTATCTGAAGGGCATGGGATCTCTTCCAAAGAAAGTTCAGGCCTCACTCCCATAATGAGGCCATCCTTCAAGCGGCCTCGAGGGCCTGGGTGGCTAGTCGACACAGGCAATTCCACCGATCTATGTTCAAGCGATTACCTAATCAGGCTTCCTATAGCACCACCACACTAATTGGTCAATATGTTCCAGAAGTCCATCTCCTTCCGACCAATGAGTGTGGCCACGAGTTTTCCAACTAGTAAGAAAGAGGTAAGGTATCCTTCGTTAGGTACTACTCACTCCTCGTTTGTCCAGCATATTGGCTAGCCCCTCCCAGTGACCCTCTTCTTTCTGGGGATCTGAAGGTTTGGTGTTTTGTTGGGGTGTGTGGGATATGAAGCTACAGAAGCAAAGGTAGTAGGTCTATCTTTGCTTCTTGTAGAAGGAGCAGTATGTGGGTGCATGCTCCTGGTGCCCTGTACGTTGGTAGCAGGGCCATAGTGTTTTCCAAAGTGTATTTCAATAGTTTCACACTGATAGTGCAGTTTATGTAGAGAGATACCATGCTCCATGATGTAGTGTAAAGTAGAGTCAGCTTGGAAGTGGACAATCACAGCAGGGAGTGTCAGGTCCTCCAATATGTCCACTATTTTAATGTTGCTACTTCTGAAAAATCTCAGCGGGATGATAGTGTGTAGCAATTCCGGAAGTGATGACCGCTAAGATATGGACTATCCGGGTCGTGGAAAAGGCCACTTATTTTTAGGGCCTTAACTTTAGAAGTAGTTGTTGGTCCAAAGTTGCTATTGCGGCTCTGGTTGAACTGCGTCACCAGGTTGTGGATGGTCGCACCAGCTCTGCTGATTCAGTTGTTAGGACCGAATGCCAAGATGGATTGCCTCAGGGTACGCTCATCTCACGTGGAACGGACAGTGACTTTGTCTAGCATTGTTTTAGCTGGTCGGGCTGGGGCAACCTGCTTGTTGCTCGTATTATGGCCTCCAGTTTGATTTTTCTCCAGACTATTAAGAGTCAGGCCACTTACTCTATTGCCACCTCCTTCGGCCGATGTTGTTATGTCATCTAATGTTTAAAGCAAGGTATTCATGACACAGTTATTGGCATGGGCAGTGGTAGTTTAAGCGAATGTGGTGGAGCCAACCAGTATGGTTCCCGCCTGTTCAAGGGTGGTGTTGATATCTTCTTGTATAGCCGTTTCAGTATTCTCACCTAGTCCCTTCCTTCTGACAATCATCCTCTCCGTTTTCCTGGTAAGGTCTTTGTACATAAACGCATGTATGGTACTTTTGTTTTTCTTCCTCTGATACCAAACACCAGAATTAGAGGCCGTGGTCTCAGTAATAAAGATGCGTTGCAGTGAGGTGTGATCTCTGTTGGAAGTACAAAGGTCCGTGACAATTTCGATCAGAGCAGTTATCCTGCTGGCCAGTACGTGTGGAAGTGGCAATTAGTGCTTCAGCCGTATTTGTCACACAGACAATTTGCTGTTCCATTATAGCACTAAGTTTGGTCAGCTTTAGATCGATGACGTTGCATTTAGTAGTTAGTTCAGCTAGTAGATGTTCTAGTATGCCAAACATTACCTCGGATGTAGTGCTAAGGTTTGCAGGATGACTGGAATTCTCAACAAAAGAGTCATCCTCTGTTAGGGAAGTAGTCCTAAAGATGGCAGGCAACGACCTAATGGATGCAGAAGGGTTGGTTAGATTCTCGAACAGGTAACCTGTTAGGGCTATCTGGGCTGACACGGTACTGGGAGCACAATCAGTTAGATATTTCTGGTGGTTTGAGTCTCCCCCGTGCCGGGGTGGGTTCTCGCTGCATGGCTGTCAGACTGGGTGAAGAGCGCAAGACCAGTACTTCATGAGTATTTGTCAAGTCCAGAGTGCCCTCATGCAGGTCCTCCATATGATCTGAGTGGGAGTAATAAACACATTTACAACTGACTCAATACGTTTGGTTCTGATAAAGGAGAGCTTTACATTGAGCTCGGTGGTGAGATCAGTGTATCGGGTTTCAGAGCCTTCAGTTGCAGCAGCTTCTAGTGCCAGAGAGAAATCTGTAATTTTAGCAAAGTGCTTGTTGTGATGTTCGTCGAGTACCACGTACTAGTCTCTCTCTCCATGTGGTTGAATCTCTGCCTATGCACACTCCCTCTGTCCTGCTGCTTTTAGGTGTGGCCATGGCTTCTGGTCTGTGGCAGTTGTTCTGTTTCTCTTTGTCATTGACAGAGCACACCGCCGGTTGAGAGTTGAGTGTCAAAGTATTAGTATTAAGCATACTCGCGGCACTCTTTGAAGCTAGTGTTGCGGCAGCGATAGTAGTACTGTGCCTAGTTGGGAGCAATGAGATAAAGTAACAAGTGATGAGAATAGGGAGAAACAATTGAGTGCAGACTGTACTTCTCTCGGATCCAAGCGGCAGAGAGTAGGAGCGAAGAACAAGAATGTCACATATGGGTATGGGATAATCCAAACAATCAGCTTTTGAGTGCAGTGCTCCTGAGCCCTCACACCCAAAACACACTGTGCACACTGCGCGCTCTGTGTGTGCTGCAGTCTTTAAGCCCAACCTCCAGGCAGGCTCATAGAAAGAGTAAACAGACTTCAGGAGCAGGTAGCAAAGGAGCAATCTACAGCGTAGCGTCTCCACTCTTCACCTCACCAAAACACACTGCGCACACCGGATACTCCGCGTGTGCTGCAGTCTTTAAGCCCAACCTCCAGGCAGGCTGATAGAAAGAGTAATCAGAATTCAGTGCAGGTAGCAAAGGAGCAGTCTACAGCGTAGCGTCTCCACTCTCCACCTCACCAAAACACACAGCGCAGTCCCTTTTGCCTGATATGTCATGTTGTTTTATGGTATGGTGTATGTGGGATTGTAAACAACATTGTGCCAACATTTGTATTGCCTTAGTTGAGTTTCTTTACAACATATTTTTATGCCCTAAAAAGGATTAATTTTTTTCCAGGAGGAGTGTATGATGGGTGTCCTTAATGGGAGCAGGGATGGCGGGAGATCTGATGCCCTCTGCGCCCCCAACTTGAGTGGAAAAGTGGGTAAAAGGATGTTTTTGTCCCAGCACTCTAGGTATGCGGGAGTAGGAAGCACTTCAAATGTTAAATATATGACAAGATCTGTGAGTGTTGTAAACCGCTTCAATGCTTTTGGGTGTTGTACGGCTGTTTGCCCACCGTTTGACTGCCCATGGCCATGCTTATCCCTATGGCCATTCCCACCCACTACCTACCCCCCCTGCCGAAAAAACCCATCCCTCTACAATCTCTTTAAGCACATTTATCAAGCAGTAACATCATACTGTGTACGGCCAGTGTTACTTCAAATAGCCCACTGAGAGTTCATAGCTTGATTGCAGCTGTAAATAGCTACTGGGGGAATTCAAATGCCTTAACCAAGTGTGTCTTCAGCCACTTGATTAATATCTCTTCCTTGCACTGATGTCCTGTTAAACACATGCACCTACAAAGGCAACGCGTTTTGCTTGGGATGTTAGACATTTGCTAGGTACTGCCATCATATGGCCAGGTGATCACTCCATTTTCCAGCTGTTGCAAAAATATTGCCAGCATGTCTTTCCCATACCTACACAAAAGCCCCAAGTGTTGGCTTTGCCAATACTTGTTTAGAGACTGTCATGCCAAACGGACATAGAGCTGTTCAATCCACATTCAAAAGACAGGGCAACTCTTGTGTAAATGCAATTTCCTTAATGGTATTTTGCTTTTGTCAAATGATAAAAATTGTTTTTTTTTTAACATTGGTCGCAAACACTAGCAGTGATGACTAATTCAGAAAAGAAAGGGGTTGAAAAACGTGCTTAAATGAATTGAAAGAAAATACTTAAAACAGTGAAAGAACTAGTTTCAGCATAATTAGTAGGGCTAAATCCTATTACTCGCAGTCTATAACATGGAAATTATTGGCCGCCTGATCCAAGCCTCATTATGATGGGAACAGAAATCCTTCTGCGAAAGTGAAAAGTGCGGTTTAGGCTTAAGTTCTTTGCTCAAATTATAAGATCAATTTCATTGAAAAGTAACAAATCCCAGTCCTCATCTAAGAAAGCCTGACCCTAAAAGAAATATATATATATATATGTATATATATATATATATTTATTCGACTCTTGTTCTAATCACTAGAGATGTTTCCCAGACAGGACTGGGCTCCGCCAGCAGCTAAGTCTTTAAGTCACCCTCTTGCTACTGCATCTGAAAAATTAATTCAATTTTTTTTTTCAGAAATATTCTCATCTTCTGTCAAAAGGAAAACATTTTTTTTCATTTTTATGAAGAGGGACAGGATTAGGAGCCTTTAGGACCAGAAGGAGACGATCCCTATTCTCATCAAGGAAATCAATTTCTAAGTCCAAAGTCTCTTAAAATAATATATTCTCGTGCCATGCAGACAGTGTTTTTTTTTTTGTTGATCTGCTATGAAAAGAGTAAGAGGTAAAGAGGATCAAGGGTGGTGATGGAATATTATAATCTAGAACACTCACACATCAGCCTTTCACTAAGTAATTCCAGATAAATTGTGGATTTACATATTTAAGATTAAGCGGGAGAAAGAGGCCGCTGGCATGAACACGGCCGCAGGAAGAGTCCATTTTGAAGAAGTTACCTCTAAAGACATAAAGCGTACCTGAGTTTACCCCCGCCGCCCTCCCTCCCCTTCTCACAGTAGCTGCCCGAGCCCTCTCTCCCTTCCCCAAGTGATTAGAAAGTTTCAGATGTAATGTAATGTAATCCGGATAATTTATATCAATCAGGGCGGCCTCCCAGAGGCAGTCGGTATGCTTTTTCCCTCTGTTCCACGGCAGAAATAATGATGACAAGCAACAGTTAAATACGCATTAAGATGCATAAAGGGAGCAGATGGAACACAGAAGGAAACCAGCTGGAAGTGTGTTTTCCCTTAGAACTGTTTTTTAACAGGCTGCACACAAATAATGTCTTGCTAATGCAGGGATGAAAAGTAAAACATAAATATTTCAAATGCTGGGCTAGTAGCAGGCGACAAAGGATGACAACAAGACACAGGACCTGCCGGTGCGGTGGGTGCTTGCTGTCGTGCGCTTGCTACAGGAAACACACAGGAAGTTCTTTAGTAGGGAATTATTTCTATGGACTAATATTTGCCAAATGGCTTGGGGTGCTGCAGCAGAGGATCAGGTATTTAAAAAAGAGCAACTCAAGTAAGAGTGGGCCAGGAGCTCAGCATCTGGCCTAATGTGGTGCTTTCCGGAGATTTGTCCTGCGGTTCGACTCCCTGGGTCCTGCAGGCTAAGTAGATAAACTGCAATGAACTACTGATATTAAGGCGAACAGCCTCGTTCCAAGGAAAATAGTCCATCTGCTACAGCATGCTCTAAGACTTGCATTGTGTGGCTATTATGATGGCCATCCACAAATCGTGAATGGAATTAGCACCCCCAATGCCTCCCCGAATATCCGTTTTCCTGTGGACATTAGATACAAACACTCCATGGTGGCACACACATGGTGCTGCATGGATTGTCTGTGGGAACAATAGGAATGAATGTGCACGCGCAATGCATGCCGTTCGCATGCCGATTCAGGAGTTGCACGATCATGCTGCAGATGGGCCCCAAAGACACACTGCCACCCACAAAGCAACAGAGGTACCATTCATCATCAGTTCCCTGCCGCCGGCCGAACCCCAGTCTCACTTTACACCATCTTGCACAATCCAAGAACTCCCAAAGTCACAACAACCAGGGCAGGCAAGGACCACAAGATGTAATGTAGCAAACAGGCCGAGTCCTGGTTCCAAGGCATTGTACAAGGTTCAAACTGTTAGGGGCTAGCAACACAAAAGTGAGCAGTATCGACCTAGAGCATCTCAAGATGCACCGGAACATCTACAAGAGGGTCATCCCTAGCAAGACTGAAGAACATCGCAGGGACCCCCTTGCTACAGGTGGGGCTTACCACCATTCCTGGATCCACGGTGACATGGAGAAAGCCATGACCCTCATAGACTTTTCAAGCTTCGAGGGAGTTGGAGCCAGCACTACATATGGGACACATAAAAGCCTGCCATTGTGACATAAGGACATTATTCTTGTCACAGACTCCGAAATACCGTGCTCAAGGGGCACAAAGAACCATCCAAATTGACAACGAGCTGACTTCCGTCAAGGCACCTCCAACACCTCCCTCCTCTTCCCCCACCTTCTGGCTGATGTAGCCATTATAATATCTGTGGATCTCGAGTTCCTACAGCACCTGAGGCTTGGTGATGTACTTAAAGTGTTTGACGTAATGCCTCCATGAACCTCGACCTCAGACACAGTCCCAAAAGGTCAGATGACCGTCTACCCAGAATCTACCCAGCCTGACCAACCACTGATTTTCACATGCAATCTTCTCCCTTCCTCTTTGAATGTGCCAAATCTGAGGAAGGCCTGCACCACCCTAATTCCCAGAGTCCATCTGACACCAGCGGTCAAAGAACTGATGGATCTGTTATTGCCTGCTGACCAGCTTGTGTAAGTTCACCAGGAAGGCATGGAAGCAGCACAACTACCCCGCTGGAGATGCCGATGGAACTCAGAATGGCTGGAATGGAGGTGACTAAGGAATTAAAGGATGCCCTTGATGCTTGGGTAGAATCTGTGCTTGATGGAGCAGAGCCTGAAGTAGAGTGATGCTACAGCAGCCCATGCTATGTCAAGTGCTGTGCAGGAGAAGGTCCCGCAAGAATGTCACTCTGGCTCTGAAGCAGATTTCCAAGTTCAGAATAGCATCCTTCACAAGTGGCCTTTGGTATAGGGCAGTATCAGACCTCGCTTTGAGCTGACAGATGGTGTCTGGGAATGCCTTGCAGGCCACATCTTCCTGATCTTGATTGGGCTCCTTGAGTGCCAGGAGCAGTCCATTTCCCACCTCAATGGCTCTGTCGCGGACAGTTCCACGCCCTCTCGTGTCCCTATGTCCTGCTCCCAGTCCTCCTCTCAGCACAGCCTTTCTCAGACATGTCTAAGTCCTTGTAAAGCAGAGATAACAGAATGAATGGACAACGTGGCACTGTGCTATTGGTTGGTCAGGGAGAAAGGTGGGTTTTGTGGCACAGACAATGGGGTGTGTTGTGTTGAGGGGGGACAGGGTTTGGGGAGATGAGGGGGCAAGGGTGTGTGTGTGTGGGGGGGGGTTTCTGTGGGGGTTTGGGGGTACAGAGTACAGGGGTGTTGCTAGGTCTGGAAAAGATCTGGGGCTATGCTAATGTCGGGACTGTCGGGAATTGGGGCTCGCTAGTCTTTCCGTTGATCCCCTGAGCTTCTATCAGGGGCTACAACCAAAAGACCCGCAGCTATAGCCCCCTCAGCCCCCCCCAGCAACACCTCTGATGGAGTGTAACATATTAAAACAAATATGCATCATTCTTTCTCCACTCATTACAATATCTACTTTATCAACCAACCCAGGGGGCATGTTCGATATATGTCATTGTCACCTTCAACCTGGGGAAGGGGTGGGGGCAAGGTCACAATTTACTGTATGAGGAGACTATGTAGCATACACAAGAGAATCACAAGGTGGTGTATCCGGTCACGCGAATACTGAAAGGGCACCTTCAGGTCCGTGTAGGCAATTAATCATGTTCTGGAGGACACCACACATTCTTTCTATTATACTACCTGACCTGTTGTGGGCCAGGTTGTAGCCCCGCAGAGATCATGGCAAAGATCTCTGTTATTTGGAAGGGGTACAATGCCAGTACATGGACGTATGTGTACATTTCGTGGTAAGTGGGATGCACGTGGGCTAATCCTGACCCGTGTCATTTCCACTGTGTACCATGGTTTGACAGCCATTCACATCATGCAATGCATCATGGGATAGTGTCTGCCGCCAGTGGTTGGGGGTTGTGCCATCAACAGAATGCTTTCTCAAAGTACAGACTATCAATATTGTGTTACAAGTGTCAAAGTTGCTTCCATTTACTTGGTGTGGACAGCGTCAAGTGCACCTTTGTTTAATTAGGTGACAACCACAATGCCAATTTTATGCGTGTTCTTGAGTACTGTTTTCTCTTTCAATTAGCTTAGCAATAAGGCATGTCCACTGTGGCATTTTGCTCTTCATTATGTGCCAAGCATGGTTTAAAGTGTTGGTGACGCCATGGACTAGAGCTACTGCACTTTGGAGGGAACCTTTATCCAATAGTTTGGCAGTTTGTATGGTGTGATTGGGTTCCAGGTGCTCCTGAATGACCAGCATGATGTCACTGACAGTTCCTATGCTCGGACGGTGAGCACATGTTTGTTCGGAAGAGCAGTGAAGAACAATCTATGGCTTATTACTCTTGGTGTTCTCGGTCACCCCGGCTATGGCTGTGCCTTCACTCATTATGGACGTGCACCTTCCGTATTTAGTGCCATAGTGCACCGGCTGCATGAATGGCGATTTACCACAGGGAGATGAAGAGATGTCCTGTTCTGTCCATGCTGTAGGCTGGCATGTGCTTGGAAGATATTCATATCTTTTACTTGGATGTTCCAATTTGTAGCTGGTTTCATATGGTGCACATGTCTGGAAGAGATGCCTCATGGTGTGTCTATTTCCTCATGCTTTGAAATGTGTAGGTGAGCATTTTCTGATACATGGTGATTCCCACCTGTGGACGGATTCTCTATGCAGATAATCCATTGGACAGAGTGTCCGTATGGAAGTGGATTACCAAGCCAGACACACTGGTTGGCAGAGACACCCTCAGTGTGCAGTGCCTCTGCCGATACTTCATCAGAATTATTATTGTTTGGTTATTTATTGAGAGTGGACCTAGCTCCAGGAAGCAACAGAGCGGTTTTACAATCATAGGTGAAACCTTGGTTAGGGAGCAGAGAAATAAGGGTGTGGGGATCTAACAACAGGGGAGGGAGGGCAATTGTCAGCAATGGATCTACAAGTAACCTGGGGAAGAAACAGTGGGGATCAGATAACCCAATCCCACGTAAGGTGGGGAGTGGACCGAGTATGGACCTAGGTGTTAGGGAGGAGCCATTCCCTGAAGAGGAGGGTCTTGAGCTCCTTCCTGAACTGTCGAAGTGAGTCAGCGAGTCGGATGTGGATGGGGAGGAGGTTCCAGAGTCTTGGGGCATAGACAGCGAAGGACAGTCTTCTGTTTTTTTTCAACTCTGCACATGTCCATACTTCCGATGGATCGTAGGCCTCAAGAAATGTTGAGTTTCTCAGTGAGGTAGCTGGAGGATTTAAGGGTGACAGCCTTGTAGATGACACAGTAGGATTTGAAGATGATACGGGCAGCTACCTAGAAAGAAACTTAAAGGAATTCTGTCTGTAGGTGTGGGTGTGTGTGAGAGAGAGAGAAAAGGTGAGGGAGAGAGAGAGAGATAGGGGTCTTGCTGTGTGGATGTGTGGGGGTTTCTATGTGCATGGCATAATATTCATTAATACCCGGCGAATGTAAGAAACATTCTGATTGGCCCTCACCAGGTCCATACCTCGCCGGGAATCCCTCTTCCAGGATTCCATTCCTTTGTCCCGACGGGGGGGCGTGGCAGCCCCTCAGCCAATGAGGAGGCTCGAAGCGGGCCATCCCCGCTCGAGGACCCACACGGCTGAAGGCTGCCTTTGTCCCCCGCCTGGGATTCAGGTACATTTTTTTCCCTCCCCCTCCCCTGCACACAATCCTTTCCCCGTCCACCCAAGCCCACTTACCTTTCTATTTCTGCCTTTTCAGGAGCAAACGCGCTGGGAACACTTTTGCTCCCAGCGCGTCTGCTCCTGATGGCCTCATGGAAAGGGAAAATGGACTCTGTTTTCCCTTTCCTGGTGGACATTTCCTTTGACATTTTTCTTTTTTCTTTTCTGTTCCGGAACAGAAAAGAAGGCTATTAGTACCCCGGTCTTGCGGGCCGGGGTACTAATAGCAATATTCCCCTCGCTGCGGGGGCATTACCGAGGCAGGTAATGCCCCAGGGCCTTCGTTAATGCCCTCGCTTTGCTCAGGCCTATAACTATGGGCCCCGGGGCATTACCTGACTCAGTAATGCCCCCGCGGCTCTGGCATATTGCTTATATAATGTATTGCATGCAAGTGCCATGTGTCTGTCTCTGAGTTTAGGAGAGAGTATGTAAGTGTGTGTGTTTTTCTATGTGCATGGTTACTAATGTGTGTGTGTGTGTGTGCATGCGTGTATTTGGCTGCAAGGGTGTGTGCGTGCGTGTGTGTGTATACCAGTGTACATGAAGGAAGAGAGAGTGTGTAACGGTTTCTGTTTTTTTGTATGTGTGTTTCAGAATTCTCTGTGTGAGAAGGTGTGTCTCTGGGTGTATTTGCAAGTTTTTGCCTCTGAATGCAAGTGTGCATGTGTGTGTTTATACCTTTGTGCATGTAGGAAGGGAAGGACTAGGACTATTAGAATGTAATAAAAGGACACTTGGTGCCTAGTGGCCAAGGGAACAGAACAGAGATGTGTGTTTGCATGTATATCTTTAGGGCAGGTGTTCAGTTTTGATCTTTGTGGTGACAGTTTGACTTGAGACGAGATCTAGTGCTAGATTGGTGAAGGGGCTGGGTTGCCAAACAGAAGTTCTGTTTTAAGATCACTGACATGGCAGACTTTGGACAGGCCACGCCTTTCATGGCGATGGTATACGTCTTATTTAGTACTGATTTCTATGTAGAGCTGTATGTGCGTGGGAGTGTGTGGTCAGAGGTGACATGGCACAGAAGGTCTTTGCTGCTCATAGTCTTCAGACACATCAGAGTTAGGTAATAAAGACAGCAGGCGTCACAGGTGATACATGCTGACCACCTCATTTGACCTGGTGGAAGCCAGAATGGATCGACTCTAGTTTCACTTATTAGAGTGGTTGGTTATAGAGCGCACAAACCAGTTAATGAGACAGATCCAGCTACTCAGAGATCAACTACGTTGATGGTGGCAGTTAGGCTACATTGGGGTGAGCTTCTCCACCACTGCAGGCTGGTCGATATTCGCTATTGCTCCAGATCTTATGAAGAGCAGCTTTGGTTATGTTCATGGTAGAAGCTTAAGGGCCTGATGCACAGAATGTTTTCTAATGGCATTGTGCCATTATAAAACGCTTCGCTTCTTTGAATCAGGCCCTAAGTGTCGTCGTTCAAGGAGATTGTGAGTTTTACTGGGCATTTGTATTGGAGTTGCTGGGCGTTTCACTAGGATTTTGGCTGTGATGGGAAGGTTGGCAATTAATTCATGGTTAATTGCAATTTTACATTAGCGTGTGTGTGGTTTTCTTGAGACCATCAGTGACAATGCCTTTGTATAGAAGGGCTGGCTGGAGTGAAGCCTTTATCAAATGACTGCTTTAGAAAGAGCTTGAGGCTGAGCACTCATCACAATCGTTGCACAGTTTGGTGGGGATGATGCCACTGTTTCAGGTGCATCTGTGGAGAGCATGGTTGATGTACTGCTTGTGAAAATGGGTGACAAATGTATGCTGGATCTGGTGGTTGGCATGTAATGCATTGGTTTTGTGGATATCTGGTCATTGCATCTAATGCCATTCCATTGAATGCCATTCCATCAAAATGTTTGCATCCAACAAATTTCCATCGAATGCATGTTTTTGGGGGGTAAATGGTTCGTTTTTGCTTAAGGGCATTTAAAAGGGACACCCCCCAAAAATGCACTCGACGCACATTTTTTAGATGGAAAAACTTTGATGCAAATCCATGTCGATGCAAGGAATCCGATGCAATGACCATAAACCGTTTTGTGTTGGCTCATACGGTTGGTGCTGTTGAAATTTCATTGCTTTTGATATATTTTAGTGGTGTTTTGATTAAGAATTGAGACAGCTCCTTCCATAATCAGTGAGCTTCAATGACTGAGTTCCAAAGTAGGCGGGTGTAATGTGAACAGTGAGCTGACACTGTTTTACGACAGTGATTACAGATATCATAACAGTTTCCTTGCAGTGAATAATGCTTTCTGGAGTGGCTGTTTTGTACAGCTTGAAGCTGTAGGTGATTGAGAATGTTCCCCATGCTGGCTCAGCTGTTTATCATTCTTATTTTTAGTGAAGTGAGTGAGTTGGTGAAACATCTGGTGTTTTACCTAGATAAGACACTGGCTTCCGTTTCTAAGATGCTGGGATTAAATGAGTGGAGTATTTCTTCAGTGGTACCATTGTGGCAGAGTAAAGAAATATTTTTAAACAGAGTGTTATGGGAAATATTCACTGCAAGATAGTTTGGATTCCTTGTCCAGAGGGTGGTTTTCAAGGGTAGTGTTGTTTAGGTTTGGACTAATTAAGGTGACTCTGAGTAACGTGTACATATTGAATTGTATTGTATTTGTCATTTATATCGCTCCCTTTCTTCATTTGTATGGCCTCAGTTCGCTTTGTGGTTGGAACGCCCCCGGTGACAGCAGCCCATGCGTAGGAGGTTCAAAGAGTTTAAATTAAAAGATGCACATGTGCACTTTGCCAGGTTAGGACTTGGGTGGGCTGGCTAGGCTCCAGTAAGCATCCCGGAGTTCAGGCACATGGGACCGCGCTGTTGGTGGTTTATGATAGAGTGCTAGTGCTGAAGATTCAATGTGTGCCCAGCTAGATCCATTTTTTTGTTCGTTGGTTGTCGCTGTGTACTAATGGCAGAGGGGAAGAAATATGCCGAATACAGTTCATAAAAGAATTGGAAAGATTTGAAGCGAATATTTTACGAATACTGTTGCGAATGCCAAAATGTTTACCTCAGGAATATATGTTGCTAGAATGCCAGATGAATAGTGTGAGTGATATAGTACAATGCAGGATGGCCACACTCTATGGACAATTAGCCAAATTGGACAACGACATGTTTATAGTAGACTTGATGAATAATTATGAAGTCATGGATGAGAAACAGGATCTGAAACTACTCTACAGGTTAAGTAATATATATCATAAATGGTCCAAAGACGATGTAAAAAGTTGGCTAACTCTCTCTGCTGAAAAGCTTAAATTGGCATTGAAAAGAGTGATATATGCTTATGGCAGAGAACAAAATCTGTTTAACCTCGCAACTAAAGGAAATAGTGGTTTATACTTAATTACCAGATGGCATTTCCTGAGTGCACTACCGTTAGACATTATTTTTTGTTTAAATTTAATATGAGAGACACTATGGAAATTCCAGGTTCAAAAGTAAACATATTGAGAGAATCCAGATATTGTAAACGCTGTGGATTGATGTGTATTGAATCTGCAAAGCACATAATATGTGAGTGTGAAAGCCTTCAGAACATGCGTAATAAATACCTGTTGGCATATGATAACACAAGAAAGATTGGAAGTATAAACGACATATGGGAAAGTTTGTTAGGCGATAACGATATAAACTTGATCTATCATATGATGACGTTTTATGAAGTTGTTTTAGCGATTTTAAAATAATTATCTATAGGGATTCTTTTTTAATTAATTTAAGAGTATGAGAGGTTAACTATGATTGATTTTATTAGAGATTCTTTTTAGCTTTGTATAAAAGATTGATGTATTTTAATGTTTATATTCTGTTGTTATATGTAAAGTCAGTATTGGCTATGAGCATATTAATAAGTAAATAAATGAATAAATAAATAAATAAAGGCAGAGGTGTTGAGGTACGTCAGGGGTTTCAGTGTGGATGGCTATGTGAACTGCTAAACTGGAATAGCATAGCCATAGCTGCATTCTAGGGTTCATGGATGGGTGGCTGTGCCTGCTGCAAGTGTCCACAGACATGGTGTATGGTGTAAGGTATACTTACAATGGGATTGGCTGGGGTTCAACTGCAGTGTTCTTTTTCTTGGTCCAATGCGATTGGCTGGTCTTGCTATTTGTGGTCGTCCTGGAACGCCTCCAGATTTTGGGACACCTGGATAGTGGGAGAAAGGCCTAAATGGGAATACAACAGTACACAATCCTACCTGTATTTTGGAGGCATGCCTAAAAGGGGCTACCACAGTAGATAGTAAAATGTACTTGCACCTAGATTTGGGACACCTGGATAGAGGGAGAGATGCCTAAATTGGGATACAACAGTAGACAGTAAAAGACAGTATAACCTAGATTTGGTGCACCTGGATCGAGGGAGAGACGCCTGAATGGGGATACAACAGTAGACAGTAAAATGCGGCAGCACCTAGACCTGGGCCACCTGGATAGTGGAAGGGATGCCCAAATGGGGGTGTTACTATGCTGACAGCACCACAAGGTTAGGGACAAAAGGGCAGAGGGTAAATGTGCGATTTTTCCTGGAGGCAAATGATTTTCTTTTTAAACATATTTTATTATAATTTTAACATTAATGACAGAAATAAGAACAAATGGTACATTAAACAGTGATAATCAGAAAAAATCCAAGCTATTGTTTTACATGAAAAGATCAGAATCTGCCGAATATACAAAAAGAAAGCACCATATTTACAGAAATGTAACAGGTTACATGAGAATAGAACAAGGGGTGAGAGAGAAGCAAGAGAAAATATAAATAAAAAATAAAATAAAAAATAAAACAAAAATAAAAAGCGTCCGGGGGCTTGGGCTTGGTGGGGAGGGTGAGAGTTAGGGAACCTAAGGGACAGCAAAAATATTAGTCATTAAAGGCATTCTAAATCGCAAGATACTTGTCCATTCTTTTAATTCGTTGATAACTGATTTTCTCTCTGTTTGATAGAATGAACAGATCATGTAGCCAGCTGTCAATCGTTGGACGAGTATCACTTTTCCAATACTTCAAAACCTGTTTTTTAGCTATTAAAATGGCTCTATAAGCCCAGTAAGACTGATCAGACAAAAGTTGGAGACCCACTGGAAATAACGCTAACACAAACATACGAGGTGACCGAGGAAGTGACAGACTCAACACCAGCTCCATTCGTTCTAAGATCCCACTCCCAAAAACTCACCACCTTTGTACAGGACCAAAACATGTGCAGATAGTTGCCAACCTCCTTCTTACAATTCCAACATGTATCTATCTGCATCAGCTTACACCGTTTCATCCTTCTATCATGGTACTCCTTGTACTCCTTTTGAGCTTTCAGGATTTTGAATGCAACAACACCTTCCTCTGTCCTTTGGATCCCTGCCTTTTCATTTATCTGTGCCGAGTGAACTTACTGTTAGGTTCTCTGCCCCTCATCAAACAGAAGAGCGAAACTCCTATACTCCATAGCAAATCCTGTGATGCACTTTTCCACTCTTACGCATTACCTAGAGCTTACTTAACACAATCTCCTATCACCCTGTTCATTCTTTCCACCACGACATTGGTTTCAGAGTGATACACTAATGTGAATTTGCACATAAACCCTAACTGACTACAAAATTGCTTAATCTCCTTGTTTCTTAATTGAGGCCCATTATCACTAATTAGTACCCGACATGCGCGGCTGAACAGGAATACTGTGTGGTGATTGTCTCATTTGCGAGCCATACCACACGGTATTCCCTTCCACGCTGTGCGTGCCGGCTACTCTGTTCCTGGCGGGGGTCGTGGCAGCCCCTCAGCCAATGAGGAGGCTCAAAACGGGGCAATCCCCGCTCCGAGCCTCCCCATGGCTGGAGGCTTCCTTCGTCCCCCACCGGGGACTCAAGTAAGAATTTTCCCTCCTCCCACCTCCCACCCCACCCGACTTACCTTCTATCCTGCGATCTCTGGCGGGGGACAATGGAAGGCTCCAGCCGTGTGGAGACTCGGAGCAGGCCCAACCCCGCTCCAAGCCTCCACACAGCTGGAGGCTTCCATCGTCCCCCGCCGGAGACCGCAGTACTTATTATTTATTTTTTTTTTCTTCCTCCCCATCCTCTCCCTTCCGCCCTCCCGACCCCACTTACCTTCTTTTTTCTTCTGCTCTTGGAAGCGAACGCGTCCGCTCCCGATGGCCACCAAGGAAAGGGAAAATGGACTACATTTTCCCTTTCCATGGCGGCGGCCATTTCTTTTGCCGTTTTTTTTTCTTCTTTTTTTCTGTTCCGAACTGTTTCAGAACAGAAAAAAAAGCAATTAGTACCCAGGTCTAACGGGCCGGGGGACTAATGGCAATAAGCCCCTCGGTGGATTCGCTCAGGCCTATAACTCGCCCCAGGGGCATAACCTGGGGCGGTATTGGCCCACCACCTCGTGGCTTATTGCCACAGTACATACTTAGGATTTCCCTCTCTCCTAAAAATGTTGTCCAAAAATGCCATAACATTATTAGAAGCTACTCTGTCTATAATAGATTCTTCAGACCAAAGTGGATATCGATCTACTAAAACCAGCAGAAACATATTGCCTTGCCCTAAACCTTGATACAGACCTAAGATCTAGATTCCCAACTCCATTCAGGATCTCCTGGGAACTGGAAGAGAACATAGTGGTAACTTATTTGTCATTAAAGTATTGTCATAGTTAGCACATGGTGAACAAGATATTACAATTCTTTCCACTTGTGTGTCCATCTCTGGCCAACAGTACCTTTCCGATGGTTATAGAAATACCAAGATGGCTTTTGTGTGCTAATTGAATAATTTGTCTGCTTTAGACATCAGGAGTTATCATTTTGAATCCTCTCATAAACCAACCATTTTCAACAGTGAACTCCCCTTAACTACAAAATACCGCTTTTATTTCTCTTCCAAAGTGCTTTTGTCTGGCCAGCCCTTCCTAACCTACTCAATTACTATGTTTAACAATTCATTGCTCTCAATGCATTTCTTCCAGTTTTCACTGCTTATGGCCTCTATAATGCTATATACTTGTTCTTCCATTTCGTCAACTTCCTCTTGAATTGTTTCAGATCTTGGTAAGGGCATCCTGAAAAATAATCAGCTACACAATTTATTTTCCTGGTAAGTATTCCACTTGACAATCTGAGTCCTAATCTTGCAATTCTGGGAGTGGCCTTGGGCATCCCTAGTACGTGTGATCTGTTCTCATAACAAATTCCTTTCGCCAAGTGTATTGGCTCAAAATGTTCTGCTCCCCAACAACAAGCTAAAGGTTCTCTCTCCACAACAGAATAGTTTGTTTCTGTATCAGTAACTGCCATAGATGCAAACATTATTATTCTTTAATGTTCTCCATCTTCATGAGATAAAACTGCATCTAACCTTTTACAACTTGCATGAACAGTCACTATAGCGGTTCTTGTCAGTATAAACCCTCCCAGAAAGGGTGCCTTAGTTATTCTAATTATTCCCCTTTTAACTTCTGCAACTGCCTGATGTTGAGTCTCCGTCCATTCAGGTTTTACATTTTTCTTCATGAGCTCTTTTAATGGTTGTGTGATCACTACAGACTTTTTGATAAGCGTATAATATTATTCGGCTAGACGCAGAAAGGAATGTAGCTCCTTATTACTGGGTGGTGGTGTGTCCTTTACTGTTCTCATAGCTTTCTCCTTGAGTTTATACCCTCCTCCAGATAATGTGTGACCTAGGTAATCTACTTCTTCCTTACCAATTTTGCACTTAGTATGCTGGACCGTGAGTCCTTTTACTTCTAACTTCTCCAGGGCATTATTCAAACTCTCATGATGTTGTTTTTCCTTGTCCATACCCTAATATATCATCTTGGAAAACTTGTACCCCATCCATTTCTCTAGACATGTAAGCCAACGTTCGCTAAAAAACTGCTGCTGCAGACGTTAAACCGAAAAGCATCCTTAAGTAACATTACATTATGAATGGAATAATAGATGTAGTGTACTTCCATGAATCTTGGTGTAACTGGATTTGGTGATATGCTGCAGACAAGTCTATTGTAGAAAATATGTTGCCTCCCCCACCAAATTTAACATTTCTAATATTACAGGTAAAGGGTACATCTCCACTACCATTGCTTTATTCAAATCCCTCAGTTCCATGCATATTCTCAATTTAACATTATATTTCCTAGTGACCTCTACAGGGAAAACCCACTCTGAAACGTCCACTTCCTAAATTATTCTTTCCTTCTTACGGCTTTCTAAATCTTTCTTCACTTCTTCCCAAAAAGAGATGGAAGTGTGTCTCATAGAGTGTGATATAGGTTTAATTCCTGATTTAAGCTCAATCTTTTGACAATAACCTCTAAACTTCCCTGTACCTTCCCTGAATACAGTCAGAAACAAATTCTTCTCCCTTTCTTGTGAAATGTCCATAATTCTTTTCCTTTTCTTTTTGTTGGCTACCAGAACTGACACAGGTTCATCAATGTCTGGGTTGAGTTTAATTTTGAGTTTAGCCTGATTCTTCCATTCCAAGATATTCACTTACCTTTTAGCTACATATACTTTGACCTCTGCCATCCTTCATTTAAACTCAAATAAGGTCATCCTGTACCCGATCAGTCTGATTACTGAACCCTCAAATGCTGTAGGATTTCTAATATCTTATTTCTTTAGCTCTTGGTTATAACCCTTCCCACATATTTGGATCCATTTGTCCTTTGTAATTATGGTACATAGAGATTCCCAAATCCACCGTTAGTTCTGAAGATATTCCATCTACTTTGAATATACTTTTAGGAAATGTATTCCCATTGCCTTGTACCATTGTTACTACTTCCACTTCTTGTTATTCTTCCTCTTCTTCTTCTCCTTGAACCCATCATACCCTACTAGACTTTTGATTTCCTTGCTTTTTGTTTGTGAATACAATTGCAAAATGACCCTTCATTCCGCAACTCTAAAATGTTTGACTCCAAATCAGGCAATTCTTGGAGTTGGCATAGCGGCCCTTTTTCCACATTGATAATTGTATTTTATATTTATTTGTTATTTATATAGCGCCTTACGCCAAGGCTGTGTACAAAACCAGTTTACAGTACAATAAAATGAGCAAGTGGATATAGTAAAATAATATAACTTACAATAGAACTCACAATACAAAATTAAGGCTGAAGTAAGAACATTTTTAAAGCAGTACAGAAGATAGAGTAAAAATGAATAGACAGCAGGTAAAGAGGGAGAGCATTCCAGTGAAGAGAAGACAAAAAGCACAGAAATGAGAGGAAGCACATGGGGGATGAGGGACAGATAAAAGAAAGAGGGTTTGGGAATGAAGAGTACCAGAAGGAACATAAAAGGAAACAAGAGAGTCAAGGTAAATATGAGCCAATCCATAAAGAGATTTAAATACTATGCAGAGAACATTGAATTTAAGTTGGGAATGAAAAGGTAGCCATCGAAGAAAAGCCAAGGAAGGAGAAATAGAGTCATGAATAGGTAGGGAATACAGAAGACAGATAGAGGAATTGAAAATAGATTCAAGGGGCACTAGACGGGAGACAGGAAAACCAAATAGGAGAGGAGAACAGTAGAATAATCAAGAGGAAATTAAAGAAGAGATTAGAAGTTTTGTGGCATTAAAGGTAAGAAAAGTTCTAACTTTCCGGATGTTAAAAAGATGAAAGTGACAAGAACAAGATGTGATCGAGATATGATTAGCAAAGGAAAGATTAGTATCAAGATGTAGACCAAGGTTGCGGGCAGACGGAGAAAAGGGCAGATGCAAAGAAGAAAAGAGAACAAACGTAGTAGAGACAGGAAGAGGGATAGTATTAGCGGGAAAGAAGAGAACTTCAGTCTTAGATGGATTAAGGACAAGAAAATGGTCCGACATCCAAGTTTTTATCACGGAAAGATAGGCAGAGAGGTTAGAGTGTATATCAGGTGTGAAAGAAGAAAAGGATAGGAAAAGTTGGGTGTCGTCAGCATAAAAGTGATGAGATAACCCGAAAGAAGAGATAATCTTGGCTAAAGGAGAAGTATGGAGAGAGAAAAAGAAATTGACTCAGAACAGACCCTGTGGAAGAGGATCAGAACTAACACCAGCCCAGGATATTGAGCAGGTGTGATTAGAGAGATAGAATTGGAACCATGTGATTACAGAGCCAGAAAATCCAAAAGAAGAGAGAAAGAAGAAGTAGTGAATGATCCACTGTATGAAACGGAGCAGAAAAGTCCAAGAGTATAAGAATAGCAGAGTGTTTTGCAAAGTGGGCAGGAAGGAGAGAGTCACAGACAGATAAAAGAGCAGTATCCTTACAGTGAAGAGGTCAAAAACTGGATTGAAAGCAAGGTACAATAGAATTACGAGTAATAAAGGAAGAAACCTGAAAGTAGACAAGACGTTCCAGTAATTTAGAAAGATAAGGAAGAAGAAAATAGGATGGTAACACTTGCCTATATGAAAACTTGCATTCTGTGCCTCTAAATCTTGCCTTTGGATATCCTTCCACTCCTCTCAGGTTTTGTTTGAGCCTTCTTTTATTTCGTTTTGCTTCAAACTAGCTGCTTCTTTCATTTCCTTTTGTTTAATTGCAACCACCTGTGCTGTTTGTGTAGAACTCCGTTCTTTCTCTATATTTACTTTGGAACAAATTGTGGCATGGTAACCTTCTTTGCAATCGCTATGGTTTCTTCAAGAGAGCGATCCCTGTACATCCACAATCTGTCCTGTATCATATTACTCTTGATGTGATTTATAATTGGCTCCCTTATAAACTCATCTTGCGTTACTCCCCTTCCAAAATTGCATGTCATTGCCAATTTCTTGAGTATACTTACACATTCATCTACTGACCCTTGAATTTCTTGCTTTTGAAAGCAAAAATAGTATCTATTGACTGCAATATTAGTTTTGGGATAGTAATACGTGTACAGTCATATTCATTCCTTCCTTCTCCTTCTCATGATCTTAAAGGTGGTATATCTCTAAAAATCCTGATGTCCTTCAGGGCCCAAAGAGTGTAATAGTAGAGTTTTCTTCTTTGCTGGCGTAACATTTTCATTGTCTATTGTGCTAACAAAGTCCAGCCAGTACTCTTTCCATTCCATCGATGGAATGGAAGTTTCTCATGGCACAGCTAAAATAGGTTGTGGTGGATGCACTGTTATGCCTTGCATTATGCCTGTAATAAACTCTTTTCAGCTGTCACTTCGCTAACTCCCTTTATCTCGCAGTCCGGGCATACAACCTTATTAAATTGCAAAGAGCACAAAATGCAGCCGCCAAAATGCTACTAGCACTGGGCCCAAGAAACCACACCTCTCCAGCTCTCAGAACACTCTATTGGCTCCCAGTTGGACAAAGGGCCGCTTTCAAGACCCTGTGCATCACACACCGTACAGTGCACAAGACCGGCCCTCCATACCTGCAAGACAAGCTAAATCCCTACCTCCCACGGCGCACCCTAAGATCAAGCTCTGCGCTCCTTTTAGTAATCCCAACCACAAACTCGGTCAGGATAGCAGGATCCTCGTTTTCAGCCTAGGCCCCCACTCTATGGAGCTCGCTTCCACCCCACATCTGACACACCGAAGACTATTTGTCATTCCGCAAACTACTAAGCTCTTCCCACAACTCCAATGACCACCTAAAGAAGTGGCTGACTCCCCCAGCAACCCAACAACGAATCACACAATGAAACTATCCTACCTGGTGTTCAATACTTCCCATCCTCCCACAGGGCAGGAGAGAATGGATGGAACAGATAGAATGGTTGGAGTGAATGGAGCTGATGGTTGGAGTAAACAGAGTGAGTGGACAGAGTAAACAGAATTGTGGAGGGAAAAGAGTAATTGGAGTTGATTAAGCAGATGGAACTCGATGAATGGATATAACTGGATGGTATGGATGGAATGTATGGTGTGGACGAAATTAGATAGAGTGTATGGAGTATACCGAGTGGATCGAATGGATGCAAGTGCATTGAGTGGATGGAATCAGATAGAGTGGATGCAACTGACTAGAAATGGATTGAGGGTATGGAGTGGATTGAATAGTATGAGCGGAATGAATGGAATAAATTAAATGAATGGATGAAGGTGGATGGAGTGCATGGAGTAGGTGGAGCAGAAGGAGCGAATAGAGCAAACAGAGTGTGTGGAGCAGATGGAACAGATGATTGAATAGAGCCAATGGAGCGGATGAAGTGAATAGAGCAAATAAGAGTGTGTGGAGCAGATGGAACAGATGAATGAATAGAGTCGATGAGTCTGTGGAGTGGATAAGACCAACTGGAACTGGATGGAGCAATTAGAAGTGGATGGAGTGGATGGAATAGATGGAACGGATAGGTTAGATGTAACGGCTCGAGTAGATGGAACGGATTGAGTGGATAGACCAGATAGAACGAATAGAATAAATTGAATGGATCAGATGAATAGAACGAATGGATCGGATTGAATGGATGTAACAAATAGAGTATAAGGAGCAAACAGAAAGAATGGAGCAAAAGAATGGATGGAACAGATAGAGTCGACAGAACGAACAGAGTAGATGGAACGGAAAGAGTAGATGAACAGAAACAGCGGATGGAACCGATAGAGTAAATGGAACAGACCAGACAGAGGGAACGGACAGAATAGATGATACAGACAGAGTGGATGGAACAGAAAGAATTGATGGAACGGATACAATGGATGCAACAAATAGAATGGATGGAACAAATAGAATGGATGGAACAGATAGAGTGGATGGAACAGATAGAGTGGATGGATCAGCTAGAGTGGATGGAACGGATAGAGTGGATGGAACAGACAGAGTAAATGGAACAGACATAATTTATGGGACAAACAGGATGTATAAATCAGACAGAGTAGATAGAATGGATAGAGTGGATGGAAAGGATGGAATGGATAGAGTGGATGGAACAGACAGAGTAAATGGAACAGACATAATGTATGGGACAAACAGGATGTATAAATCAGACAGAGTAGATAGAATGGATAGAGTGGAACGAAAGGATGGAATGGATAGAGTGGATGGAACGGAGAGAGAGGGTGCTATGGACAGAGTGGATGGAATGGATGGAGTTGATGGAACGGATGGAGTGGATGGAATGGATGCAGTAGATGGAATGGAAGGAGTAGATGGAGCTGATGAAGCGGATGGAGTGGATGAAGCGGATGAAACAGATGAAACGGATGGAGCGGATGGAGAGGATGGAGCGGAGGGAACGGAGGGAATGGATGGAGCAGAGGGAACGGATGGATATATCCGTATGTCGCTAATTATGTCCCCACCGTCCTCTCCACGTTCATTGTTTCAGGTGCGCAGATATTCAGCTGGCGCTCCCCCACATGACCTTGCTGTATTCGCAACTGCGGGCCCAGAGTCAGCGCAAAATTCTTCAGTAAGCTTGTGTGGGGAGCGCCGGCTGAATATCTCAAAGCCAGCGCTCTGACCCCTGAAACCTCCGTCAGTCTTCTCAGCCCAGCACCAACTAACTCCTCTCCCCATTTCTTGTTACCAAGAAATCTCCTATCTGTCCTCTTATTGACGTAGCGTGTCTGCCTACATTTTCAACCAATCATAGTAAAAATGTGCAGCCTTCATTTTCAGAACAATTAAATCCTTAGGCCTCCCTGTTACTGTTTCAATCTGTTTCCTGCTATTTGCATTCTTTCTGCTCTCCACAAGCTGAATAAAACGCCAGTATGCATTTAAAAATGAATTTCAGCAATGCCACCAAAACATGGATTTCACCTCATTCTGCATAGAAGACTGCATTTTAATGTTAGAAAATTTAGAATTAGTATTTTAGTAATGTTAAATAATGTCAGTTATGTATATTCTAATGTAGTTTCTATGCATGAAGCATCCAAAAAAAAAATGGGGCACTTCATTATTTGACCTGGCAGCACACTAAGTTTCTATGCATGCTCTGAATGTCTGCAGTTTTAAATTGGGCTTGGCTGTGTTATAAATCCTGTACTTTGCATGCTACCAATAATGCTAGGTTATACTGGCAAATGGCAAAACAAAATATTAATGCTATATTACATGCTAATGCAATACTATTATCTGCTGACAATAAAATGCTATTATATTTTTGCAAAATGCTATACATGTCCTTACAGCTCCTACTGATAACCACCATATCACACCACTACGCTTACTCTCTAATACACACCATCACTCAACTAGAACACAGCTATACCCCTGATAATACGGACTAGCTGTTCACTTACGAATACAACCCCATGAACACCTCATCACCCTAATAAAACGCAGCTAGCTGAGCACATTCCAGCCTAGCTGTTCACATAGGCGTTCCTCAGGCCTAACGCAGCCCGAACCCAGTCTGGTGTCCACCCACCAGACTGCACACATCCAACTGACATCTTCTCTTCCACACCTATCGCTAGAAAGCAGCTTTCAGCCAACAACTACACCAGCTGCACACATATCTGGTGCACCCATGCACCAAACAACACTATCTCTCTCTCTACTGACTTGAAATACGGTTCCTGAGGGAGTTCAACCTACGAGCGCTTTGAGGTCATACCAATGATATATAAGGCGCAATATAAATGCAAAGTAACGTAACATAACTTCTGTATAATTATTTCTTATTCTTTGTAATAATTCTCAATGAACATGTGAATGAATGAGGATTTAACTATTCTCCCGTGTTAATATCATGACAAACAAAATGGCAGCACGTTCATGCACGCTTCAAGGCTGGTTTTTCAAATAATCAAATGTTGATGAGGTGGCATGTCTTGCCATACCAACAGGTTCTTTCCTCTGAATTATGCCAGCGTATTGTTAACTCGCATGCTAGCTATGCTGTGTTGTCGGTGGCAAACTGAGCTGCTATGAAGATCAACTCTGGTGCTTAGTGCTGCCGATGTAATTCTTTATATTGGCTTCAACAGCGCTCACCTCTCAAACGGATATGTCCCTTAAATGCTTTGTACTTTCCCTCCAAGTTATGGGCTCACCGATTCTGCTGTCCTGCAGGATGGATTCTGTGTCTGTTCGGGGTTTCTGGAACCGTTCGACACCAAACGACGTATGCCAACACGGGAGTAATGTTTGCTTCTGCAGTTTATTAGGAAAAGTACATCTCTTGTAAAAACAACCCTGCGGATACCACTCTGCAAGCTTCCTCAGCGGTACAACCGCTTGCTTCTCCTTCCCGTTCTCCAACCTCCCTGAATGGAATCCTCCTGCCGCAACATTCCCATTTTAACACCAACATTCTGCTGACAAGAAGCTATACTACACATATTAACTCAGTGGGGTTATTGCACAGATTACAGTCACAGAAAGACAACGTCTACTTCCGTTGTTTATTGATGGGTGTAGTTCATCAGGTTTGGTTCTAGAAGGGGTTCTAGAAGGGTGTGTTCATCAGGTTTGGACAACAGATGTAAACTATCAATCAGATTCTGTGTACTATTATTATGGAATAGCTTTCTGTCACATGTTCAGTAAGGATGCAATTGATCTCTTGGTTATCCGGTTTTCTGTGAAGATTTAGTTGAGTCTGTGGTCGGTGGAGACAAAGTGATGGATTTCAGCGCAGTATCTCGCTATAAGTTTCATGTTGCAGCGCCACATGTCCAGTGTTGTTCTGGTGGGACGGAGATTTTTGCTGGAGTGGCCTAATTTAATTAAGGCAGTGAGAAGTACATGCTTTCCTTCGGATTTCATTTGTTTGCAATGGGAGTGGTGTTTGTAATTGTATCTGAGGCAGCTGTGTATTTGTGTGTTTTCAATTGGAAGGCTTCATATTCATGGTAATGGTGGTGATTGCCAAGGGAGACTACGGAAGGCGGTGGGTATTGGTGAGGGGAATATAATGTGAATCAAATTTTCAATGGTTGAGTTTGAGTCTAAGAAGAACATTGAGTCGTGTGTGGCCGTGGGTGAGTTGTGTAACGAGTGATTGGGTGTGAGTGGAAAATGAGAGAATGTGGGTAATTCCATTGTTTTGTTAGTGGTTGCGTAGAGGCATGGTGATGTATTACTGATGCACTATGTGGTGACGCAAGATGTGGCCCAAGTTGAAAGCAACAGTGCATGAGTGGCACTCCGTTGAGGAATGCCATGCGCTACTCCTGCATGCATTAATTTCAATACAGTGGCATTTTTTTGTGCGTTCATTTATTGACAGAGTGGTAAAACATCTGGTATTCGAAAATACTGGGGGCATTACTACAGTCTCCAGCTTCGAGATGAGTGGCTCTCAGCCAGGGAAGTGGCGATCATACACCAACCACAAGAGGTAATCATGAAATCAACGTGAGATACATCCCACAGACAATGGGCCAAATGTAGACCTTGTTCTCACAGCTGGGTGCAAAGTCAAAACCAATGAACTAATGAACATCTATGTCCCGTGGGCATCACCATGTTGAGGAATGTTATTAGTACCAAGAACTAGCATGGCTCGCAATGTGAGTTATAACAAATATGTGAAATCACATACTCATGAGAATAAAAAGGACTGTTTTGCAAGGATGTTTTTTTTTTCATTTTCTTTTTATATTTAAGGCTTAATGAAATTACCGTGTTCGTCATAAAATGTCCTTTTATAGCCATGTGTGGGGCGGGCCTCCTTCATGTATCCTGTAGTAACCCGTACTCACATCCAAATGATAATGCATCTGAGTGACCCACATAAAGATACCCCTGTGGTCCACTCATAGTTCCTTGTAAGAACAGTGTTTTTTTAGGACCTCACATCGTGCAACCCTCCATTAGGACTGAGGGGGGCTTGAGAGCCAAGTATTCCCACACGCTGTGTGACATGATACCTGGAGTAGGTCTATGGGGAATTCCTCAGCCCCCTTCATTTTGTCCCGAGTTGTCTGTCTCCTAATTGCAGGGGTTGACCATGCCCACATAAACATCAGCCTGGGGAGAGACAGACTACTAGGTATGCCTCACAGCTGACCACACGGTTGCCCTGTCAGATGGAGCAGCCCTTTCCCTAGCCACCCCCCGGACTAACTGATAGTTTGGCTCCAAGCTTAATAAACAGCTGTTGTGCCTCAAAAGAGAGTTCTGCAAAGTTAAAGAGATATTAAAGTAGCACAGCCGTGCAGAATAAAGACAGCGTGGTATCCAGTGAAAATCTAGTTGAGGAAAATGTCGCCAGGGGGCGACATTACACGAAAGTTGCAGCCTGAGTAAAATCCAACGCTTGTCTCAAGAATTCTAGGAATGGAGTTTAGAATTGGAAATGACATCCCTTCTACAACATTTAGGGAAAGTGTTTTAGGGGTCAGAAAAATAAAACACCTCCCTTAAGACATTTTGTATGCAAGATAGTCACTAAGGGGTGAAAGACATGATCATTGCAGGATCAGTCCGTGGCCAGCCTGTACATCCCAGCGAACCTCTGAATCCAGCTACAGAGCTGCACACTGAAACCATTCATACTGCCTGACTTCAAAATGGCGTCGCACATTTATAAGTATTTGCTCACCACCTTGCAATACATCATTAGTCACAATTACTAACAAGGCATCAGGAATCAGCAACAATGGGAACCACTTACACGATTAAGGGAAGCAGTGCCCAGGGGGAGAGTGGAATGAGGGAATAACCAATCACTGACAGGGATTTGTGTAAGAATGAGGAATAACCCCTTATAGATCAGATTGGGCAATCAGAGAAATCAGCCATCCTTAACCAGCCTGCATTAAGGATGGGCCACCCTTAACCAGCTCTTCATAACACCGGATGAAATCCCCAAATCTTCAAAAAATGTCTAAAAATGTGAGAGCCCCTCACGGTTTAAATAGCCTGTTCTGTGGGAGGCTACCCACTCACGGGTTTACAATCATGCCATTTCCTCTTTCTCTTACCAGATTCATTCAGTCTTGTCCCACCCAAAAGGACAGTCCAGCACTAAAGTCCTAGGCAATTCTCGATGGACTAAAGTACTGCCAGCAAGACCCAGAGACGTGCTTCTTTCTTGTTAAGCATCAGCAGTGCAATGAAGCTCTGTTATGATATGTTATTTATAACGCGCTTAATACCCAGAGGTTTCTAAGCGCCGACGTGGGGATCAAACCTGTGTTGCGCTGTGTTGCCTTGCTTCCAAGGCGAGCACGTTGCTGCTGAGCTATCCTCCCTCTAGGTACAGAGAGCAATGGGTCCACTTCTGGGTTACCATTCATAATTTAGGGAGACAACTCCAAGTCTTTCAAAATAAGCATACCAAATGAGTTAGGAACAGTTAGTTAAAATGTGATTGTAAACCCTCCTGATGAGAAACTATTTGAGTAGAGGAGTATAAGGGGCATAAGGCAAGCAGTGAGCTTGAAGATGTTGCTAGTGTGAGTTGTCCAGCTGTGGGGGAGCATCAGACTCCCAGAGGTAAGGTAATCATTCGTCCCCAATTCTCAGGAACTGTGCCGAAAATTCTATTTCACAGTGGCACTGGAAATATACTGCAGTGTATGAGAATGTTTCTGAACATACCGTATGCTGAATAATCCTCAAACTAGGAATAGGCAAGTATGGACCAAAATCAATGAATGAACTGGAGTGGTACAGACAGGCATTAGTGTATGGGAATATACTGGATGCTGAATGATAGTCAAACTAGGACTATTTTGATATTTCCTAGCACTGGAAACACAACAGTCTTTATGCTGTATCTCAGTGCACTCTGTAGACCGGTTCTATGTGATATGGTTGCCGCAAAAATCACACGGCAAAAAAGGCTGTTTTTGGAGGGGTTGCACTTTATAAGTGGTGGAGACCCCCCTGCACACCCCTCATATTCCCCATAACAATCAATAATTACCCTAACCAACCCCCTAAATATATATGGGTGAAATGTGCAAGAAAATTAAAGAAATAAAATTGCCCTTTTTTGCCGTGCGATTTTCCGCAGTGATTATATCACTGGATACGTTTAGACCAGGTGCTACAGGAACTTAGGTATCAAAAGGTTCACCTCGACTACCAATGTCCTGCCGGACACGGTGATTTAGGTTGTTTAAAAACTAATAGATAGGCATTCTCTGGAATGACTGTGTGTTCATATCTGAAATGAAAAAAATATATGCAAATATTTAGAATTTGAAAAAACGGGTTGCCATGACTTTATGCCTGAGCCAGAAGTAAAACAGAATAAAAGTGTCAACTCTGACAATGAGGAATCGAGTTGGCAGCACTTGGTGCTAACTGTGGTTTCCCCGGCTTGTGTCCTATCCAAAGTCCACCATCGTAACAGGAATTCAGGGGGGGGCCTTAAGGCAGGGGCGCATGGGTCACCGCCCAGGCGCCGTTAGCCACCTGCTACTCCAGCACGTGGGAGTCTTTCAAATGATCCCCCGAGCAGGCGTGGTGGGAGAAGGCGTGGCAGTGCCCTATTAAAATTAAGTGCTCCCTGCTCTTGTGCTGGTGCCGGGCTTTCCAGCATGGGATGGGGGCGCATTTAGGGGCCGATTCATGGAACAAACGTGCGCCGAAAATCTTCGCGCAAGCAGGCGCAAGCAGGCGCAAGCAGGCGCAAGCGGAAAAAAACATGGAAGTCCCTGCGCATGTTCACCTCGGGGTGTGCGCCAAGCCCGTGCATGGCGCACAAGTCACTGCAACATCCCGACGCGCACAGTGAAAGCGCACAACCTCGGTGCATACACCAGAAAGTGGGCGGGACACGGGGCGTAACGCGTGGAATGGGGAACAACGCGTGAAAATAAGGGCGAAACTGGGGATGTACTGCAGGGAAGCAGACGGAACGCCCACACGTACTCGAACCACACATATTCATGGAATCGAATAGGGCAAAGCCACGCACAGCCAAAGACACGCACAAGCTGAAACACGTCCGCCACACGAAGGCAGGCGGTAGAGTCCCAGCGCATCACAAAAGTGGCAACATACAGCAATTGGGCCTGTGCGAGCGGGGCACGTGTATTGCGGGGGTGCGCGGGAAGCAACACACGCGATCGAGCGGGGTACGTGTATTTCAGGGGGGCGCGGGAAGTTACACAAGCGATTGAGCGGGGTACGTGTATTTTGGGGGTGCGCGGGAAGTTACACACGCGATTGAGCGGGGTACGTGTATTTCGGGGGTGCGCGGGAAGTTAAATACGCGATTGAGCGGGGTACGTGTATTTCGGGGTGCGCGGGAAGTTACACACGTGATTGAGCGAGGTACGTGTATTTCGGGGGTGCGCGGGAAGTTACACACGCGATTGAGCGGGGTACATGTATTTCTGGGGTGCGCAGGAAGTTACACACGCGATTGAGCGGGGTACGTGTATTTCGGGGGTGCGCGGGAAGTTACACACACGATTGAGCGGGGTATGTGTATTTCGGGGGTGCACGGGAAATTAGATACGCGATTGAGCGGGGTACGTGTATTTCGGGGGTGCGTGGGAAGTTACACACGCGATTGAGCAAGGTACGTGTATTTCGGGGGTGCACGGGAAGTTACACACGCGATTGAGCGGGGTACGTGTATTTCGGGGGTGCGCGGGAAGTTACACACGCGATTGAGAGGGGTACGTGTATTTCGGGGGTGCGCGGGAAGTTACACACGCGATTGAGCGGGGTACGTGTATTTCTGGGGTGCGCGGGAACTCACACACACGATCTCATCAGGGTACATGTATTTCAGGGTGCGGGGGAAGTATCCCACGCAACATCAGCAGGGTACGTGTATTCCAGGGGTGCGCGGGAAGTTCCACACGCAATTCCATCAGGGTACGTGAATTACAGGGGTGCGCGGGAAGTTCCACACGCAATCTCATCAGGGTACGTGTATTACAGGGGTGCGCGGGGAGCAGCACACGTGAATTGCACATGTGGGTCCTCCCAAGTGTTCCCTCTACACCCTCCACGGCCCCTGCAGGTGGCTCACACCACAGGGGCCTACCCAGCACATGTCCTGCAGGCACCCCATCCACCATGGCCATGCCCACCAGCCAACCCACATGTCAACTTGCACTACTGCCCACCAACGCATGTCCCCCTGCACCCCCAGCCACCAGGGGCACCCTCCACCAGGCCCCCACCCATGTCTCCCACCACCCCCACCCCCAGAAGTGCAGGGGCACCCACCACCAGGCCCCCACCCATGTCTCCCAGCACCCCCACCTCCCAGCCACCAGGGGCAGCCTCCACCACGCCCCCCACCCATGTCTCCCAGCACCCCCACCCCCAGTCACCAGGGGCAGCCTCCACCAGGCCCCCACCCATGTCTCCCACCACTCCCACCCCCCAGCCACCAGGGGCACCCACCACCAGGCCCCCACCCATGTCTCCCAGCACCCCCACCCCCCAGCCACCAGGGGCAGCCTTCACCAGGCCCCCACCCATGTCTCCCACCACCCCCACCCCCCAGCAGTGCAGGGGCAGCCTCCACCAGGCCCCCATCCATGTCTCCCAGCACACCCACCCCCCAGCCACCAGGGGCACCCACCACCAGGCCCCCTCCCATGTCTCCCACCACCCCCACCCCCCAGCAGTGCAGGGGAAGCCTCAACCAGGCCCCCACCCATGTCTCCCACCACCCCCACCCCCCAGTCACCAGGGGCAGCCTCCACCAGGCCCCCACCCATGTCTCCCACCACCCCCACCCCCCAGCAGTGCAGGAGCAGCCTCCACCAGGCCCCCACCCATGTCTCCCAGCACCCCCACCCCCCAGCCACCAGGGGCACCCACCACCAGGCCCCCACCCATGTCTCCCACCTCCCCCACCCCACAGTCACCAGGGGCAGCCTCCACCAGGCCCCCACCCATGTCTCCCAGCACCCCCACGCCCCAGCCACCAGGGGCAGCCTCCACCAGGCCCCCAGCCATGTCTCCCACCACCCCCACCCCCCAGCACTGTGGGGCACCTGCCAGCAGGCCCCCACCCATGTCCAACTCATGTTCCCCACCACCCCCACCCCCCAGCCACCAGGGGCAGCCTCCACCAGGCCCCCACCCATGTCTCCCAGCACCCCCACCCCCCAGCCACCAGGGGCAGCCTCCACCAGGCCCCCACCCATGTCTCCCACCACCCCCACCCCCCAGCAGGGCAGGGGCAGCCTCCACCAGGCCCCCACCCATGTCTCCCAGCACCCCCACCACCCAGCCACCAGGGGCAGCCTCCACCAGGCCCCCACCCATGTCTCCCACCACCCCCACCCCCCAGCCACCAGGGGCAGCCTCCACCAGGCCCCCACCCATGTCTCCCAGCACCCCCACCCCCCAGCAGTGCAGGGGCAGCCTCCACCAGGCCCCCACCCATGTCTCCCAGCACCCCCACCCCCCAGCCACCAGGGGCAGCCTCCACCAGGCCCCCACCCATGTCGACCACCCCACCCACCCCCAGCAGTGCAGGGGCACCCACCACCAGGCCCCCACCCATGTCTCCCAGCACCCCCACCCCCCAGCCACCAGGGGCACCCACCACCAGGCCCCCACCCATGTCTCCCAGCACCCCCACCCCCCAGCCACCAGGGGCAGCCTCCACCAGGCCCCCACCCATGTCTCCCACCACCCCCACCCCCCAGCAGTGCAGGGGCAGCCTCCACCAGGCCCCCACCCATGTCTCCCAGCACCCCCACCCCCCACCCCCCAGGGGCAGCCTCCACCAGGCCACCACCCATGTTTCCCACCACCCCCACCCCCCAGCACTGTGGGGCAGCCTCCACCAGGCCCCCACACATGTCTCCCACCACCCCCACCCCCCAGCACTGTGGGGCACCTGCCAGCAGGCCCCCACCCATGTCCAACTCATGTTCCCCACCACCCCCACCCCCCAGCCACCAGGGGCAGCCTCCACCAGGCCCCCACCCATGTCTCCCACCACCCCCACCCCCCAGCAGTGCAGGAGCAGGCCCCCACCCATGTCTCCCACCACCCCCACCCCCCAGCACTGTGGGGCAGCCTCCACCAGGCCCCCACACATGTCTCCCACCACCCCCACCCCCCAGCAGTGCAGGGGAAGCCTCCACAAGGCCCCCACCCATGTCTCCCACCACCCCCACCCCCCAGTCACCAGGGGCAGCCTCCACCGGGCCCCCACCCATGTCTCCCAGCACACCCACCCGCCAGCCACCAGGGGCAGCCTCCACCAGGCCCCCACCCATGTCTCCCACCACCCCCACCCCCCAGTCACCAGGGGCAGCCTCCACCAGGCCCCCACCCATGTCTCCCACCACCCCCACCCCCCAGCCACCAGGGGCAGCCTCCACCAGGCCCCCACCCATGTCTCCCAGCACCCCCACCTCCCAGCCACCAGGGGCAGCCTCCACCAGGCCCCCACCCATGTCTCCCACCACCCCCACCCCCCAGCAGTGCAGGGGCACCCACCACCAGGCCCCCACCCATGTCTCCCAGCACCCCCACCCCCCAGCCACCAGGGGCACCCACCACCAGGCCCCCACCCATGTCTCCCAGCACCCCCACCCCCCAGCCACCAGGGGCAGCCTCCACCAGGCCCCCACCCATGTCTCCCACCACCCCCACCCCCCAGCACTGTGGGGCACCTGCCAGTAGGCCCCCACCCATGTCCAACTCATGTTCCCCAGCACCCCCACCCACCAGCACTGTGGGGCACCTGCCAGCAGGCCCCCACCCATGTCCAACTCATGTTCCCCACCACCCCCACCCCCCAGCACTGTGGGGCACCTGCCAGCAGGCCCCCACCCATGTCTAACTCATGTTCCCCACCCCCCCACCCCCAGCACTGTGGGGCACCTGCCAGCAGGCCCCCACCCATGTGCAACTCATGTTCCCCAGCCAACATGTCATCACAATCTAGATCCCTGGTCCCTATGGTCAGCCTCCAAATGCAAAACACCCACCCGAGTATTGCATCCACCCACTCATAATTTGCAATTACATCACAGAACACCAATTGCAAGTTCCGAAACAAACACATTTCCCTCACATACACCCAATGGGTGTCAGTGAATCTCAAAACACATATCATGAAATGCATGAAACCAATGAGATACCACACACTGAAGTTCACCAAAAAAAATATGTATTAAAGGAAACATAAATAGAATCAAAAATGAAGAAAGAGAAATGTGAATGTACAAAAATTAAAAGAAGCATGTCCGTGAAAAAAAGCAAAACCAAAAATAACATTCCAAAGTAATGTTGTCCAAAGTCAATGTCCACAAAACAAAATCCAATGGGAAATAAAAAAGAAAGCCATTGCTCCATGGTTAAAATGTGAAAAAAATACAATCCAACAGTGAACTATGTACATGGGAACAAGCCAGGGTCCATTATCCCAACAAAAGAAAGGAAACCTATCTAACTACACTAACTAATAAAATAAACTATATACAAAAATGTGGCCAATGTCCGAAAGGTCCAAATAAAATCAAAACAAAAATGAAACCTAACACTACCTACATAACTATGTACAAGGGCAGTGGGCTAGTTTCACGGCTCACTTGTGGATGTCCCGGGCCAGGGCATCATCGAACTCCCCCTCAATGTCCCGGAGGCGGTCCTCCTCCATGGCCCCGAGGGTCCGCAGGGCCGTCGACGTGTCCACCTCCAAACCCCTGCGGATTGCCTCGAGGCACCCGGCCCGCCTCAGGGCCCTCAGCATGGAGTTCTCCGCCCTGACCATTGTGAGCCGTGCCTCTTCCGCCCGCTGCCGCTCCGCATCTATGGCGTGGCCCAACCGCTGCCACACGGAAAACACTCTCTGTCCTGGGTCCTCCTGCCCTCCGGCCGATGCCTGCCCCTCCGATGTTGAAGGCCCCGAGTCTTCATGGCTCCCACCACGTTGCTGCTGCTGCTGTGCCTCTGCCCGTGCACTGCCTCCTGCTGCCTGCACATCCTCCGCCGGCTGGGGTGCAGTCGTAGATGTGGCCACCCCTGCTGGACGTCCGACTCCCGACTGTGGCAGGGATGCCTCCTCCACCAGCCTGGCCGCACCGTCAGAGGCAGCTCCACAGGGCACCCAGGTGACTGATGGGTGGGAAGATGGCACGGAGGGCGACTGGCACGTAGGGGGTCCAGTTGAGGAGGGGGTCGTAGCAAGCCCCATCAGACGGAGGAATCCGGCCTGGGTGACCTGTCCCAGCAGGCTGACGTGGTCAACGAGCCATTCGAGATGACGTGCAGTCTCCTCATGAAAAGACTGCAGGTCACCTCGCATGGCCCGTTGACACAACGCCACACCAGCCAGGACAGGCTCAACCCGGACCCGGATAGCCACGTCCGCAGGCAGAGGAAGGCCATTTGACGTGAGCTCATCCCCTGCCTGAAAACGGGTCTGGATGTAGGCATCCCTGCTGGTGCAAGATGATGCAGGGACAGGATCAGGGACAGGATTGCACACAGGCACCTCCACGGCGGCCTGTGCTGCCTCCTGGTCCTGCACTGCACCACTAGCACCAGTGGGATCCCCACCTCCAGACCCCGTCTCTGGTGCTTGCACGGCCTCCTCCTCCACCAAACCCCCCCACCAACCTGGATGACTCCGTGCCATCTTCCCCTGTTGGGCCCTGTGGGGTCCCAGCTGCCCCTTCTGCTGCTGAGGAGTCCAACTCCAACCTCCGCCTCTTGGACCTCCCACCGGCAGCTGTGGCCTGGGACGCGGCACCGGACTCCTCACTCCCCGACGAGATCACAACATGGGAGGGGAGCCGGGCCTTGCTTCTCCGGCTGGTGGTGGGATCCCCGCCGCTGTGCTCCACAGCACCTTCTCCGCCCTCTTCATCAGTTGACGCTGCAGACAGGGAGAAACAAAACACAGGCATCAGGGCACTGTACAATGGACACATACACACATGACAGTTGTACATGAGTGGCATTGGCAAACCTCAGACATGTCATCACAATCCCCAACACACATGTCATTACAACTCGCACACATGAGCCATACCACAGCCATATCGCAACTGCCACCACCATCCATACACATACAACAGCATGAGCAGCCAAAGGTGAGCCAGACATCACATGCAACACAGGAAGTGCACCACACATGTACACACACCACCACACTTGCATGCATGTGTACACCTCTGCCAAGTGTCGCAGTGTTCAGACGGGCATCCATGTCACATCTGCCAATCAGGTTTCCACATACCGCTGTCACATGCATCCATGTTGCATCACTGTTGCACCCTTGTCAAATACACACACATGCACATGTACACAGTGCTGATACATGCAGCCAAAAACAACATACATGCGTGACATCACGGACATGTCTACTTACATACACATTCATCCAAACATGTGTGCCCACACAACTGCATTTGGCATGCAAGCCTACACACACAAGCACCATCCATGTCTCACACATTCCAGCCCTCTCATGTGTCAGCCCCACGGCCCTGTACACCCCCACCCATACTCGACCCCATACAAACAGATGTGCAACCTGCACACTACTGAATAATCACCACACGCACTGCTCACAATCAGGATGCATGTACATTCACCGCTCGACTCCAGACGGGTCTGCCTCTCAAGGACCTGGACGTGGAGCGCTGGGGATATGCGTTCCAGGACCCTCATCTGTTCTTCCGACAAGTGGCCCCGGCGCCCCTTGGCATCCGCTGCCTTCAAGAGGTGCCGGGCCTTGTTCCGGGTCCTGGACCTGAAGTCCTCCCAGCGCTTCTTGACATGTTGTAAGTCGCGGACTGCCACCCCCTCTGCGTTGATGGCAGTCACGATGTCAGTCCAGATCCGAGTCCGTCCTTCCTTGTCGGCGCGGGAACTTCCGAAGAGGGCATCATACTGCCCCAGGACTTGCTCCACCAGGACACCAACTTCGGTGGCACTGAAGCTGGTGCCCCTCTGCCTCTCTGGCCGGGGGTTGTCAGTGGTCTCAGATGGTGTTTGCCCCGACATGACAACCCCAGAGGCAGGAGTGGGTGGGCAACTGGGTCCTGGGGCTGGGCTGTGGAGTGATGGAATCCCAGTCGGGAGTCTTCGGGTCCAGCAGGGGTGGTCACAGCAACAGCAACCATGGCTGATGTGCAGGCAGCAAATGGCAGGGCACGTGGGCAGCAGGCAGTCAGGCAGCAGCAGATGGCAGGTGGGAGTGTGCTCGGGGCTCTGGGGGGCAGTAGTTCGGCCTTCTGGGCAGGAGCGTGGTCTTCCGTGTGCTTACGCGTGGCCAGCTTGATACGGAGTGATTTGGCACGTGAAAAATCTGCACGTCAGCGTGTGATTCGAGGAAAGGCCCTTAGCGCGTAAGCGCGTCTGCCGCATACGCATTTTCATTGGACAGAAGGCCCCTCAAGCGCAAGCGCCCCTGTGACGTGACGCGTACAGACGTGCATGGGCATTTCAGCGCGCGAAAAAATGCACGTCCGCGTGTAATACGAGGAAAGGGCCCATGCGCGTAAGTGCGTGTGGAAAACTGCACGTCCGCGTGTAATACGAGGAAAGGCCCTTAGCGCGCATGCACAGCAGCACGCATATGCAATTTCATTGGACCAAAGGCCCTTAGCGCGTGAGCGCGTCTGTGACGTGACACGCGCGGGTGTTTCCCTCATTGCACGTGATGACAGAACACACGTGGATTTCCACCAATCGCGTGTGAAAGTTCCCGGCACCCCGGAACACACGTACCCAGGCTAATTGCGTGTGGAACTTCCCGCACACCCCGAAACACTCGTACCCAGGCCAATCGCGTGTACGCTCACTCCCCTCCGATCACACGCGATGACACTCGGACCTACAGTCTTACCACGTATCCGAATACGGGAAACCCGCGCACGGCAAAAGGCGTGCACAGGCGTCAACGCGTCCGCCCACACGAAGGCAGGCGGAGGCGTCCCGGCGCACAGCATAAAAGTGCGCGCAAACAACAAACGCGTATATACAGCTACGATGAATGCCCCATTTGTCGCTGCACTGATAGTGGGACACCGCAGGAGGAGGAGAATAGCCAGGGCACGCATTTTCGCACCACGGACAAGCCTTTTAGGGATGCCTGACGACCAGGTCTACGGCAGGTATAGGTTTCCACCCCATATCATCCTAGACCTGGTCAGGGAGTGGGAAGATGACCTCACATCCCCCACCCTTTGCTCCCAAGCATTGAGCCCCTTGGAGAAGCTGCTCAATGTCCTGCATTTTTTGGCCACTGGGTCATTTCAGCGGACCACTGCCATAGTGGAGGGGGGTCTCACAGGCCACGCAGTCACGCTGCCTACACCAGGTACTGGCAATCATGACAGCGCGCCCCTCAGTCCGCAGGCACATATACATGCCCAGAACACCCGCAGAAAGGCAGGGCGTTGTCCTGGATTTTTTCAGGGTGGCACACTTCCCCAAAGTGCTCGATGCCATAGATTGCACCCATGTGGCCCTACGTCCACCTAGGGCCATTGAAAACATCTACCGAAACCGCAAGCACTGGCATTCCATCAATGTACAGGTGGTATGTGATGCAAAGGGAATCATCACCTCTGTCTATGCAAACTACCCTGGCTCCACCCATGACAGTTTCATATACAGAATGTCCGCCCTGAGCCGGGCCCTGGAAGCTGGGCAGCATGGCGACACATGGCTCCTAGGTCAGTACAAATGCCCTTGCACATGCATGCAAGTCACACACAGACAAATATCCAAACCCTAATAATCTCAACTATTATCACCTCCCCAGGGGACAGTGCCTACCCTCTGAGCAACCACATGATGACGCCAATTCGGAACCCCACCACACCACCCCAGGTAAGATACAACGCCGCCCATATTGCAACCAGGGGCATAGTGGAGCGCACATTTGGAGTCCTCAAGTCACGTTTCCGCTCCCTTGACCGCTCTGGTGGGCAACTACTCTATGCACCACCAGTAGTGTGCAGGATCATTGTGGCAGCATGTGTCCTGCACAATGTTGCAACACGGCAGGGCGTCCCGGTGGAAATGGTGGTGCCCCCACATCCCCAACCACAGGCACAGGCGCTGCCCATGGGAGGGGACAGGGCACATGGCGAGGAAGCCCGGACCCAGCTTGTGGCCACATTTTTCACCTAAACTCCCACCCCTGCGGAGTGCACACAGGCCTGGCACATACCAGGTGATAATCAATGATGACAAAGAGACAGTCAACTGTCACAACCCTACCACCCTGAGATAGTTGCCATGGAAGTGCCACATCGTCTGCATCCCTAGCTACTTAAACACAAGCTATCCTGTGTGACCAAAAGGCACACATATGACATATGACATGATATGGGCCATACACAAGTATTCCAAGGCGCAATGAGGCAGGGAGGGGGGAACAAGGGAACACAGAGAACGGTACTACCAGGCCAGGTGTCATTGAGATCGTGCAAGTGCAGGGGGAAGAGAAAAGTGCAAGGGGAAGGGTGGGGGGAAGTCCAGTACAGGGGAAGTAGCCCAAAAAAATAATACATAGGTCGCCTGGTGGCCCCTCAAGTTCAAGTCAGGCAGGAAGTCTGTTCCAGGGGGAGGGCCCTGCTGCGGAGAGAAATCTACCCCCAGCTAGTTGCTCTGAGAAGCGGATGACCCGGACATGCAAGGTGTGCATCACACACACCTGCAAAACAGGCCATGGCCATCACTGTCATGTCACTCAAACCCTCCCAAACATCAACATGACATGGCAAGCAATACCCATACACCAACGCAGTAACGATAAGGTACACATTGCCATGTCCTAAATGTACAGTGGCATCGGACAATGATGCCTGACCCGGAATCAGATGAAATGACAGACCAACAAAATCTCCCACCCATAATAAGTAATTTCCAAATGCATTACAACAGTCGTAGACGTAGCATCACAATGAATGCCTGTCTACATGCACATTATGCATTGCAAAATCAACACTGCAGCTCATGTGTGCAGTGTCCTACTCCTGCATCACACTGCTCAGCGCACAGCACGGTGAACAGCCATTGTGTGTGATGCACACCCTGAGCATCACATCTAAGTGACAGACCACATCAAACATCAAATTAGGCATGTACTGGATCCATAATCGGTCACAGAACATGTGCTGCCGGGACACAGTGGGCATCAGAAGGCAAACAGTGTACACATGGATATGCAAGGGTGGGAGTACATGTAGTGCATCCGAGTGCAAGTGTGTGGTTCTGCAAGGACATGCACTCCACATATGGATGTGCACTCAAGTGACCATCAGTGTTCCCTACACATCACATGTGAACATCCACCATGTGTACACCCCAGCATGTCAAACCACAACTATCCCCTAGCACCTGAAAGGAAAACACAACACATGAACAGGCATTGATCAGCAGAACACAACATGTACATAGGACACCACCATTACTATGTCAGAGTTCCCATCACACTACAGGGCAAGGCAACTATCAACAACAACCCCCCCTCCCTCACAAATGACCATGACCCACTGAACAACTGCACCTGGGTCATGGAGCCTCCAAACCTCAATTCCACCTGGCCACAGGATCACCTTTACCCTTCGTCACCATCTCCCACCTTGTGTGTAAAAAGATGCCTGAACCCTCAGAATCCACACTCATTTCCAAAATCACAAAATCCAAGGCATAAAAACGAACCAGAACACCCTCCAGTAGATGACTTGACGTAGCAGTACCTCACAAAGGCCAAGTACTACCACAATGATGCAACAACCAAGGTAGCACAGCAAAACAATGTCACGACAGGATGTGAGACATGTGTGGTACATGACATAGGATGATGCACCATGAATGGATGTGTACTGTCACAGGTCCCCGGTACAGGCACGGGAGTGTCACGAAACAACCACCCCCACCATGTCCCGGGTGCCTGCAAGGTCAAACTCACACAGGCCCCTGAGACCCTGGTGGGGAATGAGGTTCAGGGATATGCAGTCGGGACAGGTGTTGACACACTGGATGACTGGAATGAGTGGCAGGAGAGGGGAGGAGGAATGACACATGAAACTAGGGAATGCACGAAAATGTACAACCTGCATGAACACATACACAATCCAAACAAACTTGGACATCATTGTCATGGCCTTCTGTAGTCCAGGCTCAGGAGTGGTACGAACCAACCACCCCCTCTAGGGTTTTGGCGCCTGCAAGTTCGGGGCTTACACAGGCATCCGCAACCCCAGTGGGGAAAGAGGGTCAGGGAACGTTGCTTGGATAGGCATGGGAAGCAGGAACACCGGGTAGAGGGTACAGGTTTCAAAATTGCATAGGATCACGGGTGATTAGGGAGAAAAAACATACCAAATTGAACCACACATACATCCATGCATCAGTACACTCCCCAGCAAGCCTATGCAGAGCAGCTCGAAAGAAAAACAACAAGACACTTAGCTCTGGTTTTGAGTGCTGGCCTCCTGCCTGCGCACTCTCAGGTCCGGTTACAGGAGCACTGCAATGCTGCAAAGAGAGCCACAGTCAACAACCTGTACGTGCCAATTACACAAAAACACGACACCAAACATGCCCCATAGCAACAAACTACTCTACAAACAGACAATCTGTGCTCGATGCTTCGTACCCATATATAACATCACCCCTGTGACGGGTCATACACAGTCAATGCAGTAAGTCAGCCACTGGTGGGTGCGTGGCAAATGGAACACCAATGTGTCACAATTCACACAACATGCAATGTTCCCTGGGTAAGCAGACAGACCCATATAGCAAGCCATGACTACAGAGCAAGTTGCGTACCACCATGACCGAAACAAAGTTGGCAGTGCATTTATCATGAAGTACGTGGAAAAGACATGCACTGCACCCGAGTATGTCCCTTGCTGTATGTCCCTGTGAGCTGCCCATTTCCATGTCTCCGAAGGATACATGGTTGATACAAGTGCCTCAATGAACCTTGGTGTACCGGAGGGTATGTGCCACTGCCCCTGCATGTGTCCCAGACAACCCTACTATCAACAGCCATCAGTCCACAAACACATCTGAGCTGCATTGTGTGCTTCAACACCAATATTCGTCTAAGCTCACCCTCAGTGCTGTGACTAAGCCTACATGTGCAACTCGCCTGGTGCAAGCTTTGCTGTGTCGTGGCCCCCCTGTGATGCTCACCTTGCCTGGAGTTCCTTGGAACATGTCAGCAGTTCTAGGATGTGGGTCTGCAATCACTGTGCCTCTGCTTGTGCACACATGTGCATGTGGGCACCAACAAACGGGTCAAGAATTCCGTCGTCCAATGGGCCATGTCTGCTGGCAAAGGTGCTCTGGAGGCTCATCCCCCTGCAGAAAGGGCATGAAACACATGATTAATGCTTCAAAGTCATCTGTGTGTGTCTCATCAGGCATCTCATTACTTGACCATGTCAGAGAGTCACATCACAAATTACACCATCAGTCCGTCTTTCACCTCCAAAGTGTGGAACACTATCTACAGCATGAATTGTAACAAGCACGTGTACAGGAAAGATATGAAACATACTACACAATGCATAGCAGTCAATGTCCACATTAATCATGACACACCCCATCTAGCAAAAGCTGAACAGTGGACAATGACACCTAAATCATCCCCACTAGGGGTGTCAACACAAGTCACACAGCACCAGACATGCCACAGACATGACAGTCCAAAGCCCTTGTGTAATATTCTGTAACACCGAACCATCCTTGCGAGCCCATGGATAAGGGAGGCAGGAGTGGCATATGTGAGTCAAGGACCCCAAGCAGCAAACACATACACAAGACAACCATGAAGGGCCCAGCTGGAACAGACAGTGGATGCCTTCAAAAGCCACAAAGCACCGCACCGTCACATGAAAGCACAATAGACTAGCAATTTTAAACTAACTCAACTATTAACTAATTACACTAACTATGGAAAACCTACATTACCTATTTAAACTAACTATCAAACAGAAACTTAACTAACTAAATTAAAAGAAAAATCAAAAATGGCCACATACGACCCGGGGGGGAGGGGAAGCATCCAGGAGGGGGGAGGTACAGGGTGCTGCTCAATATCCACATGCGATGATGCTGAGCCAAAAAAAAAATCCTCCATGGGCTCAACGCCTGCACAGCACGACCTATGTGGGAGATAGATGGTCGTCCGAGTCTGGCTCATCCTGTAAAGGAGGACGTGGCACAGTAGCCTGGCCACGTCTAGCCGCAGCTTGCCCCTCGTCGGCAGCAAGTCTGCCGGACGGGTGAGCCTGGTTCTGTGTGGCGATGTTACATAGGTCTGCATGCAGAACCTCACGTGATACACGTGCTTCCTCTTGCAAGGTAGCACGTGTTACACGGAGTTCATCCTGCAAGGCCTGGCTGGACAACCGCTGCACCTCCCGGCAAGCCTGTAGCTCAGCCGAGATGGTACGCTCAAACTGTGCAAACCTCTCCTCTGCCTGCTGCCTCTGGGACATCAAAAGGACACCCAGAGTGGATCTGAGGGAAGCATACTCCTCCCTCAGGGCATCCATGTGCGCCTCTGCGTGAGCAGCAATTGCTTGACGCAGAGACGACATTTCAGCCTGGCGTGCCCTGTCTGAGGCCGCCATGCCCAGCCTGAGCGAGCGGGTCGTGGACCGTGCCGCCTGCTGCTGGAGAAGCACCTGCCTAGCAGGGGGGAGCACAGATCGGGCCACACGCTCCATGCTCTCAGCGATGTTCTCCATTGCTGCCCCCTGCCGTTCGGAATTGGCAGTCATGTCTTGCTCCCACTCAGTATACAGCGGTTGCGTGCGGCGACCGCGTTGCCGGGCTTGACCCCTGCGGGACCCAAGGACCGGGGGTCCTCGCTGTGTTGGCACCGCCTGCGGCTGCACGACTACATGCCCCCGCCGACGTGATGTCCCAGGCACATCAGTGACTGGTGTGGAGGGTGACCCTGCGTCCCGATCCACCACGGGCGGAGGAACCAAGACTGTCTGATCCCTCAGTGCAGGTGTCGCAGACAGAGGAGTGTCCACATCAGAATCACTCACCCCTGACACATGGACTTGATGCTCATCCAACTCAACATGGACGTCAGAGTCGTCATCAAGGCTGGACTCATAGGCAGCCAGAGACAAGATGGACTGCAGCACTTGGGGGTTTTCATGGCCTACCACCCCACGACCCCCACTAGTGCCGGGTTGATGTGGTGTTACCAACCCTGTGTCTGGCATGACAACACCATCCTCCGCCTCCATTGCGTCATCACCTGAAAAATAGAGAGAAAAAGGTCACTACACATTTCAGAAGCACACGACACACACACACACTGACAGCAAAGGCATCCGGCAGACATGTGACACACAACATATGACCTGGCATGCATGCTGGGTCTACTTTGAATAGCTTTTGTGATCAGACCTGTTGAAAGGTGGCAGTTTCCATGGAAGTGGGTCTATGCAGTGCAGAAAATGTGTACGCCACTCACTACCTACATGTACAAGCACTCCATGGTGTGTGCCAGGAAATGTGAAGGCAGTGCAATGTCAAATTCAGACATCACGTGCATTGTGCATTCAATGTGTACCATGTCTAGAAGCCAAGCACCCCTCCACCCCAGTACCAAAGCAGGGATGCCTAGCATGGTATCAAAAGGCTGACCATATACCTGTGTATTGACAGGCAGTGTTGACTGGCATCAACAGCTTAATGTGATACAAATTACAACACTGCAAATGATGCTGGGACAGTGGGCAGGACACATGATGAAAACTCCGGAGGCCGCCCACGTGTGAAGAAGACACAAGAGTTGGACAGAGTCATTGGCCATTGAACAGGCTGAGGCCTGTGAGCCACACAGATTGTCAGGGCCTAAACATGTGTGCAACACAGGACTGAGCCACAGTTGACATGGGGAGGCCGATGAGATGGCAGGCAATGTATGTAACCAAGGACTCATATTACAGTGATCATCCAGTCAAGGACACATAGGGGCATGCGTGCAATGCACATGGAGCATGAATGGGCACTCATGTCCCTGCGGGACATCTGACCCATGCACAGTACAAGTGAGATACCCTGCATCAAGTACTAAGGCTGTACCACACGGCATATTTCTGGCAGTTTCTACGCTGGAAGTTAGCATCTACACAGGACACATGAACAAGATACTACACATTGGCAAGATTGAAGCAGACCAGTGCAAAGGTGGAACTGGAGTGCAAAGTGGCGGAGGAGGGGCAAGGGAGCATGCCCACATGGAGTCCCGCATGCAGGCAGAGGAGACATGCATGACGGTAGCATTGCATTACTTACACATCAGAACCATGTACACGTCACATGTAGCAGCAATCATGCACAACACATCCCACAAGTGAAACACACACGTCCTCAACCAACACACATCAACACTCACTGGACTGGGCATCAAAGTCCAGCATCTCTCCCACTCCTTCGACCAATTCAGGCGGTATGAACTCCGCAACGAGAGCCTCATGCGGAGTGAGTCCTTCCTCCTCTGGTGCAGGCCCACCGCCAGTCACCAGAGTCAAGCTGTAATTTGAGGCACGCTTGGCGTTAGTGCTGCGCTTGATGTCATTCCAACGCTTTTTGCACTCCTGCGCCGTGCGCACCTCATGGCCGAATGAACTGACATGTTCCGCAACATGCTTCCAGTGGGTGTCACGTTGGGCAGCCGTAGTCTGACTATTGGCACCCACTAGCATGTCACGGCTGTGGCCCCGCACGTAGTCCATGAGGAAGTCCAGTTCCTGCTTACAGAAAGGCTTCTTCCTCGACGTGCAGGAGGTCGTGGCTGTGTGTGGGGTCCCAGCCTGTGCTGCAGGTGCAACCTTCCTCCTCTTGGACTGTGGCACAGACCCTGGCTGGCTAATGCCGCCCTGACCAGTATGGCCAGTGTGTTTGGTGGATTGAGCCAAGGGAGTGGCAGGTGGAGGGATGACCAAAGGCCTGACTTGTGTCAGTGGCAGCTGGGTGCCCACTAATGGACCCTGCGCAGCAACATCAGCTGTGGCAGGGTCATTGACCGCAACGGGTCTGGTTGGCAGACTCACAACCGGGGTGCTGTTGGGTACATCTGCCCCTGCACTTGCCAACACCCGGCTGTTCGGGGCAGCAGATGACATGACTGCCCCAGGGACACGTGTCTTGGTCTGAGCAGCCCGGCGTGCCCCTATGGTTTCCTCCCTGGCCTGTTGGAGATCTACCAAGGGCTCTTCAAGTGCCAACGCAGCCTGCGCTGGCAGACCCTGAGCCTGGGTGGCGGTGTCCACAGCTGCACCTGCAGCTACCACTACCCTTGGGCTCGATGGAACGGACTGCCGGGTCATACGGGTGCCAGTGCCAGATGCAGGAGCTGCATCCCCCGGAACCACAGGGGGTGGTGGCATGGCTGCACCGACACATGGCACAACATTGTGCTCAAGTGGCGCACCCCTGCCTCTTCCCCCTCTGTGGCTGCCCTGGACACCCTGGAGTCCCCCTACTCCCTGGTCGCCACGGCCACGTCCCCGACCACGCCCGCCACGAGGAGTACGCCCAGCTGAGGCGCCCCTCACCTTTGGTGGCCTCCCAACCATGGCACAGATGTAGTAGTGCTGGCACAGATGGAGTGGTGCCAATGGGAGGTGTACACCACAATTGACCTGGGCAATTGGGGTGAAGGGGGTGGGAAGCAAGATGTTAACAGCCCCCCTGCACCTGCAAGGCTGTATGTGACCCCGGTGATGTGGTGACGGGTCACACAACGCTCAGGCACCCCAAAACTGCAGTAAAACCGTGCACGCAACCCTGCAGCCTACGTGCGTGGATTCAACCTCCCGCAGTACGCGGTGGCACCAAGTAACACGAATAACGCGTATGCGTGGGACACGCAGGCTACTATGACATCGAAAATGGGTGCGATACACAGGGGCACCCGCAGTGGGAAAAAGAGCGTGTGCGACTCACCGTCTGACTAGCGCGATGCAGAAAAACACGCGTAGCCAATACCCCCGCCAAAAGAAGAGATACGTCCTTGATAGCTGTGAAGTTGTGATGGCGCGCGAAACAACAGGAAGCAGCAACACACGTCGGTCTCCACGAAAGGCACGTACAGCGAACTGCTGGGCCCGCTCACCTTTAACCCGTGCTGAGGGAAACGCACGCGCGCGTCACATCACTTACGCGCATGGGCCCTTTCCTCGTATTACACGCGGACGTGCAGTTTTCCACGCGCGCTTACGCGCATGGGCCTTTTCCTCGTATTGCACGCGGACGTGCAGTTTTTCACGCGCGCTTACGCGCATGGGCCCTTTCCTCGTATTGCACGCGGACGTGCAGTTTTCCACGCGCGCTAAAATGCCCATGCACGTCTGTACGCGTCACGTCACAGGGGCGCTTGCGCTTGGGGGGCCTTCTGTCCAATGAAAATGCATATGCGTGCAGACGCGCTTATGCGCTAAGGGCCTTTCCTCGAATTACACGCTGACGTGCAGATTTTTCACGTGCCAAATCACTCCGTATCAAGCTGGCCACGCGTAAGCACACGGAAGACCACGCTCCTGCCCAGAAGGCCGAACTACTGCCCCCCAGAGCCCCGAGCACACTCCCACCTGCCATCTGCTGCTGCCTGACTGCCTGCTGCCCACGTGCCCTGCCATTTGCTGCCTGCACATCAGCCATGGTTGCTGTTGCTGTGACCACCCCTGCTGGACCCGAAGACTCCCGACTGGGATTCCATCACTCCACAGCCCAGCCCCAGGACCCAGTTTCCCACCCACTCCTGCCTCTGGGGTTGTCATGTCGGGGCAAACACCATCTGAGACCACTGACAACCCCCGGCCAGAGAGGCAGAGGGGCACAAGCTTCAGTGCCACCGAAGTTGGTGTCCTGGTGGAGCAAGTCCTGGGGCAGTATGATGCCCTCTTCGGAAGTTCCCGCGCCGACAAGGAAGGACGGACTCGGATCTGGACTGACATCGTGACTGCCATCAACGCGGAGGGGGTGGCAGTCCGCGACTTACAACATGTCAAGAAGCGCTGGGAGGACTTCAGGTCCAGGACCCTGAACAAGGCCCGGCGCCTCTTGAAGGCAGCGGATGCCAAGGGGCGCCGGGGCCACTTGTCGGAAGAACAGATGAGGGTCCTGGAACGCATATCCCCAGCGCTCCACGTCCAGGTCCTTGAGAGGCAGACCCGTCTGGAGTCGAGCGGTGAGTGTACATGCATCCTGATTGTGAGCAGTGCGTGTGGTGATTATTCAGTAGTGTGCGGGTTGCACATCTGTTTGTATGGGGTCGAGTATGGGTGGGGGTGTACAGGGCCGTGGGGCTGACACATGCGAGGGCTGGAATGTGTGAGACATGGATGGTGCTTGTGTGTGTAGGCTTGCATGCCAAATGCAGTTGTGTGGGCACACATGTTTGGATGAATGTGTATGTAAGTAGACATGTCCGTGATGTCACGCATGTATGTTGTTTTTGGCTGCATGTATCAGCACTGTGTACATGTGCATGTGTGTGTATTTGACAAGGGTGCAACAGTGATGCAACATTGATGCATGTGACAGCGGTATGTGGAAGCCTGATTGGCAGATGTGACATGGATGCCCGTCTGAACACTGTGACACTTGGCAGAGGTGTACACATGCATGCAAGTGTGGTGGTGTGTGTACATGTGTGGTGCACTTCCTGTGTTGCATGTGATGTCTGGCTCACCTTTGGCTGCTCATGCTGTTGTATGTGTATGGATGGTGGTGGCAGTTGCGATATGGCTGTGGTATGGCTCATGTGTGCGAGTTGTAATGACATGTGTGTTGGGGATTGTGATGACATGTCTGAGGTTTGCCAATGCCACTCATGTACAACTGTCATGTGTGTATGTGTCCATTGTACAGTGCCCTGATGCCTGTGTTTTGTTTCTCCCTGTCTGCAGCGTCAACTGATGAAGAGGGCGGAGAAGGTGCTGTGGAGCACAGCGGCGGGGATCCCACCGCCAGCCGGAGACGCAAGGCCCGGCTCCCCTCCCATGTTGTGATCTCGTCGGGGAGTGAGGAGTCCGGTGCCGCGTCCCAGGCCGCAGCTGCCGGGGGGAGGTCCAAGAGGCGGAGGTTGGAGTTGGACTCCTCGGCAGGAGAAGGGGCAGCTGGGACCCCACAGGGCCCAACAGGGGAAGATGGCACGGAGTCATCCAGGTTGGTGGGGGTTTTGGTGGAGGAGGAGGCCGTGCAAGCACCAGAGACGGGGTCTGGAGGTGGGGATCCCACTGGTGCTAGTGGTGCAGTGCAGGACCAGGGACAGGAGGCAGCACAGGCCGCCGCGGAGGTGCCTGTGTGCAATCCTGTCCCTGATCCTGTCCCTGCATCATCTTGCACCAGCAGGGATGCCTACGTCCAGACCCGTTTTCAGGCAGGGGATGAGCTCACGTCAACTGGCCTTCCTCTGCTTGCGGACGTGGCTATCCAGGTCCGGGTTGAGCCTGTCCTGGCTGGTGTGGCGTTTCGTCAACGGGCCATGCGAGGTGACCTGCAGTCTTTTCATGAAGAGACTGCACGTCATCTCGAATGGCTCGTTGACCACGTCAGCCTGCTGGGACAGGTCACCCAGGCCGGATTCCTCCGTCTGATGGGGCTTGCTACGAGCCCCTCCTCAACTGGACCCCTACGCGCCAGTCATCCTCTGTCCCATCTTCCCACCCATCAGTCACCTGGGTGCCCTGTGGAGCTGCCTCTGACGGTGCCAGGCTGGTGGAGAAGGCATCCCTGCCACAGTCGGGAGTCAGACGTCCAGCAGGGGTGGCCACATCTACGACTGCACCCCAGCCGGCGGAGGATGTGCAGGCAGCAGGAGGCAGTGCACGGGCAGAGGCACAGCAGCAGCAGCAACGTGGTGGGAGCCATGAAGACTCGGGGCCTTCAACATCGGAGGGGCAGGCATCGGCCGGAGGGCAGGAGGACCCAGGACAGAGAGTGTCTTCCGTGTGGCAGCGGTTGGGCCACGCCATAGATGCGGAGCGGCAGCGGGCGGAAGAGGCACGGCTCACAATGGTCAGGGTGGAGAACTCCATGCGGAGGGCCCTGAGGCGGGCCGAGTGCCTCGAGGCAATCCGCAGGGGTTTGGAGGTGGAGACGTCGACGGCCCTGCGGACCCTCGGGGACATGGAGGAGGACCGCCTCCGGGACATTGAGGAGGAGTTCGATAATGCCCTGGCCCGGGACATCCACAAGTGAGCCGTGAAACTAGCCCGCTGCCCTTGTACATAGTTATGTTGGTAGTGTTAGGTTTCATTTTTGTTTTGATTTTATTTGGACCTTTCGGACATTGGCCACATTTTTATATATAGTTTATTTTATTAGTTAGTGTAGTTAGATAGGTTTCCTTTCTTTTGTTGGGATAATGGACCCTGGCTTGTTCCCATGTGCATAGTTCACTGTTGGATTGTATTTTTTTTTTTCACTTTTTAACCATGGAGCAATGGCTTTCTTTTTTATTTCCCATTGGATTTTGTTTTGTGGACATTGACTTTGGACAACATTACTTTGGAATTTTATTTTTGGTTTTGCTTTTTTTCACGGACATGCTTCTTTTTGTACATTCACATTTCTGTTTCTTCATTTTTTATTCTATTTATGTTTCCTTTAATACATATTTTTTTTGGTGAACTTCAATGGGTGGTATCTCATTGGTTTCATGCATTTCATGATATGTGTTTTGAGATTCACTGACACCCATTGGGTGTATGTGAGGGAGATGTGTTTGTTTCGGAACTTGCAATTGGTGTTCTGTGATGTTATTGCAAATTATGAGTGGGTGGATGCAATACTCGGGTGGGTGTTTTGCATTTGGAGGCTGACCATAGGGACCAGGGATCTAGATTGTGATGACATGTTGGCTGGGGAACATGAGTTGCACATGGGTGGGGGCCTGCTGGCAGGTGCCCCACAGTGCTGGGGGGTGGGGGTGGTGGGGAACATGAGTTGGACATGGGTGGGAGCCTGCTGGCAGGTGCCCCACAGTGCTGGGTGGGTGGGGGTGGTGGGAGACATGGGTGGGGGCCTGGTGGAGGCTGCCCCTGCACTGCTGGGGGGGTGGGGGTGGTGGGAGACATGGGTGGGGGCCTGGTGGAGGCTGCCCCTGCACTGCCGGGGGGGTGGGGGTGCTGGGAGACATGGGTGGGGGCCTGGTGGAGGCTGCCCCTGGTGGCTGGGGAGTGGGGGTGCTGGGAGACATGGGTGGGGGCCTGCTGGCAGGTGCCTCACAGTGCTGGGGGGTGGGGGTGGTGGGGAACATGAGTTGGACATGGGTGGGGGCCTGCTGGCAGGTGCCCGACAGTGCTGGGGGGTGGGGGTGCTGGGGAACATGTGTTGGACATGGGTGGGGGTCTGCTGGCAGGTGCCCCACAGTGCTGGGGGGTGGGGGTGGTGGGAGACATGAATTGGACATGGGTGGGGGCCTGGTGGAGGCTGCCCCTGCACTGCTGGGGGGGGTGGGGGTGGTGGGAGACATGGGTGGAGGCCTGATGGAGGCTGCCCCTGGTGGCTGGGGGGTGGGGGTGCTGGGAGACATGGGTGGGGGCCTGCTGGCAGGTGCCCCACAGTGCTGGGGGGTGGGGGTGGTGGACAACATGAGTTGGACATGGGTGGGGCCTGCTGGCAGGTGCCCCACAGTGCTGGGGGGTGGGGGTGGTGGGGAAAACGAGTTGGACATGGGTGGGGGCCTGCTGGCAGGTGCCCCACAGTGCTGGGGGTTGGGGGTGCTGGGGAACATGAGTTGGACATGGGTGGGGCCCTGGTGGTGGGTGCCCCACAGTGCTGGGGGGTGGGGGTGGTGGGAGACATGGGTGGGGGCCTGGTGGAGGCTGCCCCTGGGGGGTGGGGGGTGGGGGTGCTGGGAGACATGGGTGGGGGCCTGGTGGAGGCTGCCCCTGCACTGCTGGGGGGTGGGGGTGGTGGGAGACATGGGTGGGGGCCTGGTGGTGGGTGCCCCTGGTGGCTGGGGGGTGGGGGTGGTGGGAGACATGGGTGGGGGCCTGGTGGTGGGTGCCCCTGCACTGCTGGGGGGTGGGGGTGGTGGGGAACATGAGTTGGACATGGGTGGGGGCCTGCTGGCAGGTGCCCCACAGTGCTGGGGGGTGGGGGTGCTGGGGAACATGAGTTGGACATGGGTGGGGGCCTGCTGGCAGGTGCCCCACAGTGCTGGGGGGTGGGGGTGGTGGGGAACATGAGTTGGACATGGGTGGGGGCCTGCTGGCAGGTGCCCCACAGTGCTGGGGGGTGGGGGTGGTGGGAGACATGGGTGGGGGCCTGGTGGAGGCTGCCCCTGCACTGCTGGGGGGGGTGGGGGTGGTGGGAGACATGGGTGGGGGCCTGGTGGAGGCTGCCCCTGGTGGCTGGGGGTGGGGATGGTGGGAGACATGGGTGGGGGCCTGATGGAGGCTGCCCCTGCACTGCTGGGAGGTGGGGGTGCTGGGAGACATGGGTGGGGGCCTGGTGGAGGCTGCCCCTGGTGACTGGGGTGGTGGGGGTGCTGGGAGACATGGGTGGGGGCCTGGTGGTGGGTGCCCCTGGTGGCTGGGGGGTGGGGGTGGTGGGAGACATGGGTGAGGGCTTGGTGGTGGGTGCCCCTGCACTGCTGGGGGGTGGGGGTGGTGGGGAACATGAGTTGGACATGAGTGGGGGCCTGCTGGCAGGTGCCCCACAGTGCTGGGGGGTGGGGGTGCTGGGGAACATGAGTTGGACATGGGTGGGGGTCTGCTGGCAGGTGCCCCACAGTGCTGGGGGGTGGGGGTGGTGGGGGACATGAGTTGGACATGGGTGGGGGCCTGCTGGCAGGTGCCCCACAGTGCTGGGGGGTGGGGGTGGTGGGAGACATGGGTGAGGGCCTGGTGGAGGCTGCCCCTGCACTGCTGGGGGGGTGGGGGTGGTGGGAGACATGGGTGGGGGCCTGGTGGAGGCTGCCCCTGCACTGCTGGGGGGGTGGGGGTGGAGGGAGACATGGGTGGGGGCCTGGTGGAGGCTGCCCCTGGTGGCTGGGGGGTGGGGGTGCTGGGAGACATGGGTGTGGGCCTGCTGGCAGGTGCCCCACAGTGCTGGGGTTGGGGGTGGTGGGGAACATGAGTTGTACATGGGTGGGGGCCTGCTGGCAGGTGCCCCACAGTGCTGGGGGGTGGGGGTGGTGGGAACATGAGTTGGACATGGGTGGGGGCCTGCTGGCAGGTGCCCGACAGTGCTGGGGGGTGGGGGTGGTGGGGAACATGAGTTGTACATGGGTGGGGGCCTGCTGGCAGGTGCCCGACAGTGCTGGGGGGTGGGGGTGGTGGGGAACATGAGTTGTACATGGGTGCGGGCCTGCTGGCAGGTGCCCCACAGTGCTGGGGGGTGGGGGTGGTGGGAGACATGGGTGGGGGCCTGGTGGAGGCTGCCCCTGCACTGCTGGGCGGGGGTGGGGGTGGTGGGAGACATGGGTGGGGGCCTGGTGGAGGCTGCCCCTGGTGGCTGGGGGGTGGGGATGGTGGGAGACATGGGTGGGGGCCTGATGGAGGCTGCCCCTGCACTGCTGGGAGGTGGGGGTGCTGGGAGACATGGGTGGGGGCCTGGTGGAGGCTGCCCCTGGTGACTGGGGTGGTGGGGGTGCTGGGAGACATGGGTGGGGGCCTGGTGGTGGGTGCCCCTGGTGGCTGGGGGGTGGGGGTGGTGGGAGACATGGGTGAGGGCTTGGTGGTGGGTGCCCCTGCACTGCTGGGGGTGGGGGTGGTGGGGACATGAGTTGGACATGAGTGGGGGCCTGCTGGCAGGTGCCCCACAGTGCTGGGGGGTGGGGGTGCTGGGGAACATGAGTTGGACATGGGTGGGGGTCTGCTGGCAGGTGCCCCACAGTGCTGGGGGGTGGGGGTGGTGGGGGACATGAGTTGGACATGGGTGGGGGCCTGCTGGCAGGTGCCCCACAGTGCTGGGGGGTGGGGGTGGTGGGAGACATGGGTGAGGGCCTGGTGGAGGCTGCCCCTGCACTGCTGGGGGGGTGGGGGTGGTGGGAGACATGGGTGGGGGCCTGGTGGAGGCTGCCCCTGCACTGCTGGGGGGGTGGGGGTGGTGGGAGACATGGGTGGGGGCCTGGTGGAGGCTGCCCCTGGTAGCTGGGGGGTGGGGGTGCTGGGAGACATGGGTGGGGGCCTGCTGGCAGGTGCCCCACAGTGCTGGGGTTGGGGGTGGTGGGGAACATGAGTTGTACATGGGTGGGGGCCTGCTGGCAGGTGCCCCACAGTGCTGGGGGGTGGGGGTGGTGGGGAACATGAGTTGGACATGGGTGGGGGCCTGCTGGCAGGTGCCCGACAGTGCTGGGGGGTGGGGGTGCTGGGGAACATGTGTTGGACATGGGTGGGGGCTTGGTGGTGGGTGCCCCACAGTGCTGGAGGTGGGGGTGGTGTGAGACATGGGTGGGGGCCTGGTGGAGGCTGCCCCTGGTGGCTGGGGGGTGGGGGTGCTGGGAGACATGGGTGGGGGCCTGGTGGAGGCTGCCCCTGCACTGGTGGGGGTGGTGGGAGACATGGGTGGGGGCCTGGTGGTGGGTGCCCCTGGTGGCTGGGGGGTGGGGGTGGTGGGAGACATGGGTGGGGGCCTGGTGGTGGGTGCCCCTGCACTGCTGGGGGGTGGGGGCGGTGGGGAACATGAGTTGGACACGGGTGGGGGCCTGCTGGCAGGTGCCCCACATTGCTGGGGGGTGGGGGTGGTGGGAGACATGGGTGGGGGCCTGGTGGAGGCTGCCCCTGCACTGCTGGGGGGTGGGGGTGGTGGGAGACATGGGTGGGGGCCTGGTGGAGGCTGCCCCTGGTGGCTGGGGGGTGGGGGGGGTGGGAGACATGGGTGGGGGCCTGGTGGAGGCTGCCCCTGCACTGCTGGGGGGTGGGGGTGCTGGGAGACATGGGTGGGGGCCTGGTGGAGGCTGCCCCTGGTGGCTTTGGGGTCGGGGTGCTGGGAGACATGGGTGGGGCCTGGTGGAGGCTGCCCCTGGTGACTGGGGGGGTGGGGGTGCTGGGAGACATGGGTGGGGGCCTGGTGGTGGGTGCCCCTGCACTGCTGGGGGGTGGGGGTGCTGGGAGACATGGGTGGGGGCCTGGTGGAGGGTGCCCCTGGTGACTGGGGGTGCACGGGGACATGCGTTGGTGGGCAGTAGTGCAAGTTGACATGTGGGTTGGCTGGGGGTCATGGCCATGGTGGATTGTGTGCCTGCAGGACATGTGCAGGGTAGGCCCCTGTGGTGTGAGCCACCTGCAGGGGCCGTGGAGGGTGTAGAGGGAACACCTGGGAGGACCCACACGTGCAATTCACGTGTGGTGCTCCCCGCGCACCCCTGTAATACACGTACCCTGATGGAATCGCGTGTGGAACTTCCCGCGCACCCCTGGAATACACGTACCCTGATGGAATCGCGTGTGGAACTTCCCGCGCACCCCTGGAATACACGTACCCTGCTGATGTCGCGTGTGAAACTTCCCCCGCACCACGAAACACACGTACCCTGATGAGATCGCATGTGGAACTTCCCGCGCACCCCTGAAATACACGTGCCCTGCTGATGTCGCGTGTGAAACTTCCCCCGCACCCCAAAATACACGTACCATGATGAAATCGCGTGTGGAATTTCCCGCGCACCCCTGAAATACACGTACCCTGCTGAAATCGCGTGTGGCACTTCCCGCGCACCCCTGAGATACGCGTACCCCCAATCGCGTGTGGAAATTCCTGCGCACCCCTGAAATACACGTACCCTGCTGAAATCGCGTGTGGCACTTCCCGTGCACCCCTGAGATACGCGTGCCCTGCTCGCACGGGCCCAATCGCGTGTGGAAATTCACGCGCACCCCTGAAATACACGTACCCTGCTGAAATCGCGTGTGGCACTTCCCGCGCACCCCTGAGATACGCGTACCCTGCGGAAATCGCGTGTGGATCTTCCCGCACACCCCTGAAATACGCGTACCCTGCTCGCACGGGGCCAATCGCGTGAGGTACTTCCTGCGCACCCCAGTGATACACGTAGCCCGCTTGCTGTGCTGGTACAGGGTTAGCGCAGCCCTTTGCGCTGGATTGGGTATATTGATGGCTTTTCCCTGCTCGAGAGGCGTTCTTGGGGGCGTAACTGGCGCTGCTGCAGGGTCGCTGCGCCACTGTGCGCCACGGCTGGTTTTGGTGGCTGGAATCCATGAATACGCTGTGCGCGGAAATGTATTTTAGCGCACGCGGCTGGCGCAGGGATTCGCACGTGCACACTGTGCGCCAGCCGCGTGCGCCACTTGTGCGCTGAATTCTATGAATTACCCCCCTAATAACAACATAGTGCTGATGCTGAGTCTTTCACCTCGTTGCCTATTGCACAGTGATTACCTCCCCACTCCGGCGCAGTATTCATTAGAATAAGGCACTGATGAATTAGTATCTGCGCCCTATCCTAGTGATTAAATCCCTGCTGTGGCTCGGGAGCTGGGAGTTAAAAACACATTTGATGCCCTCTGCCGCCCAGCATTGACCAGGGGTGCACACAAGGTGTAGCACCACATTTTTGTTTCACTGCCTGGGGCGATGCCGCCGCTAAGTCCGGTGCTGCAGGAATTACACATGCCTGAACGCCTACGTGCTTGGAGGGACTCTTATGTCACACCCACCACTGTACATAGTAGGGCTGTGAACAGTTTCTTTCCCTGTGTCATGCAGGAGCTTCAACACAATTGAGTTAGGCGTTCAGCTGTTACATGAGGGTTATAATGAACACATTAACTGAAACAGAGACCCATGTTTATATCCTGTGAGGTCCAAGAGTTGAATGCATCACAAAATAGGTATGTGTTGTAAAAGAAAAATCAACTGACCAGAACAAAATACTTTCTCCCATAACGCTATGCAGAGTCTGAAAAAGCATAACAATAATGTCAACAGTGGCAGGGGGGAACAGAACCAACAGCGCCTAGCCCCACTTCTTTGAGAATTCCCCATATGTGCATCTTATCCACATACCCACTCACGCAAAGGGAACGACGTGAGCTGGAGTAACGGCCAGGGCAGCCAACTTTTGAATTTCCCGGGAGTGCCCAAATATAGGAAGTGACATCACCAGCAGTTATATGACCGCATTTGCGTGTAGTCGCCAACTTGGTGCGAGGTGGGTGGGGGGGCGCAGAACAGTGGAAACATTGGCTAGCATGTACTGCATATACTAAAGTAAAGTAAGAAGGAGGTTTAAGCCTTCCAGTTGCATTCCAGTAGGCCAACACTGCCCCTACTCCACCCCTCTATAATCATCCAGGTTGAAGTAGCCCTCAAAAGACAGAGTAACACAACTAGGATGGGAGAACGAAATGCCATACCATCCTGTGAGTGTGTCAAACCTCAGAGCAAAGACTGTGCATGGGCCTCCTACCTTGGAGTACAATCTCACTAATTTGGTGCAAATCTCGCGAGTGGGTGCATGGGAATCCCATGCGTGTGTGTGGGCTGCAGAACCCGGATCACATGCTCACTTCTTCAGTGTGAAACTCTGGACAAGGCTCTTTGGGCAAGCATTCAGGATGGGTCTCAGACCTTTAAACAGTGTGATATATTGAGTGGGCACCTCACTCCTTGGAGCATAGGATACCAGTTGCTAGTAATCTCACAACTGAACGTACAGTTTCGCTCTTGGTCATCTCAGTGACCCCATGTATATTAATAGAGTCAGTATCCCATCTGCGAAGACAATTATATTTCTGTTAAAACACTCTGAATTCTCACTGCAGTTTTCTCGATCTAGAGATCCATACCATATTCATTCATTGTGTCTGCAGGGGTGATAACTTGTATCTGAGAGAGCTTATTCTTTCATTCAGGAGAGATAAAAGAGGTATCAACCCCCTGTATGTGGGATCAGGCTCATTTTTCCCCAGGGCCCCTCACTCCAGAATGAGTGAGCAGGTTTTAAGAACCTGCTGATTCTCCTATCCTACAGGCTCAAGCCTTCTATCCCTTGCCCCATCACGGCTTCCAACATTCTGAGCGGCAGTTCATGTACAGCAGGCAGCTTGGGACATGCCTATTGCCAATTGAATGTAGCCAGATCTACTATTTAGACACTGGTAGTGTGCCATGAACCCACACTGGTGGTGAAGAAGCACTCAAAATACAGAATACAATGGTATAGTGTTGCAGTCCTGCTAAGAAATGACAATTCGGTCTGTTTAAATGTAAAGCAGAGTGGCTGAGAAGTACACGCACTGTGCCATTAAAAATAAAGAAGCTCAGGTGGGTGGAAGTGCTGCTTCGGTGGCATCAAGAGTATGCAATTCCCTGCAGGGTAGTGTTGGTCATTTCCTATTGAAGTATAGGAGGCCTATTGAGAAGTGCCATTAAAAGTGAAGCTGTCCAGTAGGCTGGATCAGTGCTGCCCATAAAAGGTGTAGAAGCCTCTGTGAGAAGTGACAGTACTGTCCCAACGGTGAGAAGTATAGTATTTTCACATTAACTATGCTTAAACACTTTGGGTTATTGAATAGTGCTGATACATTCTGAGTAATTCCACCCCTTTAAATATATTAGCTCTTATATAACCACAACAGTGTTGAGTTATTCTGATGATGAAAATGATGTTAAACTTGCTCAATAGTTCTAGTTCTGTATCATTAAATGTACTTCAGATCTTCAGTTTCTAGGGAGGATAGCTCAGGGGCAATGTGCTCGCCTTGAAAGCAAGATGACATGGAGCAACACAGGTTCGATCCCTCGGTTCGTGCCTAGAAACCTCTGGGTATTATTTTGCGCATTATAAATAACCAATTAAAATAAAAATAAATAAATCTGCTGAGAAGTGCTGGGGCCTTGTCAATAAGAGTGTAGCAGCTCAACTGAGAAGTGCTGATGTTGTCCCATCAAAAGTATAGCAGCCCCACTAAGATGAACTAGCATTGCCTCAACAAAAGCATAGTATTACAATTATAGAAGCCCTGTTTAGCGAGCTAACTGCGGAGTACCAGCATTGCTCCATTTCAAATATGGCAACTCTAGTAGAAAATAGATTACACAGCCCTGCTGAGAAGTGCTGTTACTGTCTCTTTAAACATATAGAAGCCCATTAGCTCTGCACCATTAGGCCCTGCAAGTATTGTCCCATTGGATGGTATTACAGTGAACAAGGTCAACAGTATGGCAAGGTTCATACTGGGTTCTACGTGATAATTCTGCATTTTGAAGAACAAATACAAAAAAGACCGATTTATTTCGGCCGATTTGTGTGGTCTTCAAAAGGCCGAATTATCACATTTACTGCCACCCCAACCCGCTAAACCCCCCCCCCAAGAAGGTGATCCCACCTCACCCCACCCTCTCCCACTTTGTTACCTTCCTTTGAATTCACGGGAGTTACCTCCCTCAACGCCTCAGTTCCCTGCCCATCGCATAGCATTCACCCTCACCACGTACACAATCAGAGACATGCAAACAGTCTAATTTGCCCTCTCCCTGCCACCTCCCTTCGCAGATGCAATGCAAGAGGGGTGCACAGATGTACAAATACATCCAACCCAAAAAGATTTTTAGAAATTGAGGGACAGACATGCTTTGCATCTGCGACTCCGTTTCTAAAAAACGTTTTAGGTTGGGTGTACCTCTATCCAAACCAAAATGATTTTTTGAAATTGAGGGACAAATGCAAAACAAGAGCCTCTTGCTTTGCATTCGTCCCTCAATTTTTAAACATCGTTTTTTACCCGGCTTTCATCCAGGCCGCCAGAGAGAGACACAGTATGGATGGAAGAAAGGGCCACCCATACTGCGTCTCTTCTCACCAGCCCGGGGGTGAGGGGGCTCAGCCCTGACTTCATTCTGCCGGCGGGTGCCGGGCCCCTAAGCACCCGCGTACTCGGCACCCCTGGTAAAGGCGCACCTCTCTGCGTTGTGGCCACAGCTTGCATGTGCAGGCTCTTATCCACATACCCACTCACGCAAAGGGAATGATGTGAGCCGGAGTAATGGCGCACCGCTCTGCATTGTGACCACAGCATGCATGTGCAGGCTCTTATCCACATACCCACTCACGCAAAGGGAATTATGTGAGCCGGAGTAACGGCGCACCCCTCTGCATTGTGGCCACAGCATGCATGTGCAGGCTCTTATCCACATACCCACTCACGCAAAGGTAATGATGTGAGCCGGAGTAATGACGCACCGCCCTGCGTTGTGGCCACAGCATGCATGTGCAGTCTCTTACCCACATACCCACTCACGCAAAGGGAATGATGTGAGCCGGAGTAATGGAGCACCCCTCTGCGTTGTGGCCACAACATGCATGCGCAGGCTCTTATCCACATAGCCACTCACGCAAAGGGAATGATGTGAGCCGGAGTAACGGCGCACCCCTCTGCATTGTGACCACAGCATGCATGTGCAGGATCTTATCCACATACCCACTCGCGCAAAGGGAATTATGTGAGCCGGAGTAACGGCGCACCCCTCTGCATTGTGGCCACAGCATGCATGTGCAGGCTCTTATCCACATACCCACTTACGCAAAGGTAATGATGTGAGCCGGAGTAATGACGCACCGCCCTGCGTTGTGGCCACAGCATGCATGTGCAGTCTCTTATCCACATACCCACTCACGCAAAGGGAATTATGTGAGCCGGAGTAACGGCGCACCCCTCTGCATTGTGGCCACAGCATGCATGTGCAGGCTCTTATCCACATACCCACTCACGCAAAGGTAATGATGTGAGCCGGAGTAATGACGCACCGCCCTGCGTTGTGGCCACAACATGCATGCGCAGGCTCTTATCCACATAGCCACTCACGCAAAGGGAATGATGTGAGCCGGAGTAACGGCGCACCCCTCTGCGTTGTGGCCACAGCATGCATGTGCAGGCACGCCTCCTGAAATGATAGTGAAATGATAGTGAAATGATAGACAGCATCTTGCAAGGCTGTATCAGCCGCGGATTGCAGACAAACTGGGGCGAAAATAGAGGGGAGGTGGGTCAGTGAGATGGCCGTTCCGGACCATAAAAAGGAGTGTTGTGCACAAATGTTACTCTCAAGCACAGAACAAAAGATCAATTATCATACCCAACTCAGACGGATCTGCAAACAAACGGCATTAAAAGTAAAACCGGCAGAAAATCTCCCTACTTTCACAGTCTTCACTTCTAGGGAATGTGGTCATAGGACCAGTGCACCCTCTTCCAAAGTTCCCCCGTCTACTTTCCCACCTTTCCTAGCCTTCTGCTCGCTCCTGTGCCCTTCTATTTGCCTTTCTCTCGATCCTCACTGTCCTCTGCTTTGTTCTTGATTTTATCTGAGAATAACAAGACGTGTTTGATCTGTATTTGCCTTTAGTGTGTTTTGCCACTTCTGAGGAACCCAAGTTTGAAATGTGCGAGGACCCCTGCTGCTGGGATAAGGAATGGCACAGACTGACACAACAGATGACATATATCACACCCTGATGGCAGGACATAAGCATGCCCACCCTAATGCAGGTGCAGTGGCCCTCACTGTGGCCATGATGCTTCTCTTTAAGGCCTTGGAGTTCTTAATCTCACCCTTCTTTAAATTGTTTCTTTGTTTTCCCTTTTTGGCTGTGTTACTGGAGATCTGCTCGGTCACTTTGCACCAATGGCGATATTTGTGATGCAGCCGTTACTTATTTTCTGGGGGTTTTGTACGGGTGGGTTTCCAATGTCATGCAATGTTGTGCATTATGAGACTTGTCAAGCTAAATGCACCTTTTGTGCAACTGAAGTCATATTGCATATTCAACCATTCCTTAAGTGCATGTTATAAGCAATTTATGAATGTGCAGTCTGATCTTTTGGGCTGTATCCAAATTCCATGTTCATATGTCGAGGGTCAGGTTGAACACGTGCAATCACAGATCTTCACATATATGCATCCACCACATTTACACGCATTTCTACAAATCGACCATATGTCTGTTTTCAGCTATTGCAATAATATAATTACTAGGCAATTATGTAACTATGCTATCTTTTCTGTACTCCTCCTGGCTGTGTACGGCTCTCCTTTGATCCTCTGCGGTATGTATGTAATTGTTATTGGCTATTTATAACGCGTGTAATACCCAGAGGTTTCTAAGCGTGGACCCGGGGATCGAAGCATCGTCTTGCATCCAAGACAAGCGCGTTGCCCGTGGGCTATCCTCCCGAGACTCTTATGGGCTTAACAACTATCAACATACAACACATTGTGATCAAACATATACCAGCTTTGGCCTCAAACATCTGTGTGCAATCTTTCTACATATCATCCCTACCTTTAATTTGTGTATTTCTTTTATGAATAGTTTAGAAAAATGGTTACACAAAGTAGATTTTGGGTCCACAGTAAAGGACAGATGATGGACTGAGTTTTCACAAACTCTTATCTTGCCACTAAATAACCATCTGCTGTGAAAACCATATGTGTTATGTGTAGTAACTCCACTTTGTAGAAATGTCACTGTTCCCAATTCTTGGTTTTGGCATTGCCCCATAAAATAAATTACCCTCATATGTTGGTATACTGTTCCACTTTGGAACCATTTGAGCGAGTCAGGAGAATGGTAGACTAGCCACTCCAGAAGTGAAAGTGTGGTTATGTGGCACCAATGGGCAAGTCAATGGTGCCAGATAACCAACTATGCTGGATGAGCAAATGTCGGCATTCCAGGAAGCAGGGCGCTGGTAGCTGAGCAAAAAGGGACTTCTACTCTGTTTACTGGCACTCGCCCAACGAGGATCTCAGTTATCAGGGCGTAAAACATTGTTATAACATTGTTTGTTTCATTAACTGGCGTGGCACTATTACTGAAACAGTGGATTCTGGTTAACAAAATGGCAGATAACAGAGCTTGCACTGTGCTTGACGTTCAGCTCTGTATTAAGCAAAGGGAAACAAAGAATGGCTTTAATATAGTATAAGATAGGTACATGATAATTGTCTTGCTTCTAAAGCCTAACACAGCAGAGGTTTACAGCAGCATGTCAATGTCCATTCCCATCTCCCTTTATTTCTAAGATGACTCAGACTCTGCCAGTTAAATCCGAGTGATTTGCTTTCACTCCTTAGAGGAAGAAAAAAATGATGTCTTGTAGAGTTCCTCTCCTCCGCGCGCCCCGGTGTGTTTTCTTTCTAAGTGATTGGTGTTGATAATAAAGCGGGGATCAGTAACTCCTGATATGCTTAGAAAGTCTGGGGAAATCCGCTTTTCACCCCACATCATCTTCTTATATTAAAAAGAAACCTTTTAGAATATTGGCATTCTTGCTCGTCCTGTCTCGGATGCGTGAGAGGAAGCGATGAGCACAGTTCTGCGTGTATGGGCTAGGTTTCACACAGCTCAAGCGAACCTAACTGCGAGAAACCGAGAGCTCTACAGCCAGGGAGGCAGCAATGGGGCGCAATGATCTGAAGGGAGGTATAGGGGAGGCCTGTTAAGGGCACGTGAGAGTGCATAGAGGGGCACAGAGAGGCTCACAGGCAAGGGGCACAGGGGCGTGTTGGAGAATCCACAGCTCTGCTCTAAATGAAATATATGCACCCAACACACAAGGGTTTGCACTGGAACTGAAAACCGGGTCAAATTCATTCTTATGATGTCGTAAAATAACATGAATTCTTTCAATAACGAATGTAACATGATACTTTGAAATCTTGGTCTGAGCTTTCTTTATTTGGATGGACGCCATTCTATGCATGTCCACCGTCCTTGGCTGTTTCTATGTGATGATGACCTGGCTTTGCTTGGTTATTTTCTGCACGCATTATGGGTATCACCTTATTTAGTCTAGGCTTTATTTCTGGGTAGTTTTTTTTATTTATTTTTTATCACTGTGCAGTATTCAGCTTTGCATGGTTTCAATCTACTTGTTACATTTGATGTTTTCCTTTCTTTCTCATTAAACTAATGAAAAGGTTTAAACTTTAAAATAGGAAGGATTTGACTAGTATGCCATGAAATATGAATCATTCTCTCAATATTGTATTTTCGTGGTCAAGTCCTTGAATTGACAGTAAGATGTGATGATTGATTGATTTCATGTTCTTTATCACTATAAGACAGTGGGCCTCATTAGGACCCAGGCGGATTTCGCGGTGCTAAATGCACCGCGAAGCATGGCGGAAAGCCGCCGATAGCGCCATGGGGGTTGGCGGATTTACCGCCCCATTCCGACCTTGGCGGGGCGGTAAATCCCCAATCCCCATTCTGCCCTTCCCCATTCCCATTTTTGCCCCATAGGGTATAATGGGAGTGGGGAAGGAGTTAATTACGCCACCGTAAAATACGGTGGCGTAATTAACAACGAGGTCCCGTAGCGCCATGGTTTTCTCCGCCTGGTAAAACCAGGCGGAAAAGGCCGCCATGGCGCTACGGGAACTCGTAGTATGGCGGAGAGGTACGCCATGCACTACGCTGCCGTAAAACCCTCTCCGCCAGGGTCCTAATGAGGCCCAGTGACTGATTAAATTAATGTTTTTGTCTCTGTACGATATTTGGACAACATTTCCTGCACCGCCCCTAAAAGATTCCGTCCTGGAAACTCAGCTCAGAGAAGACAGTGCCGCAGGAGGGGGGCCGGTGGTGCACATGGCGCGCAGCACTTAAGGTGGATCATGGGCGATCAGAGAAGGGGGGTGGCCTAGATGCGGAGTGAGAGGACAGGTCTTAACCTCTGAGGGTTTGGGCGGGGAGATGAGGAAGATGCGGGGGAGGAGGCAGTGCTGGGGAGCTGGGCATGGGGAGTTCCTGGGGTGAAGCCCCTGATGGAGTGATACATCCCACCATATGGAGGCCGCTCCCACATAGCCAAAAAAGGCAATCTTTGGGAGGAGCGATCTCCAATGGGCGGGGCTAATGACATAGAACCGCAATGACATAGAATACGCAGTGCATATGTTCACTGTTAAATATGGCACATATGATATGACAGATCAGCGGCCTAGCATGCACTGTTGTGAAGATTGCCAAAATAGTCAAATAACGGCAGTATTTGGCACCATAAATAGTTGATCAAAATTGTATATTGACAAACTTTGATGAAGAGAAGGGTTCGATATGAAAAGCTTTTACCTTATCTCTCAATACCTCCAGGAAAGTGGTTTTTGGTCGCTATGTAGATTTCGACCTGAGACAGAGACCATGTTGTGCTTTTACCTCATTTGTACAAAAGAACCTGTAATATTTGACCTTATTCCTGGACAGTGCAAAAAAAGGTGTGCCGTGCATGAGCGACAGTGAAATCTCAATGTCGAGTTAACAGGTATCCTGGGGCATGTATGTATCTGTTAACTTTACTAACAACCTAAGGGAGGGCATAATTCATAGAGTGTTTTATAATGTCAAAACCCCATTGGAAACTGTTCTGTGAATTAGGCCCTAAAAGTTCCCATAACGATGAGGTGTTCAACATTGTCATACTGGTTTTGCAGGCTTGGAGGGTACCTCACTGCCTCGGAGTTAAGAGTTGGGGTCAGCCTGTACGTAGTGAGTTCAAATCCCAACAGGGTGCCCTCTGTCCCTTGGCTCTCAAGGGTCCATACATTAAATACTATTCAAATGTGCAATACTTTCACCTTTTAACAGTTCTTAGCGGCAGGAGGTTTCTGCCTTGAAGTGCTATATGAAAATGTGACGTGATCAAACTGTCCTATTCAATTATAGAAAGCGGCAGAAATGGTTCTGTGCAGGCAGGTAAGGTGCCAGTGTAGACATCTTTTAAACTCTGCGCACCCATGGACAGGGTGGGGACTTGTTAGCTAGGCTAGACGCTCATAAGCATCCAGCGCTTATTTAGAACAGCTCAACCTGAGGATAAGCTAAGTGAATTCATATATTCATGTGTTTTTCCCACTTTCTAATTTGGTAAAATATAATTTTCAGTATCACTGCTTTGATTGATGTTGTGTGCAGAACCATAAACATGTCTAACTGGAGGAGGATTGTTCCTTACCTAGTGCATGATGCTTAACTATTGCATCTGTAGAGTTTCCCCTGTTTCTTCGACATACCACCTTGCATTTTGTCCGTTTTTATGCAGTTATACATGCATCATAGCTCTATGAATGTGCCTGTCACTCACTTTGTAACCCTGATGGGTATTGAGCACGGACTTTAAGCATCTTTTGCTTAAATCATCACCTGCGCCCATTCAGTAGCACAGTTGGGTGGTGTTGGCTCTTACCATAATTTATTTAAAGTTGTGTGATTGATGGTATGATAGGCTGCGGGTTTATGTTTTGGTGTCTCATATTCCGAAATACAAGGTTGATGTTCCAGGCTTCCGTGCTCAGGACAACGATCCGTGGATTCAATTTCACGACCAAAATGCTATGATATTTAATGTTTTTTTACTTTGCAATCTAGGAGATCTTTGGGTGGTCCATGAATTCAGGCCTGAAGACAATTAAGAGATCCTTGCAGGCTGTTTTACATGGGCACATTCAGTTCTAGGCATGGTCTGGCAATTGACTGTCGCATGCTTCGTGTGCACAAGGTGAATGCTGTCATTTTTCTGGTAATTGACTGGGTCGGCTGGATTGTCTTATTAAAAGGTTTGCAGAGTGTTTTACTTTGTTACCATGATGGGGTGCAGTTGATGCCTGAATGGTAGGCATTTAAGTTTTCTTAGAATTGCATGAGGGCCATCTCTCTTGCATCAACAACCTAATGAAGGTATGATATGCATCCGAAGCAGTGACAGGTGACTAGAAAATACCTTTCAAGTATTTCCATAAACACATTTCTTCTCTATGCTACCTTCTGGGTTCTCATCGAATTTCCCATTATACTGAGGTTCATATCACTAGGAACTGTGAAGTACTGTACTTGAGAGGGACACATTGGGATCAACACCCGGAACTGTCATGTCATCGACACATCTCATCCACTACTTGGCGTCCTCCTTCATATATTGTTCGCCAAAGAGAAGACCATCCATGTTATTGTGGGCTTGGCTCTGACATTGCAACTAGATTGGGATTTATCTATTAAAGAACACCTGTGTGTCTTTCGCAATCATAGATGCATTGGCATTTTCCAAAAAACTGCCCTCTGTGCCTATCTACTCAGTTTCTCTGGATGCACCAATAGACCCTCTTGTTCAGCTGACTCTGTCATGCCCAATATCCTCACTTGGCAACCCAAAGTATCCAGGAGCCTATCCTGGCAAGAGAACCATCCCTGATCCATACACTTACTGTGGTCCCTACCGTACATGGCCAAAAGCACGCCAACTGTGTAGTCTAAAGTGGGTGTGAAAGCACACGTATCTAGCAGTGGCGGTCTAGGGAATTCTGATTACATGTGGCCCATGGCTGCTGTATTTAATCTAGATTGGATGTGTCGGTGCACATAATCTGAAATGTGAGGGAGGGGAGAAAGGATGCATGATGGACTGGGGGGCGGTCAAACATTAGTTTACCCTCAGGATTCTGAACCCCACCAGCACATGGAAAATCAGGATCTGGCTGATTACAGAGACTAGTTAAGAGTAAAACCTCATCCGAGGCATCAATGCCATCATCATTATCATCATCATCAGCAAAATCATTATTGGCAAAATCATGGTTTTGATGCCTCCCCACTGAAAACATATCTCACAAACTACCCCAGTCCACACGCGGTACCAGAGCTGTTTTGTTTATCTTTTTATTTTATAAAAATAGTTTTTCTTAGTTTTATCAATGTGATATATACAATAAAACCAAGAGGTGGTTTGATCTTAGCTCTCTTAGTCGGTATTGTGTCCAGCTCCCAACCTGGGGTTCTTGTAGGGCCAGAACCCCACACAATCAAAATCACAGGTTGAAACGATTGTGTGGGTAAAATGGCCACCCATCCACTGGGCCCTCAAGGTGTTTCCTCTTACAAGCCTATTTGAATGGTTATTCTTCTCCTCCTGTGAAACTAGCCGGGCAATTAACCAGTGAACAAATGGATGCTGAAAGCAGGCACTGTGCTTCTGAAACAGCATTGCAAATAGATTTTACTGTTTGAGTAGAAAGGGACTGAAAAGAAAACTTCAATGTTTCCCCAATGTACCAGAAACTGAAGTGTCTGTAAAATAAGCCAACTCTGTATTAGTCTCTATATTGTGGCTCCTGTGTTTCAGGGGTATCAAAATATTCCTCATGCAGGGGAATCCTCCTCTGTTTGGCCCTCCATGCACCTATCATGTTGCTCCCCGAAATCAAAATACAGTATCTATACCTTTAAGGAATCTAAGCTATACTCTGTTTGTTTATAAATGGCCCAGGGCCCTTGGTGAATGTTGCATATTGTTATGCTTGTTCCAGGGCTGTATTGGCACCCCCGAAAAACACAAAGAACCAAGTGCACGCTGGGCGCAAGCACCGCCCCGCCCCACTGTGGTACCGGGGCAACTTTTCCCAAAACACTCGGGTCCTGATTCGGCACCAGAATGCCCCAATAACTGAAATCGTCCAAGCTGACACGGTATCACTTTATGATCATGATCTGTATCCCTCAAGACCCATGGTACAGGAACGTCATGTTTAATGAAAGCATTCAGCATGCTGGCATTTGATGTACTGGAGCAAGTGGATGCAGGTCATGTGACCTAAGCCCCACACACCTGTCAATCACTGCTAATGTTTTGGTGTCTTCTTATTTTGCTGCTATTTTTCCCTACTCAAGCAGCCCTCCAGTCTCTTTTCCTTTGCAAGTTGGGGAACGGGTGCAATTGGAAATAGGTCATGTGACCTAAGCCCAACCCAGCTGCTTAGTCATGCCCCATCCTTTCCTTTCTTCACTGTTAGAACAAAGAGCGCCTCTCACCCAGACATCTAGAGCGAAGGGCACGCAGAGAAAAGGGCAATTCCTATTTGGATCTTTTTGGCCAGGGAGGACCCAGGACCAGAACCTCTGCTGCTCTAAGAACAGTTAAGTTCCTTGAATATGTGTTTAACCCCTCTCTCCCAACAGCCCATTCCCAACATCACCACTCATCAACAACCATGCGGCTCAACAGCAACATCATGGACACCACATCACTGCAACCTCACATGCATCATCATAGACCACATTATCACTCCTTCATCCACCACTACACGAAAACTGGTGCTCGCCAACATCTGCTCAGCAATCAACAATGGAACAGACATTGCCAACCTCATCACCACACACGTCTTGGACCCCCATCTTTATTGCCGAGACCTGGATGACACCCACCTCCACCCACATCCTAGATGTCCTCACCCCCAAGAATTGGACAACAAGACTGTCTACACAAGATGGGTGGAGACCTCTCCGTCATTCACAAGGCATCATGGCCATGCACCCTAATGGATCTCGCCAGCATTGACTCTTTTGAAAAAAGTTTTTGCCACTTTCTTGCCACTTCACACTTTCTCCAATGGACAGTTGTTTTCCACCTCATCTATATACTACCCAACACCTCCTTCATCTGAGACTTCACAGAGTTGGTCACCATCTTTCAGTGGGTCAACACACAGTGTTGCACCATTATGAGAGTCACTAATGGAATGTGCTTTTTGCATTTTCAAATGAATTTTCAATTCGATAGGCCACATGAACTGCTTGGAACACAAGTAAGATGTAAACTTGTTTTACAGTTGCAACGATGGCTTAAATGCTTGAGCCAAACCTCTTAATGGCATATGATGGATCTGCCAGGAAAAAAGCAATCATTAACAAAGCAAAGGTGAGAAAATAAGAGGGTCGATCCATATTACATCTATTGAATAGGGCAACATGGAGTATAGTTCCATTTTGAGGGTCACCAGAAATACAGCAAGGCAATATGCAGCATTGTACCATTGTAATATTGTCTGGATCACCATTAAGAATTATGTCATGAGGAATGTGCTGCTCGTAGATGCAACTGTATGATATATTATGATGTGTTGAGGGGCCTCATGATATACTTTGGGCACAAGGAGCATGAAAATTGTTTTAAAGTGCCAGTGCTGGCATAAACCAAGGGCATGAGAAACAAAATAAGTTCCCAATTTGGGAACTCACATCCCCTGCACACTTTCTAGTGTCTGGAAAACCAGACCAATAATTAGTTTGATATGTAAATAATGTTTCTAATCGTATTCATGGGAAACTTTAAATTCTATGAAATTCAGAACAACACGTTATTAAGAAAGAAAACATTCAATCAAATGTGGTCACAAGAACCAATCTCCATTTTTATTCTTGATGTTGAAGCTGTGGATGGCCAAACGCGTTTCGAGTGGTACAACACTCTTAATCAGGGGCGAAACAATATTTCTAGAGAAAATATGTACAATATTTACATTCGAATTTTGCTTAAAGTGTAAAGTAATCATTTAAACACATTAGATTGCGAAGATATATAGTGTGCGTATGTGCGGGAATTATTGGAGTTCCATTTGCATGGTGAAAGGTACAGAGTATACAGTAGAGAACATCATGTCAACCACTCTAATATAACATTACGATGATTGTCAGGTAGAAAAAAGATATCATGAGATTCCCTTATCAAAGAAAATAGGTACAATATGCAACTAGTGTGAGATCTGCATGATCAAAAAGAGAAATAATGGCAGTAGTAACTCTAACCTTGTGCTTTTGTAATAAAATTTCTTCAAGAGAAAAAGGGGATCCGGCTCTGGGGTCCCGGGCATTCATGGACACAGGTCTAGAATTCTTGAGAAAAACCTTTTGTCTGTAAGGAAAAAATAGACATAGAAGACGTCTACTAAGCAAAACTATCAGATAGCTAGTAAAGAAAAGAATGTACAAAAGAAAACTAAAAAAGATAACATACAGATGTAAGCATTCATCCAAGAGAAAGTCCTAACCAGAATGTGGTTCCAATATTTAGGAAGTAGTAGGGAGATTTTCAAGAAGTCTGGGAGGTCATCAGGGCTTGACCGCTGCGTTAGCATGAAGGAAAGAGAAAAGCAAGAGTAAGAGAAAAGGAACAGTGATGCTATGGTAGGGATGTAATGTGCTGCGTGGAACCCTGAATTTGGCAGTATGGGGTAAACAACTTACCTAGTGACTAATCAGCGTTGCAACCTGGAGACCGGAGGCCTGGAGGTTAACCGACTCCATTTGCAACGCCGTCAGTGTTAATATAGTGAAAATGGCGCTAGTGCGCGCGAAAACGTCATCGTCTTCACTGTGGATATTTGAAATAATGTCCAAATAAATATCATTGCAAAGACCTGTGCAGGTCTTGTCTAGTATGAAATCCGTCCACACGGGCAGTCTGTAGTCAATACTGTGTATATATTCCTAGTGCATATTGTTGTTGTATTGTACACTGCATGGTGTATTGATATGTGGCTCTGCATCCATCTCATCCTCCTAATTTGCAGGTCCATTTCTCATGTCTTCACAAGGTGGTCTACTTTGGGACTGGAGTCCATGTTGTAACCAGTGCACCTACACTCTTGCGTGGCGCTAACACTGTATACTTGGAAGTGTTCGAAGTGCTGCCATTATCAGGTAGTGAGGCTACCAATTTTTTAAGTCCGTACTGTCATGTTTATGGTAGGTTGGAGGTTGTGTAGGTGATTGGTATTCTTGGTAAGTATTTGGTAATGTGTGTTGTCGGTCCTGCATTACTGTGAGCATTTCATGTGTGGCCAGTTTCCATTAGGGACACTGTAGTTGGTGACACTTGGGGCATGTTGTGGGGATTAATTTGTTTGCTCTCACATTGCATGACATGCCATGGTGTGTTGTGTGGCCGTGCCGGGGAGGGGTTGGGTGACATGCCACTGTTCTCATGTTGTATTTTGCAAGTGGGTATTCATTTTTGCTGCATGGAAGTGTGTCTTTTGATGACACTGCATTGGTGGTGTTTGTGTAGGTAGGGATGCACACATTGTGACACTTCCAGATGAACAATCTCAGGCTGCTATGGTTCTGACAGTTGACTGTCCCTTTGTTCATCATAATTGTCAGATTGAGTCATCATTGATTGTCAGATGGTATGTGCCAGGGCTGTGTGCACTCCACAGGGGTGTGCTTTCTATGTGAAGTAATTAGCCACCAGCTGCGTACGGGCTGCCTCACCCCATGCCCTTTCCCCTCCTATGCGCAGCGGGCGTGCATGTGGTTGGGGATGTGGGGGCACCACCATGTCCACAGCCAGGCCCCGGCGTGTTGCAACATTGTGCAGGACACATGCTGCCACTATGATCCTGCACACTACTGGGGGAGCGTATAACAGCTGCCCGCCAGAACGGTCAAGGGAGTGAAAGCTTGACTTGAGCACTCCGAATGTGCGCTCCACTATGCCCCGGGTTGCAATATGGGCTGTGTTGTATCTTACTTAGGGAGGCGTGATGGGGTTCCGAATTGGCGTCATCATGTGTGTGCTCAGAGGGTAGGCACTGTCCCCTGGGGAGGTGGTGATGGGGATCATTAGTGGGGTATTGGCATTACCCTTTATCTGTCATGCATGCGTGTGCTGTGGCATTTATACTCACCAAGCAGCCATGCATCGCCATGCCGCCCAGCTTCCATGTCCCGGTTTAGGGTTGACATCCTGTAAATGAAGCTGTCGTGGGTGGACCCTGGATAGTTGGCATATACTGAGGTACCTGGACGTTGATGGAATGCCAGTGCTTGCGGTTTCTATAGATGTGCTCAGATGCCCTGGGGGGACGTAGAGCCACATGGGTGCAATCAATGGCACCTAGCACTTTGGAGAATTGTGCCACCCTGTAGAAATCCTGGCTGACAGCCTGCCTTTCTGCAGGTGTTCTGGGCAGGTATATGTGCCTGCGGACTGATGGGTGTGCAGTAATGATGGCCAAAACCTGGTGTAGGCACCGTGACTGCGTGGCCTGTGACACCCCCCCACACTATGGCACTTGTCCGCTGAAATGATCCGGTAGCCAAGAAGTGCAGTTCATTGAGGACCTTCTCCAGGGGGCTGAGTGCTTGGGAGCACAGGGTGGGTGATGTGAGGTCATCCTCCCACTCACTGACCAGGTCGAGTATTATGTGTGGTGGAAACCTGTACTTCCCATAGACCTGGTAATCAGGCATACCAAATAGGCTGGTTCTTGGTGTGAAGATTCTAGCCCTGACTATCCTTCTCCTCCTCCTGCGGTATGCCACGGCCACTGCTGCTAGGAACGGTGTATTCATCCTGGCGTCTGAGCTTGTTTGTTGTTTGCGCACTCTTTTATGCTACGCGGGACGTGCGCCTGCTTCATGCTGGCGTACGTGTTTCAGGATTGGTCCTTTTATTTTATGGCGGTTTGTAGGTGACCATGTAAATCTTCCCGCCCACCCCAGGAATACACGTAACACGCTCTCCCAGGCCCAGTCGCGAGTAAATATTCCCGCCCAGCCCTGGAATACACGTACCCCACTCTCACAGGCCCAGTCGCGTGTGGAACTTCACGCGCACACACCGAAATACACGTACCCTGCAAATTTGCGTGTGAAACTTCCCGCGCACCCCGAAATACACGTACCCTGCTGGTATCGCATGTGGAAGTTCACGCGGACCCATGATACACGTACCCTGATGGAATCGCGTGTGAGACTACCCGCGCACCCCTGGAATACACGTACCCAGGCAAATCGCACGGCTGTGGGGTGGGGGTGCTGGGAGACATGAGTGGGGGCCTGGTGGAGGGTGCCCCTGACTGGTGGGGGGTGGGGGTGCTGGGAGACATGAGTGGGGGCCTTTTGGAGGGTGCCCCACAGTGCTGGGGGGTGGGGGTGCTGGGAGACATGAGTGGGGGCCTGGTGGAGGGTGCACCACAGTGCTGGGTTGTGGGGGTGCTGGGGGACATGAGTGGGGGCCTGGTGGAGGGTGCCCCTGGATGCAGGGGGTGGGGGTGCAGGGGGACATGAGTGGGGGCCTGGTGGAGGGTGCCCCACAGTGCTGGGGGGTGGGGGTGCTGGGAGACATGAGTGGGGGCCTGGTGGAGGGTGCCCCTGACTGGTGGGGGGTGGGGGTGCTGGGAGACATGAGTGGGGGCCTGGTGGAGGGTGCCCCACAGTGCTGGGGGGTGGGGGTGCAGGGGGACATGAGTGGGGCCCTGGTGGAGGGTGCCCCTGACTGGTGGAGGGTGGGGGTGCAGGGAGACATGAGTGGGGGCCTGGTGGAGGGTGCCCCTGGATGCAGGGGGGTACGGGTGCAGGGGGACATGAGTGGGGGCCTGGTGGAGGGTGCACCACAGTGCTGGGGGGTGGGGGTGCTGGGAGACATGAGTTGGTCATGAGTGGGGGCCTGGTGGAGGGTGCCCCTGGATGCAGGGGGGTGGGAGTGCAGGGGGACAGGAGTGGGGGCCTGGTGGAGGGTGCCCTACAGTGCTGTGGTGTGGGGGTGCTGGGAGACATGAGTTGGACATGAGTGGGTGCCTGGTGGAGGGTGCCCCTGACTGGTGGGGGGTGGGGGTGCTGGGAGACATGAGTAGGGGCCTGGTGGAGGGTGCACCACAGTGCTGGGGGTGGGGGTGCTGGGAGACATGAGTTGGACATGAGTGGGGGCCTGGTGGAGGGTGCCCCTGGATGCAGGGGGGTGGGGGTGCAGGGGGACATGAGTGGGGGCCTGGTGGAGGGTGCACCACAGTGCTGGGGGGTAGCGGTGCAGGGGGACATGAGTTGGACAAGAGTGGGGGCCTGGTGGAGGGTGCCCCTGACTGGTGGGGGGTGGGGTGCTGGGAGACATGAGTAGGGGCCTGGTGGAGGGTGCACCACAGTGCTGGGGGGTGGGGGTGCTGGGAGACATGAGTTGGACATGAGTGGGGGCCTGGTGAAGGGTGCCCCTGGATGCAGGGGGGTGGGGGTGCAGGGGACAGGAGTGGGGGCCTGGTGGAGGGTGCCCCTGGATGCAGGGGGGCAGGGGTGCTGGGAGACATGCGTTGGTGGGCAGTAGTGCAAGGTGACATGTGGGTTGGCTGGGGGGCATGGCCATGGTGGATGGGCTGCCTGCGGGACATGTGCAGGGGTCTAGGGTAGTCCCCTGTGGTGTGGGCCGCCTGCAGGGACCGTGGAGGGTGTGGAGGGAACAGCTGGGAGGACCCACACAGCCAATTCACGTGTTGGACTCCCCGGCACCCCCGAAATACACGTAGGCTGCTGGATTCACGTGTGGAATTTGCCACGCACCCGGAGTACACGTACCCTGCTGAAATTGCGTGTGGAATTTCACGCGCACACACCGAAATACACGTACCCTGCAAATTTGCGTGTGAAACTTCCCGCGCACCCCGGAATAGACGTGTCCAGGCCAATCGCATGTGGGACTTCCCACGAACCCCGTAATACACGCACACGCTATTTTTCACACAGCGGGTGTCCGTGTTTGTCGGTACCCCTTTGCACCTCATCTGTCCTAGAGGGCCACTGTATGGATCATTCATTATAGCTGTATATGGGTGCTTTTGGTTAGCGCACATTTTGGCGCACATTTATTTCAGGCGCAAGGACGCTACCGCCTGCTTTCTTGTGGCGTACTTGTTTGGCCCTGTGCGCGTCTTTGACCGTGCGCTGGTTTGCCCTATTGGATTCCATGAATACGAGTTGTAGGCAAGAGTGTGGACGTTCCGCGCACTTGCCTCCTGTACTTCCCCCGTGACGCCCATATTTTTGCGCGTTGTTCCCCATTCCGAGTGTTACGCCCCGTGTTCCGCCTACTTTTGTAATGTGCGCCGTGCTATGTGCGATTTCGCAGCGGCCGTGGCACACGCCATTGGATGACCTGTGCGCCGGCGTGCGCCGCTCACTTTTTCAGCGCACATCCAATGTTTTTCTCACGCACGGACTTCCATGAATCGATGTGCCCTGGTTTCCCTGCGATTTTCGCAGTTGCACTGCGATTTTCGCACTTTTACTGCGAATCGCACATTTTGGCACATCTGCGCGGGAATTTTCGGCACACATTAATTCCATTAATCGGCCAGTTAATATCTTCGCAATCTAATGTGTTAAAATGATTACTTTACACTTTAAGCAAAATTCTAATGTAAATATTGTACATATTTTCTCTAGAAATAATGTTTTGCCCCTGATTAAGAGTGTTGTAACACTCGAAACGCGTTGGGCCATCCACAGCTTCAACATCAAGAATAAAAATGAAGATTGGTTCTTGTGACCACATTTGATTGAATGTTTTCTTTCTTAATAATGTGTTGTTCTGAATTTCATAGAATTTAAAGTTTCCCATGCATACGATTAGAAACATTATTTACATATCAAACTAATTATTGATCTGGTTTTCCAGACACTAGAAAGTGTGCAGGGGACGTGAGTTCCCAAATTGGGAACTTATGTTGTTTCTCATGCCCTTGGTTTATGCCAGCACTGGCACTTTAAAACCATTTTCATGCTCCTTGTGCCCAAAGTATATCATGAGGCCCCTCAACACATCATAATATATCATACAGTTGCATCTACGAGCAGCACATTCCTCATGACATCATTCTTAATGGTGATCCAGACAATATTACAATGGTACAATGCTGCATATTGCCTTGCTGTATTTCTGGTGACCCTCAAAATGGAACTATACTCCATGTTGCCCTATTCAATAGATGTAATATGGATTGACCCTCTTATTTTCTCACCTTTGCTTTGTTAATGATTGCTTTTTTCCTGGCAGATCCATTTAAACCATTGTTGCAACTGTAAAACAAGTTTACATCTTACGTGTGTTCCAAGCAGTTCATGTGGCCTATCGAATTGAAAATTCATTTGAAAATGCAAATAGCACATTTAAAGTTTCCCATGAATATGATTAGAAACATTATTTACATATCAAACTAATTATTGCTCTGGTTTTCCAGACACTAGAAAGTGTGCAGGGGACGTGAGTTCCCAAATTGGGAACTTATTTTGTTTCTCAGTATATTGTGCAACCTAGGTGTCAAGGTTGCTTCTCTCCCCTCTGCACCTCACTCATTTCTCTAAGTTCCTATAATTTTGCCTCAATTCTACACACTTAAATCCTCATTACTAGGGTGTGCCATAGTTGTCCAATTCCTCTTCTTTCATAAACCAAGGGCATGTCACATAGCTTTCTTTGGGCACAACCAGCATTAAAAGGAGCATACTGTGATGACAGGCTTCATGATCTTCTTTGGGTACAACTAGATTGAAAGTGGGGCAAAGAGGCAAATAATGAGGAGACAAGTCTCTTGATTTTTTCTTGGTCACAGCCAGCAGGTAACACAATGTCGAGGGGTGGGCAGACAAACCCTAGCGTCTAAGCGCCAATGAACATTTATAATGTTTGTAGATGAAGATCCATGTCTCTGGGCGAGGTGACAGAGTGAGGACAACCTACGCCTGTTCTACTAAGATATGATGTGCTGGACTACTAGTGTGGTTAACAGATAATGGGCCTCATTCCGAGTACGGCGCTAACCAATGGCGCTATTAACGCCTTGGTTGACGCCGTACCCGGACCGGCAGCGCCTTGGTGGTTGGCGGAATTACCGCCCCATTCCAAGGTTGGCGGGGCGGTAATTCCCCAATCCCCATTTACCCTTCCCCATTCCCATTCCTGCCCCATAGGGCATAATGGGAGTGGGGAAGGCGTCAATTACGCCACCGTAAATTACGGTGGCGTAATTAACATCAAGGTCCCTTAGCGCCATGGTATTTAACGCCTGCTAAAAGCAGGTGTTAAAGGCACCATGGCGCTAAGGGAACTCGGAGTATGGCGGTAAGGGATTACCGCCACCGCTCTCGTTAGCGGTGGCCGCTATCCCTTAGCGCCATACTCGGAATGAGGCCCAATGACAACCAGAGGTCTGGGCCTTCCAGGTAGGCTAGGTAAGAGTGGTAGCTTTCAAAAGGGGGATATAGAAGGTTCTAACTGTCCCTACCTCTCACAAGTGTTTTCCCTAGGCCACGCTGGTGCGCCGACTGTCTAATAGTGCATAGAAAAAGAGAAATAAACACACTTTTTTTAGCTCAATTCTTATAAGAATGTACACTTTCATGTGTAGATGGCCCAAATCCTGCTGCGTATGTAGCTGTCCACGAAGTGAACATAACAGGAGAGGTTAATCCAACAAGCCTTGCTTCGGAACAATTTAAAAATGTAGGGTTCAGTTCAAATACCTACCAATATTAGGGCAAGCTAATTCCTTTAATGGTCGTTACTGAAGGTAAGTAGACCCTAATTAAAATTGTATTGTCTTGGTTTGCGAGACTAAAATGTAATTATTTTTTTTTAAGACTATGATGTGCGAGTAAGTACTACGGTTTCTAACTCTATCCTTCAGATCGGAGTGGTATGCAGCAGAAAGCGTCAGTGCCGTCTCCACTTGTAAATCGACCGGTTTCTGTGGTCTAGGTAGTTTGAGCCACCTTCTCCAGGACTGTTTTCATAATAATTGCAGGGAGAAATGGTCAGTCAGGTTACTGTAACCAATATCCAGACGTGACAAAGGAACAGTCTCACTTTAGCAGAGTTCCCTGGAGACATTTAGGCTGCCAAGTCACACATCTTTCTTAGTGCTTGGTAACAACTCTGTAGAGAACCTGTAGGTGTACAAGAAGTTCTATTTCTTTACTCCTTGAGGTTTCAGGATTCCCCGATAATGCGGTTGTCCGTTTCTCCTTGTTTTCACGTGACAACAGCCAGCAGGAACATGCTCTGCAAAATGTTCCAGTGTACGGTTGGTGACCTGGAATCTATTGGAGTATTTTATATTTTGCCTACAGAACTGATTGTAAATTCTATGGGTTTTTACCCATTGTTTCTGAAATTTGTACGACATATTGCATGATTTTAACCAATTATTTTAAAAGAATCTTAGGGTAAGAAGCCCCGCCTTATTTGAATTGGGCTTACAGATGAAAACATTTACGACCTTCCACTTTATACATTCAACATCACCCCTGTGGCAGTATTTTCAGAGTAGGGCATGTGAGCCTAAGGAGATGGTTGGTTAGATCAGGATCCCTTCTCTGACCATAAACTTGGAGATACAGATAATCTTTTCCATTATTCGCACCACCATTCCTTCATCGCTGGATGCTTCCTTCAGCAGGACTTTGAAATATATTGTGAATCAATATGCTGTAGTAACATATGAACCAAGTGTCAAAGGAATATCAGGAGACCAATGTGAATATGCAGGAGGTGTGGCAACTGACACAAAATAAACAATCTTTTCTAGGAGAAAAACTCAACAAAAAAATCCCCAATCGTCCCAACAAAAACAGCAAAGAATAAGCATAAGACCTCTAAAATAAATCCCCTCCTTTGTTTTGTTTTTTATTTGTTTTTTTTGTTTCATTAGCATTTATATAGCGCACATCAGTCCGCAGACATCGTGGCACTTGTTACAGTACATGCTTAGTTACAAAGTCACGGGCAATTTATATAGAAAATTACAATAGTTATATTACATTTCTGATGTCTGGTTATAATACAATATACATGGCATGGGTGGAAGAGGTAGTCGTAGTACTAATTGAGAAATGTGGATTTGAGGTTGTTGCAGAAGGCAGAGATGGATGTTTCAGCTCTAATGGTGGCAGGGAGAGAGTTCCAGAGTTGTGGTGCAATGTCGGAGAAGCCTAGGCCTCCAGCAGTAGCTCTCTTGATACGTGGGATGTGTAGCTGGTTGGTGTACTGAGCTCTGGTAGGACGGGTGGAGGTGGTCCTTGATATTGCTTCAGAAAGGTATGTAGGAGCAGTGTTGTTGATGCATCTGTGTGTGATGGTAAGGATTTTCAGCGTAATTCAGTCTTTGACCTGAAGCCACTGTGCTGAGCGTCTAGCATGAGATATATAGTCCCTTCTGGGGATGCTCATAGCGGCTCTGAGGGCGTTGTTCTGTGTGATCTGCAGTCTGTGGATGTTTTTGGCAGAGGTGCCAGCTAGGAGAGTGTTACAGTAGTCGAGTTTAGCGCCTATAGTTGCTCTAGCTATGGCCACACGGTTGGGGGCGGATAGGTAGGGTTTGATGGCATTGATGAGTTTGGTGCTGAATGCTGAAGCAGAGGCTATTGCGCTGACTTGTTTGTTCATTGATAAATTAGTGTCAATGTGAACACCCAGGGTCTTGACGGATGATGATACAGGTATGGTAGAGTTGTCTATGTTGAAGTTGGCGTTTTGGGGGCTTAGCTTCGTTATTGTGTTTTTTTGCCCAAGAATGAGGATTTCAGTCTTCTCTCTGTTGAGACAGAGGCCATTCATTGCCATCCATGCTTGGATTGTAGCATAGATATTGTTTAGGTTAGTGGCATCTTGGTGGTAGAGTCCAGTTAGGGGTATGAGTACTTGAGTGTCGTCTGCGTAGTTGGTATAAGCCACTTGGACCATTCCTGTTTGGAATGATGCGTTAATGAAGGCAGTAATCAATGGAGCTAGGTCATTAGCGCATTCCTTGATGATTTTAGGAGGGCAGATGTCTGCTCTGCAGAGAGATGTTTGAGATTTTTGATGAGGTTAAGGACCTCAGGTACAGTGACATCTCTGAAGGTGAATTGTGCGTGATTAAAATTGTTACATTTGCCTTGGTCTCAAGACTTGACACCATCAAAATGCTACAATCTCTCCAGCACATCACCTACCCCACAGAAGTTCTTAACAAAATTATGTTGGCACCCATCATTAAAAAAAAAAACACTGTAACAAAACACAAAACCAATGATACAACCACAACCTCTGCATAGTCAGAAGAACCCTCCAAAAAGCAAAACACAAATAGAGAGCCTCAAACTCAGACCATGATAAACAAACTTTCAGAATGCTGTCTAGAGAATACTGCCAAAAGATCAAAGAGAAATACTGCTTATTTCCAATCACGCATACAACTATCAAGGTCACAACATCGCAAACTCTTCAAAATATACAGCAAAGTCTCAAACCCTGAAGCCATGCACAACTTCCCACCCCTTCACAAACATGGACTGAAAAAATATCTAAAATCTTTCAAACAAAAATACTGACCATCCAAGCGAAAATAATATCAAATCACAATATGGACATCCCGCTAACCCCCTCAACCATAATGACAAATGTGCCCCCTAAACCCAACCCCCAGACAAAACACTACACCTTCTCCCTGCTTCAACGCCACCTGTTTCAGCAACTTCCAGCCCATCGCAACATAAGAAATCCAAATTAGCATTGAAAACATGAATGCCTCGTCTACCCACATATTCCCTTCCCTGCCACCTTTATCAAAAACAACAGAGCAAGCCTCTCACCTATAATATCACACCTATGCTGCACGAACCTCAACACAGGCAAGCTCCCTGATGTCCTAAAGAACGTCACTGTGTGCCCCCTAGACAACTAGATATCTCACAACCTGACAACTGCAGACCTATCTCCAACCTTTCCTTCATGGCAAAACTCATTGAAAAAGCTGCCTGTACCAATTTACGAAACACACCGAATCCCACAACCTACTTCACATCAACCGAAGCCAGATTCTGATCCAGAAGAAGTACTGAAACCTCTCTTCTCCACATCAAAGAACACATCCTACTCTCCCTATACAAAAACAATCCCATATGCTTCATACTTTTATATTTCTCTGCGGCATTTGAAACCGTTAACCACAACATCCTCATTGTACACCTACAAAAACACATAGGCCTCCAAGGCCTAGCCCTCAAATGGGTCAAATCATTCCTCAGCAACCACATCACCACGGTAAAAATGAACGGATTTCAAGCTCCCGCCCAACCTCTACAAAAAGCAGTGCCACAAATGTCCATACTATCCTCCTTGCTCTTCAAGCCATACATCAAACCCCTTGCTGACATAATTGAAACATTCACTAGCAGCTTTCAAGGCTACACTGACGACACTTAATTAGCATTCGCCCTAACCACAGAAACCAACATTAACCACACCATTACAAGCTGTCTACTCACCATACCAAAAAGGATGGCTTACAACAACCTCTGTCTCAACCCTAGCAAAGCTGAAAATCTACCATTCAATAAAACCTCCAAATACAATGTATCGTTCTTTTGCCCAACAAACCTAGGACTCTCCATAGCACAAGAAGCAACATACCTAGGCATCATATTCAACTCACAGCTTAAACTCACCCTTCAAATCCAAGCAATCTCAAAAAAGGCATCTCACTCATCCACATCATTAAAAGAAATCCTCCCATACCTAAGAATGAAGCAAAGGTTTGACATCACCAGAGCCATTCTACTATATAAACTGAAGTACTGCAACATGAGCTACATGGGCACCACCAACGAGAACATCAACTGTCTCCAAAACCTACAGAACAAAGCCGCTAGGCTCATAATGGCATCAAACCAGAGGACCACATATCAGAAAGCCTGAAAACCCTAAAATGGCTATCCATTAGTCAGCAAATAGAAATAAGTAACCTCATCATTCCACACACTCTAATGCATGCAAATGAATCACAGTGCCTAAATAACTTAATTCACACAACCACCACTCCCTGCACTCTCCACTCCTTCTCCAAACTCAAGCTACGAACCCACAAACACCACACAAAAAGTCACAGAGTCACCCTCTACTCTATAGCCCCTCCATGTGCAACACTGGAACCTAAAAGCCACACTTAAATAAAAATTAAAATTGGTATCTCAACAATTGGCAACAAGAATAATAGACCCCCCCTGAAGCTCTTATCAGCAGAGCTCCACCAGCTTCAACACCCTCATCACCCTCTCGTCAACATCCCCTCTCCACACATGACAACACTCATACCCCCCCTCTCCACCTGTAAGAGGATTCAATTCAACACTACAGCTAAGTCAATGCCTAG